>NW_027531899.1:730333-743235 GCF_008692635.1 Crocuta crocuta
CTGCCACATCGAGAAAAAAAAAATCTAGGTTAGATCTCAGAGGGGACCGGAAGTTTGAGGGTCAGCTGTGGGAGGGGTCACAGCACGAGAGCTGTGGGTGAGACCGAAGGTGGCGCTGGTCGTGTGTGGCGGCTCCTCTGAGTTTCGTGGCCAGGGGTCAGCACACTAGTGTGGCAAGGAGGTCAGACGACTGGGAGGCGTGGGGGTGGAGGACTAGGGGCTGGACCCATGGCTCTGGGGAGGACTACGTGTGTGTGGGAGAAGTGAACCTTGGCTCAGACTCCGGGTTAGATGACAGGAGACCCCAGAACACAGCCAGCTACCTTTCCTGCAGCAGTAGGAGGGCTCTGGGTCACACTAGAGGAGGTCTGGTATGCGGGCCCTCCAGCAGCAAGAGAGCTCCAAGTCCGATCATGGGCAGAACCGGAAGTGTAGCTTCAGGCCCGTGGACTTCATAGCAACAAGAGGGCTCCGGACTGGACTCGAGGGCAGACTGGGAGCTGCGGGGGTGGTCACACGTGGGCCCCACTTCAGGAGCACCCAAGGCCCGGATTCAACGTCAGTCTCGTGCCCCGCCAGGTGCGTCCCCTGGAGCGCCGCAAGTACATGCTTAAATCACTGGACCAGATTGAGACGGTGAACGGCGGCGGGGCGGCCGCTCGGCTGACCTTCCTGGACCGCGAGGCGCTGGCCGAGCACGCTGACCTCAAGAGCATGGTGGAGCTGATCAAGCGCATGCTGACGTGGGAGTCGCACGAGCGCATCAGCCCCAGCGCCGCCCTGCGCCACCCCTTCGTGTCCATGCAGCAGCTGCGCAGCGCCCACGAGGCCACCCGCTACTACCAGCTCTCCCTGCGCGCCTGCCGCCTCTCCCTGCAGGTGGAGGGCAAGACACCCACGCCGGCTGCGGCCGCTGTGGAGGACGGGTCCCCCTACTACCGTCTGGCCGAGAAGGAGGAGGCCACGGGCATGGGCAGCGTGGTGGGCAGCGGGCCCTTCTTCTGCGAGGAGAAGGCGCCTGGCGTGCAGAGGGCCATCGACCAGCTGGATGACCTGAGTCTGCAGGAGGTGGGGCGTGGGCTGTGGGGGGAGGCCCGAGCCNCGACTCCAACTTCAGCAACCTCATCCGGCTGAGCCAGGCCTCGCCTGACGACGATGGGCCATGCCAGGGCAGTGGCTGGGCAGAGGGAGAGCGCCGTGGGGCCTCCGCCGAGCCGCCCACCATCCCGCAGCGCGACGGGGATGGACCAGACATCAAGGATATGACCATGGATGCTGATGTAAGTGAGCCAGGTGGGCTGGCGGCGTGCAGGTGGCTCTGGGATCGGGGCCTCCCGAGCTCCAGCAGGGGTGTTATCTCTGTGGGCCAGGCCCTGCTCCCCGCACATCTGCATTGCCTGCAGCTGGCTCCAAGCTCAACACATACTAGTCCATTCTCAGGACGGGACAAGGTTCAGCAAACACGAACCCATGTTCAGGACATGATTAGGATTTGATACAGCCCAGCGAATGCTAACCTGTGTTCAGGATACAACATTTAGCACCTGGGAGCCCACCCCTACCACGTGATAAGGCTCAGCACACACTGACCCATATTCAAGATACAAAATTCAGTACCTGCTAACCTACTCTTATGAGGTGACAAGGCTCAGCACATACTAATCCGCTTCCGGGCTGTGTAAAAACTAAGAATGTGGTAATTCACCTGTAGGGAGTGATAAAGGCCCAACCTGGAGGCTCACCGCCTCCCCTCCCCCGAAAGAAGTTCCCTCAGAACACCGTAAGATCTCTGCACACACCATTTAAGCCTCCAAAGTTGCAGTGAGGGTTCGGGACCAAAAACATCACCCTCAGGAAGTCACAAAGGTTCATTCAGGACTGGAGAGAGTCGGTGAGGGGCAGGCAGCCGGTTCCCAGGGCTGGGGGCTTCTCGGCTGACGGTCCTTTGTTCTCCTCCACAGAGGCCGGGCCCTGAGCTCTACGACCCCAGCAGCTGCCCTGGGGAATGGCTGAGTGAGCCGGACTGGACTCTGGATGGTGTCAGGGGCCCGCGGGCGCAGGGGCTCCCAGTCCACCACGTTCACCCGCACGGTCCGCCCCGGACCACCAGCTTTCTGCAGCACGTTGGTGGGCACCATTGATGGTGACGCCGCCCCTGCCCATCGCTGGGGGCTGCGCTAGCTGGGCTGGCATCCCCTCCTTAGAGCCATTTCCTGAACCCACAAATTATTCTTACAGAAAGATAGTTATCCAGAAATTCCCCATTCCCCTCGCCCCCGGTACATGCCAGCACACACACCTTGAATGCAGGAGGGCCTTGCGGTCTGGCCTGTGGCCCCCTGGGCCAAAGGGACACAGGAAGGGAGCCACACCCTGCTGGCCCTGAGCATGCCCTTGGCCCTGCTGCCTCTGCCCATTTCAATAAAGAACTGTTCAGCAGCCCTGCGTGAAGCCTGGCCTGGAGCTAGGGCGGGGTTCACGTTGGCGCCCAGGGCCCTGCTCCCCGATGCTGCACCCTGTGCTGCCCTCGGGCTCCGGCCGGAGCTGGGAGGCCGTCGCACTGGGAGGGACAGGCCCGCTCGCCTGCTGACCCATCCCCTAAATGGGCTACGTGCTTGCGCGTGGGACTCGACCTTCCCATCATCCCCGGTGTTCCACCAAAGCTTGCCCAATGCCCTGGTCTCATCTGTTGGTTGACCTGCCCTTGCCGCGTGCCCAGGCTTGGCATGCACTCACCTAAGCTTGGGGTCGTGCGGAGCGTACAGTCACTTGGCAGCCCTAAGCTCACGCTCGGTGCCCACTCCGGTGTTGAGATGTGGGAGTCCACCCCGGGGACACGGAGACGGTTCAGTGGGTGCCCGTCTGGCTGAGAGGCTGGGAACGATGTGCCGAGTGTGCGGCAACGTGCTACCCCCTGCTGGCCATGTGGGGGGTCAGCCCGTACCAGTCCACGTTTCTGGTCCCACGCTACATGCTCAGCACCAGACTGGCCCGTATGCATTGCACGTGGAGGGCTCGGCGCGCACCGTGGGTTCAGTCCACGCCAAACCACACGGGCACACGGGTGACGTGCTTGAGGGCTCAGCAAACGCTATGTCTCCAGGAGATGCCTGTGCCAGCCGGCTCCTCCCCTGACAGTCCCTTCACATCACTGAGACAGGCACAGGCTGTAGAGACAACTTATTTACTTATTATAACCTTGAGCCCTCTTTGCCCTGGAAAGGGGGGTGGGCCAGGGGGCCGGGCCCAGCATGCACCCCCATTTCTTCGGGGGCTGATCCCTCCCCCTGCTGGGCCGGGTCCTGGGGCCACAGCGTCAGGCCGGCAGGGGTGGAGGTAGAGATGGGAGAGCAGGGAAGAGCAGGTGGAGCCACAACGGGGCACACAGAAGCGGGGGCATGGGGACAGGGGCCGGGACCCGGGATATCTGGGTCCGCGGGGGCCTCGCAGGCTGTGGCCTGTCTGCGGGACCACGGCCTCACAGCAGGCGACAGGCATTGCCCACGCTGTCAGCTGAGGTGTCAAGGTCATGGCTGTAAGGGGAGTCCCAGTCCCTTAGGAAAACGGCCTCCAGCTGGCTTCTCAGGCCACCACGCCCATTCTGTGTCACCAGCAGCGAGGTGCCTGCCGTCTCCGTGAAGTAGCTGCCAGACCAGTTGGAGGTTCCTGCCGGGCGGGGTGAGAGTGTCAGAGCCCGCGGCCGCGCCCGGACTCCCCTTCCGTCCCCTTGGTGGAGCTCGGGACACTCACCGATGTAGGTGGCNACTGGCCCGTATGCATTGCACGTGGAGGGCTCGGCGCGCACCGTGGGTTCAGTCCACGCCAAACCACACGGGTGACGTGCTTGAGGGCTCAGCAAAACGCTACGTCTCCAGGAGATGCCTGTGCCAGCCGGCTCCTCCCCCGACAGTCCCTTCACATCACTGAGACAGGCACAGGCTGTAGAGACAACTTATTTACTTATTATAACCTTGAGCCCTCTTTGCCCTGGAAAGGGGGGTGGGCCAGGGGGCCGGGCCCAGCATGCACCCCCATTTCTTCGGGGGCTGATCCCTCCCCCTGCTGGGCCGGGTCCTGGGGCCACAGCGTCAGGCCGGCAGGGGTGGAGGTAGAGATGGGAGAGCAGGGAAGAGCAGGTGGAGCCACAACGGGGCACACAGAAGCGGGGGCATGGGGACAGGGGCCGGGACCCGGGATATCTGGGTCCGCGGGGGCCTCGCAGGCTGTGGCCTGTCTGCGGGACCACGGCCTCACAGCAGGCGACAGGCATTGCCCACGCTGTCAGCTGAGGTGTCAAGGTCATGGCTGTAAGGGGAGTCCCAGTCCCTTAGGAAAACGGCCTCCAGCTGGCTTCTCAGGCCACCACGCCCATTCTGTGTCACCAGCAGCGAGGTGCCTGCCGTCTCCGTGAAGTAGCTGCCAGACCAGTTGGAGGTTCCTGCCGGGCGGGGTGAGAGTGTCAGAGCCTGTGGCCGCGCCCGGACTCCCCTTCCGTCCCCTTGGCGGAGCTCGGGACACTCACCGATGTAGGTGGCGCGTTCGGTCACCATGTACTTATTGTGGTTGACGCGGGCGTATGGGATCCGGGCCTGGGTCTCGTCGGCGGGGACCACAAAGAGTTTCTGAGGGCGAGGGGAGAATGCGAAGGGGCGTGAGATGCAGGGTGGGGTTGGGGACACCCCAGGGTCTGGGGTGGGGAGTGGAACCAGGTTTGCAGGACGGGAGGGGCTCGGATGTTTCCCGTAGGGCTATTGGAGCCGGAACGGGGCTCGGAGGAGTGGCTATCAGCAGCACCGACTACAGGGGAGGCCCAGCTGCCTTGTTTGCCAATCCTTCTAGAACGGCTCCTATTCGTCCCTTAGGTCTCACCACAGATGTCCCCTTTTCCAAAAAGTCCTCCTTGACCCCCTCCTCCCCAGGCTGGGGCAGACGCCTCCCGGGAACCCCGCCCCCCATCCTGGCCACGATGCCTCTGGGCAGGCCTCCTCCGTCTGGGCCCTGGCCCCTCTCCCTATGCCCTGTCATCCTGGCCGGGCCCACGGTCTCCCCGTCACGGCACGGCGCTGTCCCTCTGGGTCGTCCCTGTCAGGTGACATGTGAAGACAGCTCCTTGATGTCTTCTGCATTGCCCTGCACAAGGCCCGAAGGATGGGTCTGGGGTGGGCGCTTACCACCTGGATGTCGGAGTGGGTGTGGTTGTCACGCAGGGCGGCCAGGGAGAGCAGGAAGGAGCGCATGGATGGCTCAGAGTGTCCCCAGCAGCTGATGAGCAGCCGCACCTTGACGCCCCGCTCATAGGCCGCCCGCCGGAGCCCGTCGTCAATGGCGGGCCAGAACCTTGGGGATGGGGGCGTGGGATTCAGAGGGCAGCTTTCCCCGCGGCCTCGCCCTGAGCCTTAGAGGGCCTGCTCCAGCTTCCGGGCACCCTCAAATCCCTAGACCGCCCTAGCTCTCTGGCACCCAGTTCTGTTCCTGCCTCCTTAAATCCCACGTGCCCCGTCCCGTTTCTGGCTCCCATTCCTGCCCCCAAGCCCCTCATCCTGTTTCCAGCCCATATTCCCTGCTCCCTAACTTGGGAGATCCCACACTGCGCACCCCCCGCCCCAGGCCTCAGGTCCACCGCCCTGTTCCCAACCCCAGGATTGTTACCCTTTCCTCTGCCCCCTCTTCCTCTGTCTTGAGTATCCAGACCCCTCATCCCTGTCTCCTCTGCCTCTTCCACTCACGGTGGTCCCGTCCCGAGCCCTGTCCACGTGGCAGTGGTACCTGCGTGGGTGGGAGAACTCCATGGTGGGCAGGTAGTTCATGACCGCAACGTAGATGAAACTCCGGGCGTTGTCCACCACATTGAGCAGGGCCTTCAGGTCTGGGGTGCGGCCACTGGGACACAGTGGTGGGGGCGCACTCTGGGGGGGAGGGGACAATCAAGATGCGCCCTGCCAGGGGTGCCGTCACAGTGGACCCCATGCACAGACAGACTGTCCCAAGCTAGGTCTTGTGGGTTGCGCTGAATTCTCAGCCTTTGGGAAGGGCTGGGATAATTACTACGGCTGTTTTATAGGTGAGGAAACTGAGGCTCAGAGAGGGTAAGTGATTTGCCTGAGGCCGCACAGCTGATAAATACAGCCAGGATTTGACCCTAGGCTGTTTAGTTCGAGAATTTATGCTAGGGGCGCCTGGGTGGCTCAGTCAGTTGAATGTCTGACTTCGGCTCAGGTCATGATCTCATGGTTTGTGGGTTCGATCCCTCTGTCGGGCTCGGTGCTGAGAGCCTAGAGCCTGCTTCAAATTCAGTGTCTCCCTCTCTCTCTGCCCCTCCCCCACTCACGCTCTGTCTGTCTCTCTCAAAAACAAATAAACGTTAAAAATAAAGTAAAAACAAAAAAGAATAGCAAATTCTTGGGCTTCACTGCACACAGCATACCGAGCCAGGGTGCCACGGTGGGGCCTGGGAGTCTGGGTTTAACAGCCGCCCCCTCCCCCCGCCATGGCAGGCTCAGGTTCAAGGGCCTCTCATCACTTTGGTCCCCGACTTGCTCACAGCCCACCTTGACAGCACGCCTATATGCCGTAGCACACCAAGCCCTTTACCTGTTTCCCTCCCCGTGACAGATGAGCAAAAACTCAGGCTCTGAAGGGGAGGTGGTAATAGGGGAACCCGTAAGCTTCCAGCGAGACCCCTGGAGCAAAGGACGGCTGTGCATCACGTGTCCTTGCCTTTGTGCGGCCCTCCCACCAGGGCTCTGGGCTTGGCCATGTGACTTGCGGGGGGGCGGGGGGGGGGCTGAAAGGAACCCAGTCGGGCCGCCCCAATTGGTAGAAATGTCAGCAGCTGAAAACGGAAGCGCCTCCTCTACAGTGCTCAGTATGTGCTGCGGGCAACCGTGGGCGCTGTCCCAGAGAACTTTCCAGAGCGATGGCAATGTTCTCGATCCGCACTGTTCAGCGTGGCAGGTGTTTGCCGCATGTGCCTACCAAGCGCTTGAAACGTGGCTCATGTGACCAAGGAATTGAATTTTTTGGCCACATTTAATTTTAACTGATTTAAACGCAAAGAGCTGCGTGCTGCTATATATACGGGACAGCACAGGGGCACCAGGGGCTTGCAGGCATGAACGCAGTGGTGACTCCCCGTCAGCCCTAGAGGTGGCACGTATTATGACACTGTTTTTGAGAGAAAATCAAGGCCTAGGGAGGCTGGGACATGGCCCTGGCCCCAGACCCACCAGTGTGAGCCAGAGTGAGTGGTCAGGACGCCCCCTCCCCGTCACTGGGCAGGGCCAGACAGACACTGCAAGGGACAGGGCCCCTCTTCCCCAGGACTCACCGCCAGGTAGGCCAGGGCCGGGGTTC
Source organism: Crocuta crocuta (assembly GCF_008692635.1). NCBI lineage: Eukaryota > Metazoa > Chordata > Mammalia > Carnivora > Hyaenidae > Crocuta > Crocuta crocuta. Next base: position 737,687 of record NW_027531899.1, read on the forward strand.
CGTTGAGACAGATCTCCATTGGTGTCTCTTGATTGTAGCGAGTGTCGTAGGGCCGGGGCCAGGTTGACGGGATGGAGCTGCCCGCCTGGCCCAGGTACCAATAGGCCTCAAAGATCTTGGTCAGGTCCCGAGCGAGGCAGCTGCAGTTGTACATGACCACGCCCAGCTCCTTGACCTGTGGGAGGGCAGTGCTGAGCCTGGAGGGGTGGCAGCCGGGGATCCACAGATGACATGAACACCCACAGCCCCCTCTCCCCGCCCTTCAGCCTTCCATCCTGCCCCTTGCCTCTCAATCTCCCCATCTTTCTGCCCCTCAGTCCCCCACCCCCCCAGCCTCGCCGCCATCACTGGAACTGAAGTCCCGAGATGAGCATGGACTTGACCCAAGGCTAAGACCTTTCGGTCTTAAGTTTTGGCAAAAATCATTTGGTTATCCCGAAATGCCAGGTTTCCTGAACTTCCGCTCATGCTTTGGCTTCTACAGAACAAGCTCCTACTCATTTGTAGATCCCGGCGGACAGCCTTCTCCTCCAGGAACCCTCCCTTGACTGCCCAGACCATGTCAGGGAGCCCTCTGGGCTTTCACGGTCCCTTGGGTTTCCCTCACTTCTCTCTCTAGTGACGTTGGACTCAGAGGAGAGCCACCAGGGATGTCTCGGCCACGGCTGTATCTTCAGCATCTCCCCAGAGCCGATATGGTTAGGGCCTTGGGAGGTATTTGCTGAGTAAATAAACGACCATTGCCTACGCTGTTCCTTCTTTCCCATCTCATGCTAATGCTTGCAGCTCCTTCAGCTATCATATTAGCTGTCACCTCCTTTGGAAGGCCTTCCCTGAGACTCCAGACTGGGTCGTTCCCCATCCTGGCCCTGACCCTCTGGGCTGTCACACTGCCTGGTGCCCAGCCTGCCTTGGCCCTGGACTGGCGGTTCGCAGAGGTCCTTTGCTTACCACCATGTTCCCAGCATCTCCCGGGACGGGCCTGGGCTTAGAGCAGGCACTCAGGGAATAAATAATGAAGGGCAATTCGGTGGACAGGGCCTTGAATGCAGAAGGGCTGGCAGGTGTCATCAGGGATCAGAGCGAACCCCAGGCTTCCGTGGGCCGGGAGGGTGGGGAGGGGAAGGCAGTGAGGGCTGGATTTGGGGATGCTTAGGGAGGCCTGGTAGGAGGTAGGAAGCCATTGCAGAGACTGGACAGAGAAGATGCTGGGATTGAAGAGGGGTGTGCTTGGGGGCCGGGTGTCCTGCGGGGCGCGGAGGAGCCAGGCAGGGCGCAGGCAGACCTGGGTCAGGGAGCGCCAGTCCATGTTGGCGCTGCCGATGTAGAAGTGGGTCTGGTCCACCACCCAGAACTTGGTGTGCAGGACGCCATGGGTCAGCTTCTGCATATCCACCATGCGGACCTGGGCACCTGTGACAGACAGGCTGTCGGGAGCCGGCGGGGACAGCCCCCGGCCCGGCACCCCCCACAGCTGCCCCTCGGCTCACCGCTTTGCAGCAGGGTCTGCAGGTCGGCCTGCGGCTGGGGCCCACTGGGCTTGCTCACGGCGATGCGGACCTTCACGCCTTGAGGTGCCAGGGCCTGGAGCTGCCGGAGGACCTCCTCACCCTGCGGGGAGGGGAGAGCCTGTGAGCGGCGGGGCCAGCCAGCTCTCCAACCCCATGCAGCACCCCCGCAAAAAGACCGTTTTGATACTGCATTTCAATTTGTGGTCAGGACTGAACAGGCTCTCCATTAGCCGATACGCGGAGAGATGGCTTTACAGGCTGAGCTATGAAAACCTTTCATCTGTTTAATTACTGGTGCTCTGGGCCACGCCAGGACCTTCCTAAGATCCTGCCTTGGGAGCATCAAAGCCTGGCACCGCAGGAGTCTCCAAGCACCCCCTGGGATGTTGGGGGCACAGCACGGGCTGGAGATCCAGGAAGGTACAGGGAGAGGCCTGATGGTGCCAGTAACTGTAAGGATGACAGCCTAGGACTCCCTGCTTTCCTCCAGGGAGCCGGGGCCCGTCCTAAGTCCCTTCCCATCTGAACTCACAGAGTCCTCACCACTCTCACTGGTGAGGCGGGTCTGAGTAAAACCCCCAAGGCGCGGAGGAGAAAACTGGCATCGGGGAAGTCAGTGGCAAAGGGGGATCTGAACCCAGGTCGCCTGCCTCCTACCTCTGCGCTCTGTGCTTTGAACCACTCCAGGGGGGAGCCGGCGGGGAGGGAGCACTCAAGTCATTTTTAACTTCTGTGATTATGCTTTTAGGTAGTGCTTGAGGAGCCCCACAATTTTAATAAATGTTAAGTCCGCCTCTGACAAAAAAAGGCGGCAGGGGCGGGGAGGAAAAAAAAGGAAGGGAGCAAGTCAGCGTGTTTTTCAAGGAAGGGGTTACCCAGCGAGGCTGTTCTTTTTCACCTCTTGAGGTTTTATGTTTTTGAAGTGTGTCTGGAGACCCTGAAAAGATATACAGCAGACGCTGAGAGGAGGCCGACTGGTGTCACAGACTGGGCTGGAATCTGCACAGGTTAGCGGGTTTTATTCTCGAATGCGGCAGGTGCTAGCTACTGGCCCCATCCTACACATGTGGAAGCTGAAGCCTGAGAGGTGCCAGGACGGCCCCAAGGTCACGTGGCTGGGAAGCGGGAAACTGGTGTGAGGCTGGGCTGTTACTCACTCTGGTCTTGTGTGTCATTGTGTGATGGGGTTGGGGCAGCTCGGGGGTGAGCAACATCTGTCAGCCCAGTCCCTGGTAATCAGACCCACACCCTGACCTTCGGAGGCCTCCGGATGACCGTGACAAAAGCCCCCAGTCCAGAGCGCCATGTGAAGATGGTTGCTTTCAACCACCTGCGTCCAACCCGCTGTGTGAGACGTGCCCGTTTGTCTCCTGGGCTGCAGGGGGTCCCCCTTCACTCCCTGCACCCCCCACAATGCCTCCCACCACCCCTGCTGCCAGGTACCTGCTGGGCAGAGGGCTCCTGGGTGTGGGTGTCATTGTTGGTGAGAGTCCAGTAGAAAGAGGCGATGTCCAGACTGCTGTGGGCACCAGCGAGCAGGCCCAGCCAGGCCTGGCTGGTGGAAGGGTTGCTCGTGGAGGCATTGGGGAAGTCCAGGCCCTCTGGAATGCTCTCCACCAGCACTGCCCTGGAGGATGGGGGGTGGTATCAGCCGCAGGGGGGCCAGAGACAACTGACTGGAATGTGAGTGCTCACCTGTCGGCCCAGGGAGGACGGACGACTATGTATTTGCGTGTGCCTGTACTCACGATTCCATGCGCCTGTGCATTTGTCTGTCTAGACGTGTGGAAGGCAGGTTGTGCGTGTGGAGCTCTGTGTGTGTGCGTCTGTCCACACGTGTGATGGAAGATGCCGTGCCTGTCTGTGTGTGCGCGCTGGTTTGTTCCTAGCCCTGGAGAGAAGATGATGCTGTGGCTGCCATGGGAACTGTGTTGGGGGGAGGGAGAGGGGGTGGAGGGAAGACCCTGTGACGGAGCACTCCCCTGTCGCAGGCACCAGCTTCGGCTCAGGGCAGGCCCTGCTCAGTGTATAAGTGTCCCTGGCCTGGTAGGGCTCCTTCCCCCCACTGCCCGAGATGCCCCCCCACCCCCACTTACTCGCAGGGGTCGTAGCAGGGGGCTGGGCGCTGGTTGGGCCCAAAGAGATGCAAGTCGCCGTATTCCCATAGAAACAGCTGAGTCATCAGGGCTCCGAAGCCCACAACGGCCAGGATGAGGACGAGCAGGACCCAGCGCGCTTTCTGTGGGGAGGAGGAGGCGATCAGCCAGCCCAAGGCAACCGGCCCAGCCCACGCCTGAGACAGGCTGAGGGCGGTGGTGGGCTCCTACCTTCTCCGCAGCCTTCCAAGCCTCAATCTCATTCATGGGCAGCTCATTGGCGGGCTCCTCAGCAGGCACCTTTAGCTGGGGATTGGGGATGGCAGGGGGGTGACAGGGCAGCTTGTCAGGGTCTCTGCCCNCCTCTGGGCCCCAGATCCACCTACCTCCTGGTACATCAGTTTAGGCTTCATCTTGCCAGGCAGCCAGGGAATACGCGGAGCCCAGGCGGGGAAAGTGGGTGTGTCAGGGTCTCCAAACTGTGGGGAACAAAAGCAGACACTGGTGGGGTTTCTGGCCTTTGGGGGGAAGATCACCGAAAGCAGAGCAGTGTTGGGCTCATGGGATCCACTGGGTCTCCTTGCCTGTGAGCACGGGGTCACTGGCATGGGGCCCGACACCCCAAAAGGAGGAAGCTGACCGCTGGTCAGCAGGGATTTCGAAATCCCTCAAAGTCTAATGCCTTGCTTTCTTCCCATCATTCCATAGTGCACACCCTGTCCCCCTTAGCGCCCACCCTGTTCCCCCCCAGCGCCCATCCTGCTCCTCATTAATCCGCTCCCCCATTAGCATCTTCCCTTCTCTGAGCTCTAATCTAGACATTCCCAAGAAGCCCACTCCGGAGGGGGTGAGTGAAACCCCAAATCTTTGCCTGGCTTTTCGCAGCCCGGAGACCACCCAGGGAGCCTTTTTCAGGTGGCTCCTCTGCCATCACCCTTAGGTACCCACCAGACAGCTCAAGCCCAGAGCCCAGGACCATCGGGGCCTCACCGCCAGCCCCCAGCCCACCCCCCTAGCCATCCTCCTCCACCTTACCCCGGAGGGGACTCGGCCTCACTCCGCAGGCGGCAGCTGCTACCTCCGCGGGGCCCCAGCTTCTGCCCCAACAGGCTGAGCAGGGGCGGTAGGAAGGAGGGGGCGGGGCCCGACGGGGCTCCGCCCACTGCAGCGGGGAGTCTGCGCAGTGCGCAGGCCGCCCCGGCTCACCGCAGGGAGAAGGGGGGCTCTGGTTCCCCAGATACGGTGCCGCCAACCTGGCCGGGGTGCGAAGGGTACATGGCCGGGGGATGGGCTTTGCCACCCACCTCCCCCAGAGCCCCGGGGTGGGTAGGGAGGCTACAGGTAGAGAAAAAGACCCCGCATCTTGTCTACAAACCTTGTGAATTTTTGCAAAACAGTATTTGGTATTTGGTTTCTTTAAAAAAAGCCAACTGATATTTTGATAGGGATTTTCCAAATTTCGTTTCTGAAATCCAGTCTCTGGCTGGCGGATTAAGCAAGATTTCCCATCTCCTTCTTCCCCAAGTAGGATTTGAGACCGCCGCTGACGAAAAGAATTGGAGACCCGCTCCCCGCCCACCTTTCCCAATAAAACCGGGGCAGGACGCCCTCCCCTCCATCCGCGCAACAAGTCAACAGATGAAGGCAGAAAAGGATGGTCGCTGAGAGACGCGACAGCGTCAGAAGTGGTTGCCTTGAGAGTGGGATTTGGGGTGGGTGAGGATTGCTTTTTCTTGCACGCCTATTTTCTTTTTTAAAAATTGTGCAAGATAAGCGACTTACAGAAAAGTAGAAGGGGGAAAAACCCAGCTCTGTGCAGATTAAGAAATAATTATAAAGCCAACACAGGTGTTGCCGCGGCCCACGGCATGCATTACTGAGCCTGCATTACTGTGATTTTAAAAAAGAAGGGAAAAAAATTCCAAAAAGGAGCTAGGACATC
>NW_027531899.1:743299-749955 GCF_008692635.1 Crocuta crocuta
GGCTTGGGACAGAAAACATTCGCCTTTTATTTACTTGCGAAGGCCTTGGTGAGAATGGTTTTACTTTAAATATGGGGTTGAGGGGGCGCCTCATGGCTCAGTCAGAGCATATGACTCTTAGTCTCCGGATTGTAGGTTCGAGCCCCACTTTGGGTGTAGAGATAACTTTAAAACAACAACATAATACGGGGTTGGAAGCACAAGCGATGTAAAATTAGGTAAAATAAAGGGAACAAAGACAAAACCGAGAGAGGGAAGGCACGGAGGTGCAAGGAATGGGATTGAGCTCAGTGCTGCCAAGAATTGGAATGGCCACTAATACAACAAAACTAGGAAGAGACTAGCACACGCGACATTCAGATTGTTAGGGACACTGTGGCTTCCAACTTGTGTAGTGTTAACAGGTCTGTATCAATGGGTTTAATTTTAATTTCTGTTCTATTTTTATCAAACTACAACTAAGGGGCAACTGGGTGGCTTAGTCCGTTAAGTGGCCAACTCTTGACTGTGGCTCATGATTGTGGTTCATGAGATTGAGCCCTGCATTCATGAGGTGGAGCCTGCTTGGGATTCTCAGTCTCCCCTCGCCCCCCCCAAATAAATAAACTAAAAAACAAAACAAAACAAAACAAACCACTTAAACTAGTAGGGTGCCCAGGTGGCTCATTTGGTTGGTTTAGGGTCTGACTCTTGATTTCAGTTCAGGTTATGATCTCAGGGTTGTGAGATAGGACCCCAAGTTGGGCTCGGCTCTGCGCTGGGTGTGGAGCCTGCTTAAGATTTTTGCTCTCCCTCTCCCTCTGCTCGTCCCTTGCTCACACTCATGCTTGCTCTAAAAATAAATAATAAATAAATAAAATGGAGAGGTAGGTTAGACTGGATTCGATTATAAGGCAGTTAATACTGAGGATAAGCCTCAGTGCTTATGTGACTGTTTGACCTTGAGAAGTGACAACGAATCTGTGCCTTAGTTTTCCCATCTGTAACATGGGCCTGGTAACAATAGTGCCTACTTTTCATAAGACTGCTCATTAATTTTACACATACTTATTGAGTATCTGTGTACCAGGTATTGTTTGAGGCACTGGAAACACCGCTGTGAACAAAACAGACACCAGGGGAGACATAAAAAAATAAGATAGTAAGTAAATTATATGTAAGAAGGTAATAAATACCATAGAGAATCAGGGAAGTGGGATGGGGTAGGGGTGGGGTTGGGATTGTTTGCAATTTTAAACAAGGTCAGGAAAAGCCTCACTGAGAAGGGGATACCTGAGAAAAAAGCACCAAGGAGAGGAGGGAGGGAGCTATGTGGACTTCTTAGGGAGAGTGTTTCAAGCAGTCAGAATAGCCAGTGCAAAGGCCCTGAGGCAGGAGTGTGCCTGATATGTATAGGGAAGAGCAAGGCGGCCAATGTGTCCGTAGTGGGGTGGGCTGTGAGGAAGAGAGAACAGTCAGAGGGGTGACAGGACCAGATGGTGCAGGGCTGCCTGGACTGTGGTGAGAAGGTCAGGGCCATGGGTATGTTCTGAGCAGGGGACAGACATGATCTGCCTAGGGTGTTGTAGTTGGTTGAATGGTGGCCTCAAAAAAGATATGTCCATCATCTCTAGGACTTGTGAATGTGACCTTAGTTGGAAAAAGGGTCTTTGCAGATGTAATGCAATTAAGGATGTTGAGATGATATCATCCTGGATTATACAGGTGGGGCCCTCAATCCAATGACAAGGGTCTTTAAGAAACAGAGAAGACCACGTGACCAGGGAGGCCGAGACTGCAGGGCTGTGCCACAAACCCAGGTATGCCTGGGGCCACCAGAATCTCCCCTAGGGCCTCAGGAGGGGTTGTGGCCCCTTCAACACCTTGTTGTCTGGCCTCCAGAATGGGGAGAATCCTTTTTGGTTGTCTTAAGCCACTCAGCTTGCGGTAATGTGTGATAGCAAGTGTGGGAAGCGGATTTGTGTGTTTGCAGGCTCTCTCTAGCTGTGCGGGGAACAGACGTGTGTGTGTGTGTGTGTGTGTGTGTGTGTGTTGGGGGGTTACAGCCAAGAGTTTGGGCCCAAACAACTGCCAAGGGCAGCGGCCCCAGCAGCTGATCTGGGAAAAGCCAATGTGGGAAAGAGCCAGAAAGAAATGAAACGAACGAACACATAAACTGTGTGTGCGTGTTTTGAACGTACACAATTTGAGAGGAGGCTCCTCTGAACTAAAGGGATTAATACCTATCAAGCATATAGAATGGATCTGCGAGACGTTCTCAATAAATGGGACTGTGTCAAGGCTCCTGATAGACAAAAAAGAAAAAGAAAAAAGGCACTATTCCCCCGCCCGCCCCCAAGACAAGGTGCTTGTTTTTCTTGTAGGGCTTTAGTGACCGTTTAATTTTTTAAATGCATAGGACGTCTGTGGAAATTAAACTATGAGGCTCAAGCTCCTAGCTGGGGTTCCCTTTCCTCTACATCAGTCTCCAAAAGAAGAAGAAGAAGAAGAAAAGAAGAAGGAGGAGGAGGAGGGGGAGGAGGGGGAGGAGGAGGAGGAGGAGGAGGAGGAGAAGAAGAAGAAGAAGGAGAAGAAGAAGAAGAAGAAGAAGAAGAAGAAGAAGAAGAAGAAGAAGAAAGAAAAAAATTGCCTCGGGTGGGTAAGTATCCAGCATCCCAATCCCCAGATCCCTGGGGAGAGAAGGGGTGCAGGGCAGGGTGAGATCAAAGGTGGGAGCAAGCAGCTGGACTGACAGGGTTAGGCCGGCAGATGTTGGCATTTTCCTCGCCTGGGCTCAGTTCCTGCATTGCCAGTAGCCTAGGACCCCCGCGGGGCCCCAGGGCAATGCCCAGGCCGGTCCTTGTGCTCTGCTTCCTTGGTCATGAGACGTATCTGCAAGGGGGCCCCTTGGATATCCCTGGTCCTTGGCTTGTGCCCTGCCTGCCTGGGGGTGTGACACCACAGCCCAAAGAGGAGGAAGCAAAACCCACTGGGTTTCTGAGGCACGCGCTGGGTCACAGCTCTCTGAACACCCCACCCTTGGGTGGGGACAGGAGATATTTGATCCCTCCTCCACAGCAGTGCTTTAGAGCGCAGAGTCTAGGGTTTGAATCCCACTTGTCATTCTTCCTGAGTGACCTCAGGCTTGGGGATTTACCTCCCTGAGCCTTGCTGGCCTATCTATAGAATGGGGATCATACCATGGGGCACCTGGGTGGCTCAGTCGGTTGAGTGTCCGACTTTGGCTCAGGTCAGGATCTCGTGGTTTGTGAGTCTGAGCTCTGCACCGGGCTCTGTGCTGTCAACGCGAGTCAGCTTTGGATCCTCTGTCCCGTGTCTCTGCCCCTCCCCTGCTTGCACGCATGTGTGCACGCACTGTCTCTCAAGATAAATTTAAAAAAAAAAAGGGGGGGATCATCTCATACTCATCTAAAGGGTGGAGGCTTGGCGCTCTCTGAATGGTTTAAGGGGTAGGTCTCAGAGTCCGACCGCCCTGGGTTCAGACCTTAGCAGTGTGTCCTGGGAACCGAGGCTCTGTTCTCTGAGCTTCATTTTCATCCTCAGACCAGCGGGAAAACAAATACACCAACCTCACATTTGCTGGGAAGGGCCAGTGGATCCATCCATGGGAGGCAGGCAGCATAGCAAATTCCCCAAACAAGCTTGTGACATCTGTGTCCCCTAGTACTCTGCACTTTTATCACAGACAGACTCATGTGTCCCTTAAAAAGCTAAGTCTGTGGGGGTGCATGGGAGGCTCAGTCGTTAAGCGTCTGACTTCGGCTCAGGTCATGATCTCACGGTTCGTGGGTTCGAGCCTCGCATCGGGCTCTGTGCTGACAGCTAGCTCAGAGCGGGAAGTCTGCTTCGGATTCTGTGTCTCCCTCTCTCTCTGACCCTCCCCTGCTCATGCTGTCTCTCTCTCTCTCAAAAACAAGTAAAACATGAAAAAATTAAAAAATAAAAAAGCTAAGTCTGTGTCTGGTTTATTTTTCTACGCCTTGGTGCCCAGCACATCATAACCACTCAATAAATGTTTGTTGGGAACAGAGGAAATGGAGTCGAATGGAAACCTTTGAGAAAAGACGTTCATAGAGGTCTCTCTAGACCCAGTGACATTTGTTTTATACACAATGATAACCAGCTTGTGCTCTAAGCCCAGAGCAGACGGGTAGGTGCAGATTACAGACTTTCAGCCTGAGTAAAATTCAAGGTCAATTTCAGTTTGATTCAAGCCACCTGAGACTGCAAGGGAGGGTGCAGGGCCAGTTAGCTGCTGAGGCACCAGACTACACGACAGGAAACATTTACAAACCTATGGACCTTCCATATGGTCCAAAACAGAAATGTTCTTAGGTTTAAAGGAGCGGATTTTCACTTGATTGTACAGACCCCTTCGGACTGAACAATCAATGGTCTGAGGTCAAGGCTACAGAAAACAACAGAGCACTGGTTTTGTAAACTTGGTTTGTTTTGTTTTGTTTTGAGCAGTAGAACCTTTATTTCAAAGGCCCCCTAGAAGCTGCCCTTCCTAGAGAGAGGAGATGCTTGGTCTGAAAAGCAAGTAGGTAAAAAAACAACAAAACAGCAACAAAACCACATTACGATTGGTGAATATTTCTGAGTCGGAACTCAAAAACCTATGGGGCCCCTGGGTGGGGCTCAGTCGGTTAAGTGCCTGACTTCAGCTCGGGTCATGATCTCACGGTTTGTGGGTTCGAGCCCCGCGTCGGGCTCTGTGTTGACAGCTCAGAGCCTGGAGCCTGTTTCAGATTCTGTGTCTCCCTTTCTCTCTGACCCTGCCGTGCTCATGCTGTCTCTCTCTCTCTCTCAGAAATAAATAAAAAACATTTTAAAAAAATTAAAAAAAAAATCTAAGCTGTCTCATCCCTGCTCAAAACCCTTCTGTGGCTCCCCACTGCCCTTGGGGCAAAGGGTAAACTTCTTACCATGTCCTCTAGGGCCCAAAGCTGTCTCCAGCTCTCACTTCTTCCCTGAACTTCAGCTTTGGAAGTGCCATGACCTTCTAGATGTTTCTCTCCAGGGGGCCCCAAGCCCTTCACGCCCACCATGTCCTTAACCGTTCTTAGCATCTCTCCCAAACCTGATCCTCTCCTCGGTCCCCATTTCAAGGACAGCTATCCTATTCATCCTATGGGTCTCAGCCTATGTGCCACCTCTTCCAGAAAGCCCTCCCTAACTCCCCTGGAGCCCCGGGCTTCATCCTGGTCCCTCCACAGCCTGTCCACTTGGCCTCCTGAGGGTCTCTCCCCCACATACCCTTTTTCTCCCCTCCACAGCTTCGACCTGCCCTCTCCCACCTGGGTCCCCTCTCCCGCCACCTCCCTTTGTTCCCAATCTCTATTCAACCCTTCTAGTTCCCCCTCCATCTGAACGGAAATTGTTCCTCTCCCGCTCAAAAACCTATGCCCCCCGCCCCCCGTCCTGGTAACCTCAGGACAAAGTCTCAGCTCCTCACTGTGCTTCCCAGAGCCCCGAATGATCTCTCCGTAATCACCTCTTTGGTTTACTGTCTCACTTTATGTCCCATCCATATTTAGTATCTTTCAGTGCCCCGAACTGAAACCATACGTTTACCACCAAACGCTCCTGTAGCTGCTCCTCTTGCCCAGCACACCTTTCTCTCCTCTTCCTGTTGCTCATTCCTCTCACCTCATGTGCCACCTCCCCCAGGAAGTCCTCCCTGACTCCTGGGCTGGTACAGAACCATTCCCCACTTTGGGTTCCAAAAGTCCCTGGCCTTCTCCATCTGGGCCCTGACCTTTCTGTTCCCCCAGCCCCGGCCAGTCTGTGCTGTCACTGCCTGGTGATGGGTTTGTTTCTTCCACTGGACTATGAAACCCATGAGGGCAGCACTAGGCTGTCTCAGCCACGGCCGGTGTGCCCAGCACCACCCAGCACAGGAAGAGTATATGGTAGTGGTCAGTTCATTCATGTACTCATTTGACTAGTATTCAGTGACTACTGGCTGATAAGGCCTGTGTAGGGCCTGGAAAGATAGCACAAAACAGAAAAAAAAAGGGGCACCTGGATGGCTCAGTCAGTTGGGCATCCGACTTCGGCTCAGGTCATGATCTCACGGTTTGTGGGTTTGAGCCCCATGGCCGGCTCTGTGCTGACAGCTCAGAGCCTGGAGCCTGTTTCTGATTCTGTGTCTCCCTCTCTCTCTGCCCCTCCCCTGCTCACGCTGTCTCTCTCTCTCTCTCTCTCTGTCAGAAATCAATAAAAAAAATTTAAAAAATTAAAAAAAAAACAGAAAAAAAATTCTGGTAAAGATGACGTTGTTTTTGGGGAACAAGGCAATAGATAGACGAAAAACAAGTAAGGGAGGGACAGACAGCCTCACAATTGAAAGTGAGCGCCTGGCTGGCTCATTCGGTTGAGCATTCGACTCTTGATCTCAGGGTCATGAGTTCAAGCCCCGTGGTGGGCGGAGAGCTTACTTAAAAAGAAAAATAAAAACCCTATGAAGTATTAGGGGGCCTGGGTGGCTCAGCCGATTAAGCGTCCAACTCTTGATTTTGGCTCAGATCACAACCTCCCTGTTGGTGAGATCGAGCCCCGCACTGGGCTGTGCACTGGTGTCTGAGCCTGCTCAGGATTCTCTCTCAAAATAAATAAACGTTAAAAAAAAAAAAAAAAAAAAAAAAAAAAAA
>NW_027531899.1:750093-786903 GCF_008692635.1 Crocuta crocuta
GAAAACAACTCCACCAGACCTCTGGGGGCAAGGCACTGTTCTCCCCGTTTTAGATGAGGCAGTGGGTTCAGGGAAAACTCTGCTCAGGTTGCAAAGCGTCAGGTTTGTTGGTATGGAATTCGAACCCAGGGCTCAGCTCTGTTCCAGGATACTACGATGTTGGAAATCGATTCATGAATGTAACGTATAGGCAGAATGTTCTTCCCTTGCCGCCCGGAGGGAGGGCAGGGGGTGGGGTGAGAGGGCAGGGCCCCGTGTTTACTGAACCAAGAGCTGCTGGAAGTACTTTATGCATTTAATTTCTCGCAATGGTCCTTTCCTTAGCCCCACATAATGGTGAGGAAGCTCAAGATCCAGAGAGGTTAAGTCCTTGGCACAAAAGGACAGGCCCGGAAGCAGTGGAGCCAGGATTTGACCCAGAACTGCCTCAGGGTCCCCGGTGTAGACAGCTGCCTCTCCTGTTGTTCATCATCTATAGATCTGTGGCTGCCTGCCAGGCCCCCCCTGCCCCCAATGGCAAATGAACCCAGAGGTGGCACTGGCTTCTCAGACACTCTCTCAACACCTCCTCCTCCTCTCCCTCCCAGTCTCTGAGAGGGACGTCGTAGGCTTTCTCCAAATATAAAGGATATGTGAGTGCAGCTTTAAGAACACAACTCTGGCTCTCCTTCCAGCCAGGCTGCTCTGGCTGATCCATCCTTGGTGAAAGTTCTGGAGCTGCTGCTGCTGTTTCACGTCACATCACGTCACATCAGGTCACATCAGACTGAGTCTTCTCCTCCAAATCCTTCCGCCTCACTCGGAGTAAAGACAAAGTCTTCTCCGCGGCCCACGACATCCCAGATGATCTGCCGGCTCACTCCTCTGACGTCATCCCCACCCCTCTCCTCCCTTGCTGGTCTCTTTGCCATTCCTTAAGTATTCCACGCGTGCCCCCACCTCAGGGCCTTTGCATATGCTGTTCTCTCTGCCCAGAATGCTCCTCCCCACAGAGTCTTGTCACTTTCTCCCCTCCTTCGTACCTTTGTTCAAAGACACCACCTCAAAAGACCTTTCCTGACCACCTTATTTGAAACTGTAACCTTTACCATGCATTCCCATCTCTCTTTTTTCTCCCCTTCTTCTTCCAACGCATCATAGAATCTACTTACCTGTTCGCTCGTCTCTTACCCTTGCTAGAACAGAAACTCCATGAGTAGAGGGAGCTCTTGTCTGTTTTGTTCACTGATGTGTCCCCCATGCCTAGCACAGCGTTGAGCTCGTAGAACATGCTTAATAAATACTCACTGAAGGGATACCTTGTGTTTTTCTTCCCATATTGCAGACGCGGCAACTGAAGCACAGGGACGTTAAGCCACCTGCTCAAGGCCGTGCAACTTTTAAAACACTAAGTGCTAGAATCAAGCCTGGAATTAGGGTTCCAGCCCCCAGGCACCCATTGCTAACCACCGTCTTACACTGCTCGCTAGAGCAAGTTGAGTGAATAAGATACTTACCTCCCTACGGCTAAGGTTTGACCGAGGTGTGCCGGGACCTGCCTCATCTCTCTGCACCCTCGATTCTAAAAGTCAAGGGAATCTGGCTCTAAGCTAGCTAGTCTCCCCCCATCTCCCTCACTACTCCTGGATTCCCACTACAGGGTCGGCTCAATGCTCTCATTTTGGGGGTGGGGGAATCACTCAATCCGGCAAGGTAGAGATAGGGATTAAGTATTTACCCAAGCAGGGTTTGTGATGGCCGATGGGCCACCCCCTCAGGTGCGGTGACGTGGCAGAGAGGAGATCATGGAGACTGTGACGTGGGGTGGCGTGGGGTGGTTGCCATGGCAGAGGGTATCATGACACAGGGAGTGAGTGTACCAATACCATGGGAATGATGAGGGCACCTGAGGGGTGGCAATGAAGAGGTGATGAAGGGGACTGCATGAGGGTGAGGGTGACATGGTTAAGAACATTATTAGCCTCAATCTCCACATCAGGCTGAGTATATCACAAGAATAAACTTGCAGAATCCTCACAATCGTCCTTGACGTAGGGGTCCTGGTGTGTGGTTTACAGGTGAGGAAGCTGAGATTGCAAAGGTGTGATCAGGTAGTCAAGGTTACCCAGAGGTTTAGCGGTGGAGCTGGGATTCTGGCACACGCCAGGAACCGGGCTCTAGTAGCCCAGACGGTGGTGAGTATGAGGTGACACGGGGAAATGACGGCGACATGGAGGCGAGAAAACAACTGGAAGACAGAGGCATGGACGGTGACTGTTAGGAGCAAACGTGCATTGGAGGCATGGCGTGAAACTGACACGAGGTAAGGGTGACTGCGATTTACGGAGACGGTGACAGAAGGCGTGTGAAGGTGACACAGGGCTATGATGACGACTTAAGTGAGGACTTGGTCAAAGAAAAACAGCAACAAGAGAGAAGAGCAGGTGACAGAAGGCGATGGCGACTTAAAAGGGAAGACTGCAACGTGGGGGACAATGGGGGCTTAGAATTAAACGAAGGGGGTTGAGAGCGACATAAGGAGGGTGACGCCGACAGAAGCGGGGTGGTGACGATCTAACCGGGGTGCGACAGAAGGGGAGGAATGACTACACAAACGGGCACTGGAGGACAAAAGGGAAGAAATGCATTACGGCGGGAAGGACAACATGAAAAGGGTTAACAGAGGCGCCGCGCCCCCAGATCGCACAGTACCTGCACTCCACGTCTCCCACTCCGGGACCCAGCCCCGCACGCACCTTGCCGGCTGAAGCCCCGCCCGGCCACCCCCGCCGCGCACAGGCGCACTCCGGCGAGACTGCGGACCGGCGGGGGCGAGGCATGGGCCTTTCTCATTGGCTGCGCTCCTCGCTAGCGCGGGGAGGAGGGAAGCTCCTGGGAGACCGTGGGAGGTCACGTGACGGCTGCGGCCGCCCTCTCGCTGGTGGCGGCCCAGCTGGCTAGAGCGGCCGCGGACGGTCGGTCCGACTTCCGGCGGCGGGGGCGGTGCTTCCGGGGCGGGCAGCCGGGCCGAAAGAGGAGGGTCTGACAGTTGGCGCCGCCGGGGTGGGAGGGCGGGCTGCGCGAGTGGGCGCGGGCGCGGAGGGTCAGGTGAGGCGCGGGCCACGGGCGGTGGGACTGGGCCGGATGCGGAGGGGATGGATGGCGTCCTGGTGCTGGAGTCATTCTCGGCGTCGCTGTGCGGCCGGGACGAGCGACTTCTTTCTCCGAACCTCAGTTTCCTCCTCTGTAGAATGGGGGCCAGGATCTGGCATAGCATCCTCCCTCTGCGTTGGAGTGAGAGCTGAGCTCGTGCATGTTGGAGACCCTAGTTCAGCGCCTGGCACACTGCACACTTCCTACTATACTGTTATTGTTAGTACCGTACTGATGAAAATGTTTGCGCTTGGCATGGAAGATCTGGGTGTGGGGGCGTGAAATTGGAGGCCGGCCGACTTCGGTTCAAGTCCCAGCTCAGCTTTGTGGCAGTGAGCCTGTGCCTTAATCTCTCCGAACCTCGTTTTCCTCATCTGTAGACTAAGGGCTAATGGTACCGGTATCATAGAGCCGTTGTGAGGATGCACAGGGCTTTGTACCATATTGAGTAAGAACTCAATGTATTGGGTCTATGATAATAATGATTCTGAGAGTTACTGGTTGTAGCTGGGACTTTCAAGGGAGTAAAGGGTTGGAGGAAGCTCAGAAGACAGCAGTAGGAAAAAGCTTGGAATCTGGAATGGGGCAAATCGACATCCTGCCACTTCCTATTTGACCAATTTTGCCAGATCTCCTAGATAGAGCTTTTTTTTTTTTTTTTTTTTTTAAAACCATGGATGCATTTTCCTCCAGTCAATTAGTTTGAGAAGGACATTTTGTACTGCTGTACTAATGGAAAACCAGCATTGCTGGCTGTGAAAAGAAGGAAAACCTAACCTGAAATGCAACAGAAGCACAATAGTCTATTAAGTTGTAGACAGAAGCTGAAAGAGAATTGAAAAATGCCTTGCGGTTCCACGGACCCTGCCAAGTTATACTGTTCTTTGCTCGTGTTTGGCATGTGACGGACAGTAGTCAGTGATTGTCCCGCCCTATCTCTTGCTCACCGAAGGTTTATTTAATGCATATGTACATAGTACTTTTCTCTTGCCAAGCATCTTGTAAGACCTTGGTGTATATGAACTCACTTCATCCCTCTAACCACTGTAAGAATAGATACTTCTACCATTCTTGGTTTAGAGTTGAGGGAAGTGAGACCAGAAAGGTTCAGCCACTTGCTCCAGGGTTAGGGTTCAGAAGTAGTTAAAAGGATTTAGGTCCAAGCCTTTTAAAGAAGGGCTTAGTTGGGACCACCTGGGTGGCTCAGTGGTTAAGTGTCCAACTTCGGCTCAGGTCATGATCTCACGGTTTGTGGTTTCGAGCCCCGCATGGGGCTCTATGCTGGCAGCTAGCTCAGAGCCTGGAGCCTGCTTCAGATTCTGTCTCCCTCTCTCTCTGACCCTGCTCTGTTCACACTATCTCTCTCTCAGAAATAAATAAAACATTAAAAAAGAATTTAAAGAAGGGCTTAGCAAGGGAGTCCAATAGATGGTAATTTCTTGAGTTTGGGGAATTGTCATTTTCTGTTATTGTTATTAACGTTCCAATTTTCACTGTTCAGAAAGTCAGCGCTGGAGATGGGCTTATAAGGAAGGAGAGAGGCACTTGAGTCCAGCAGGTGACTTCTACAGCTGTCTGGAGAGCATCCTGGTACTCAGAGGCTTCTGGTAAGCACGAACTGAAATCTCACCAAGACTGAGCGCCGTGTAGTAATCACTCAACCAGCGTTAAATTGTTGTCACTGGACTGACTGGGTGCAAGTCCTGGCCTATCATTACTTGCTGTGTGATCCCGGACCTGCCACTCTCATTGGTAACATGGAGATCGTTTTAGGAGCGCCTGGGTGGCTTAGTCGGCTAAGCGTCTGGCTCCGGATTTCAGCTCAGGTCATGATCTCATGGGTCATGGGTTTGAGGCCCGCATCGGGCTCTGTGCTGACAGGGTGGAGCCTGCTTGGGATCCTCTCTCCCTCACTCTCTGTTCCTCCCCTGCTTGCATGCTGTCTCTCTCAGAAATAAAAAACATTAAAACAAACAAACACGGGGATCATTTTAACTTTGTTCCCCATGTGGTTGTGGGGAGACACTGAGCCGTGTATACTCCGTGCCTGGCGCATAAACATTCAGCAAGAGCTACTGAATGGGCACCGGAATCTGGGAGAACTTGTTTTCAAATCCCAGTAAAGTCACTTGCTAGATGTGGTGTTTGGTAAATGACCGGACCTCGATGAGTCGGGGTTTTTTCATCGATTAAAACGGGGCTAATAATAGTCCTTGCTTGTGAGACGGTTGTGAGGTGTTGGTGTGATGCCTGGCCCTGTTCATGGCGCAGAGTCCGTGCTCTGTCCAGGAGGTGTTGTTTTCCTGACTGATGTACCGAAACCCCTCCAGGCCCTGCTCCCTGACAGATGCTGGCTGTGTGCTATCTGTGCCCCGTGGCAAAATCCGGAAAGGAAGGTAGATCTTAGGAGTCAAGTATGGGACAGAGTGATGTCTGTGGTCACGTTCATCAGCAAGACAGGCAACGGAAGCCAGAGGGGGTCAGGATGAATCCTAGCCAGGGTAGAGGAGAGAGTCTCTCATCTGGCAGCTTCGGGAGGGTTTCACAGAGCGGGCGGCAGGCAGAGTGTGGGAGAGCTTGTCGGGGGGACAGGATAAGAAAGCAGTCCGGGCACCGGTGACCTGCTGTGGGAAAACCAGGGTGGGGAGGGGGGGCAGGCAAAGCCCTTGGGTGTTCAAGGAAAGGTGAAGGCAGGATCCGTGGGAGATGAGAACAGCCACTCTTCTAGACTGCTAAGGCCACAGCTAGCAAGTGGTCGAGCTGGATTCGAACCCTGTCTGGTCCCAGGGCCCTTACTCTTCTGCTGCCTCTCCTGTACCATCAGAATGGGGGAGGGGGGGCAGAGAGAGGAGGAGGTGGAGGAGGGGGGAGGGAGAAGGATCAGAATGGGGAGGGGCTGAGGTGGGGAGAAGAGGGCAGAGGGGCTGGAGGAGAGGGCAGGAGGGAAGTCTGGGCCCTGGCAGCGTGGGGACGCGTGGTCCTGGGGACTGATGGCGCGGAACCATCAGGCAGGAAGTTGTCCCTTCAGTTTCCTTTCGGCACCGCTCTCTGTTCAGGGGAAGGTCTCCTCCGTGAGCGCTGAGGTGTCTTTAACAGCTTCTGGGCACCTGCCGATCCTACCTAAGTGGACACTGGTTTCCCATCTCTCCTCTGAGGCCCCTGCTGAGGCGGTGCCCCACCTGGCTGCCCTCAGCTCCTCCCGCTGTCCCCGTCCTGCGCTCCCCCCCCCCCACCCCCCGCAGCCCTTACTCACTGCAGCGGTCACACCGGCTCCCTGCTGTCCCTCTCACAGGCCTGATGGGCTCCTGCCTCAGGGCAGTGGACTTGCCGTACCTTCTTCCGGAACACTCTCCCTCCATAAAACCGCCTGGCTCGCTCCTCCACCGCCTTCGGGTCTCTGAACGTCACCGTAGAGCCGACTCCCCTGTTCGCCATGTTTAGGACTGCAGCCCCTCCCTGCCCGGTCCTCCAGGTTTTCTCCAGGACTCCGAAGGCTTTCTGACTCACTGTACCCCCATCCGTTTGCTCCTTTACTTCTCTGTCTTCCCCTCTCCCCCGTCCACCTAGACGCCACGCTCTACGGCTTTGTTCCCCTCTGTATCCTTACCTCCTACAATAGTGCCACGCGCCCAGTAGGTTGTCAGTAGGCGGCTTGGGAATGGCTGACTAGTGGGTATTTATGGTTAAAGTCTTGAGCAGGGGGGTGTCTTTTTTTCCCCCTCCCCGTCACTCTCTCATCCCAGCCAGAGACTTGTGAGGCGTGTGGGAATGGAGCTGCCCAGGCAGCAGTGATCGCTGTGGCGGCAGCTCTGTCCCAGGCTGACTTCCTGCCAGCTGTTGTTACAGGCTATTCCTGGGCGGTGAGCCCCCAGCCCAGGAACGCTCCTCTGGCAGGCAGACCTGCGGGCCGCGAGGGAGGGACGCTCACTCACAGCCTGCGGCGACTCATGGGCCCTGTCCCCTCGCTCTCTCTTCCAGGCTCCCAGGAGCAGCACCAGGACCAGGGAGACAATGGTCTCAGTGACTATGGGTGAGTTTGTGGCCTGCCCTCTGGGCTCCCTCTCCCCGCTGCCCTTTTTGAGGTATGACCTTGGTGAGGGGAGACGGGGTGGGGGAGGGAGGGCCAGGTCACTGGCAGGAACAGCTGTGCCCGGAGGAGCGTGGAGGCGGGGCCGGGGCCTGCCTCGGGCCTGTCCACTCTGCGTGTTGGCCTCTGGACCGCACGGTCCAGCCTTAATGAACTTGTGTCATGAAGTCCAGCAGCTCCTGGGTTTTCTCACCTGTAAAACGGAGAAACTACCGGTTCCTCATGTCCTGGGTTGTTGTAAGGAGCAGAGAGCTTATTGGATGTCAGATCCTGGGCATGCTTCTTGACAGTGTTAGCTGTTATCTTCCCCGTGAGCTGTGTCCCTGGATTCTCTTTAAGCCCTGTGTTTTGGGAATCCCAAAGCACAGGGCTCACTTGGCAGCTTTGCAGTTTTTCGAGATTTGTACATCTAGAAAAGGACCTCAAACATCAGGAATCCATCCTGCATGATTCCTTTTATGTAAAGCACAGGCCAGACCAATCTATACCATTAGGTGGTCGTTGCCCTCAGGAGAGTAACGGAGGGACGTCACCACACAGGGAGTCGGCGGTGGGGGTGGACATGGCTCCTGGGATGCCAGAAGCGTTTTCTTTCTTGGTCTGGGTGCTGGTCTGCAGGCGTGTGTTGCTTTGTGAAAATCATCGACTTCCGTGGACTTCCGTAGGCGTGTGTGTTCTAGTTCAGTACAGAGGTTTCAAAAACGAACCATCCGGGCCAAGAGGAACGATATTGACAGCCTCCCCAGAGCCCACCCAGTCACACCCCCTCCTTCCTCCAGGTGGAAGAAACCAATATCTTATCGTCATGATCATCTCTCCTTGCCTGTTCTTATGGTTGCATCACCCATGAGAATATTCCTATTCCGTAGACTTCTCGGTTTTGAACTTGGGCGAACGAAATCACACCTTGTGTTCTCTTGTGTGTGGCTTCTTTTGCACCATGTAACATCTGAGCGTCACCTCCATTGCCTCATGTAGCCGTGGTTCTCTCCTCTGCGCTGCTGTGTGGCATTCACCGTGTGAGCCACCGTTTGTTCCCCGTACTCTTCTGGTGGCTACTGCATCATTTCTGGGTTGGGGCTGTTACACATGCTGCTAGTGTGTTCTAGTGAATGTCTCCTGGTGTGCACGGCAGGCCATACCTCACTGAGTCCATGACCCACACTGTTGCCCATCTTTAATGTTTCGGAAATGGGAGTGCTTATGCTTATGTCCGTTTGATTGGCAGCATATTTTCCTCTTCGGTAGGATGTGAAATGATGGTGGGGGTCCGATGTAGGGACATAGGCAGTTCCTTGACTTTGCTTCAGGCAGCTAGCTACTTCCAAACTATGTCGCACCTTTTTCCTCCTTAATAACAGTTTAGGATTAAAAAAAAATTAATTTTAGAGGGAGAGACGCCTGGGTGGCTCAGTCAGTTAAGCGTCCACATTTGGTTCTGATCACGATCTCATGAGGTGCGTGAGTTCGAGCCCTGTGTTGGGCTCTGTGCTGACAGCTTGGAGCCTGGAGCCTGTTTCAGATTCTGTGTCTCCCTGTCTCTCTGCCCCTCCCCCGTTAATGCTGTTTGTCTCAAAAATGTATAAACATTAAAAAATTTTTAAAAATTAAATTAATTTTAGAAAGCATGAGCAGGGGAGAGGGACAGAGAGAGAGAGAGAGAGAGAGAGAGAGAGATTCTTAAGCAGGCTCCACACTCAGCATGGAACCTGACACAGAGCTCGATCCCGCAACTCTGGAATCATGACCTGAGCAGAATTCAAGAGTCAGGCGCTTAACTGACTGAGCCACCCAGGTGCACCTCCCCCTTCAATAATAGTTTAATTAAGATACAATTCATGTTTCATACAGTTCACCTATTTAAAGTATACAGTTCAATGGCTTTTTGTTTTTAAGTAAACTCCACCCCTAGCATGGAGCCCAATGTGGGGCTTGAACTCACGACCCTGAAATCAAGGCCTGAGCTGAGATCCAAAGTCAGATGTCTAATCGACTGAGCCACCCAGGCGCCCCTCAAGTTTTTATTCAGACTTCTACAACCATCATCACAGTCAATTTCAAAATCTTTCATCACTCCTCCAAAACCCCCATTCCATCGACTGATAGCCAGCTACTTTCTTTTCCCTGCCAGCCTCTCGCAACTGCTAATCTACTTCCTGTCTCTGTAGATCTCTGCAGATGTTTACCTGTTCTGTCTGTTTCCTGGAATCATTATGTGGTGCCTTTTGATATTAGACAAAGTTGCCTGCTTTTGGCTAATAGAACCCAGGGCCCCATGCCTGGGCAGGTGGATGGGTCTGTGCAAGGCAGAAAAAGCCCCCCTTCTCCTCTGGGCTGGTGGAGGAAGTGCTGGGGGCATGAGCTCCTCACCTGCCTCAATCCTGGGGAGATGGACCTGTGGCTAGCTGGGCAGGGGCCTCCCTGGGAAAGGGGTGGTCCCTGGGCCCGAGCCCTGGATGGCCACTTAGACCAGAACCTCTTTTCCCACTCTGAGGCTTAGTTGTCTTAGAAGCAAAATGGGCACAGCAGTAGCAAACTTCTCACGTAACATAGCGTGGATTGTTGGCTGTCGTGCTATCTACCATGAGAACAAGAAAGCTTCACCAGTGAAAACCAGGGCACACCGTTGATCGTGAGCTGGATCTTAGTTTCAAAGGTGTTAACATGTGCCAAAAAAGTTTTTGGAATTAGTGCTCTTAATCTAACATACATTGGCCAGACCAGGGTTAGTTTGAAGGTCACACCCAAGAGGCCAACAGAGAAGTTACAATAAACCTTCATGGGTGGGTGACTCCCTGGTCGTGGCCTTAGCCTGGGTGGTGGTGGTGGAGTAATATAATGATAGGAGCAGCTGCTGTGAGTTGAGGTTGTCCCCTGGACCAGGTGTCATTCAGGGTCCTCTCTGTAGACTTTCTCATTGAGTCCTCACAGTGACCCGAGGAGGTTGGTGCTGTCACTAGAATGTGACCTCGGTGAAGGAAGGGACGTTGTCTGGTGCCCTGGGGTGTCCCCAGTGTCTACAACAGGGCCTGGCCTGGGCCGAGGCCTCAGTAAACACTTACTGGGTGTATTATCGTAAATTTACAGATGAGGAAACTGAGACACCAAGCGTTAACCTCCCATTGTCTCTTGGCCCGGAAGTGGCAGAGCCAGAATTTCAACCCAAGCTCCAAAGCCTCTGCTTGCTGCTTCTGCGGTGAGGAGAGGGCTTTATTGACGCTCCCGGGCCGGCTCTGTGTCCCTTCTTCCCGTTCACCTGTGGATCCCATCACTCCCTGGAGCTGGGCCTGTCGATGGGGACCAGGGTGGAGAACGCAGAGTCCCAGCTCCCTGAAATGGGGCACTGGCCAAGCGTGGGCACGACCGCTGCGGGTCGCGTCCCGGGGCAGGGCAGAGCCGTAAGGAGGAGGGCGGTACAGCGCAGGCGGGGAACTCCATTTCCTGTTAGCAGTGTGGCCCGAGGCTGGCTGCCCCAACCTCGCCCTGCCTCAGGGTCCTCATTGGCAACATGTGGGTGTCCCAGTGCCGCTCAGCTCCTGGCTGTCTCAGGCTTAGTTCCACTGTCTGCGTGAAGCGCTCAGCCGGGGCCTGGCAGGCGGTGAGCATTTAATTTGTGGGAGGCGCTGCCCGCTGTGGCTGCTGCTCTCTCGACAGAACAATGGGAGTAATGAGCCCTGTCCACCCCCCAGCCACTTCCGAGTGGATCCAGTTCTTTAAGGAAGCCGGCATTCCTCCCGGGCCTGCTGTCAATTACGCAGTGATGTTTGTGGATAACAGGTAAGGAGGGCCGAGGGGACAGGGGACGGAGCTGACCCTGGAGGGAGGCGGGGAGGGATGCGGGGAGCCGGGAGCTGGCTGGCCCTTCCTGGCACGCTGGTGGCCTCAGCACTCATCCCCCCCACCTCCCCCCCGCAGGATCCAGAAGAGCATGCTGCTGGACCTCAACAAGGAGATCATGAATGAGTTGGGTGTGACCGTGGTGGGCGACATCATCGCCATCCTCAAGCATGCCAAGGTGGTGCACCGCCAGGTGGGTGTCCTGCCCCGCCCCCGGATCCCTGGGTGTACGGCGCGGCGGCCTGAGTTCCAAGGCTGGCCACGCTGTTGTGTGGTGCCAGGCATGTCACCTAACCTCTCTGAGCCTTTCTTTTTCCATTTGTAACATTACAAAAAAAAAAAAAAGCTTATTTTTGAGAAAGAAGAAAGAGTGCTCGTGCAGGAGGATGGGCCGTGAGACGGGGTGCCAGAGGATCTGAAGCCGGCTCTGTGCTGACAGTGGAGAGCCCAGTGCGGGGCTCGAACTCATGAACTACGAGATCATGACCTGAGCCTACGTCGGATACCTAAGCGACTGAGCTACTCAGGCACCTCTCTCTCCATTTGTAGAATGCAGATAGGCAGGCCTGTCTTGCAAAGTGGTTGTATTAAGTTACATAAAGCCCCGGTATGGTGTCAGCAGTAGGGCCTCGGTGAAGGCTCTCTGGTACCCTCACTAGTGCTCGTCTTCCTCGTGATCATCCTCATCATTAGCAGGCTTTTTGTCTGTCCCCAGGACAGGAGCGCCCCACATAGGACCCAGTTGCTGACTTGGCCAACAACATGGCCGTTCCATTCGTGGCCCTTCCACTTACGGTGACCCTAGACTAGTGATCTTTACGTCCCTGAAAGATCTGAAACAGGCTTTTCACATACCACTGCTGCATAGGGTTAGCTGTGGCCACCTACCAGGTAGCGTATGTGGCACCTGGGAATGAAGGGCTTGTTGAGTTGTTTTTTTTCTTTTTTAATGTTCATTTTATTTTTGGAGATCAGGGGAGGAGCAGAGAGGGAGACACAATCCGAAGCAGGCTCCAGGCTCCGAGCTGTCAGCACAGAGCCCGATGTGAGGCTTGAACTCACAGACTGTGAGATCATGACCTGAACTGAAGTCAGACGCTTAGCCGACTGAGCCACCCAGGCACCCTGTGAGCTGGTTGAGTTTTGATAGCTGACATTGGCTGAGCGCTTACTGTAGCCTGCCAGGTGCTGTCTCCATCCTGTATACATTTATAAGTTTTTTTTAATGTTTGTTTATTTTTGAGAGAGAGACACAGAGTGCAAGCAGGGGAGGGGCAGAGAGAGAGGAGACAGAATCTGAAGCAGGCTTCAGCCTCTCAGCTGTCCGCACAGAGCCCGATGCAGGGCTTGAACCCACGAACCATGAGATCATGACCTGAGCCGAAGTCGGACGCTTAACTGACTGAGCCGCCCAGGCGCCCCATCCTTCATACATTTTAACTCATCTAGTGCTCACTGCACTTGACTGAGAAGGAAGCTCGCTCCAGAGCGGTGCTCTCAGTCCCTCCACTTTACCAAATGGTAGCTGCTTTCCCCACCCAGGGCCAGGCCTTCACCTGTCCATCATCCAGCTGGGCCCCTGCAGAGAGGGCTTCCTCAAGTCAGGGACATTACCTGAGTTGTCACAGAGAAGGTCACTGAGCAACGCTTTTTTTTTTCCTTGAAACTTTTTTTTTTTTTAATGTTTTATTTATTTCTGAGAGAGGAAGACAGCACAAGCAGGGGAGGGTCAGAGAGAGAGGGAGACACAGAATCCGAAACAGGCTTCAGGCTCTGAGCTGTCAGCACAGAGCTGGACACGGGGCTTGAACCCACGAACCGTGAGATCATGACCTGCACCGAAGTCAGAGGCTCAACCGACTGAGCCACCCAGGTACCCCTCGAAACTTTTAAATTTGGGAACGATTTTAGATTTACAGAAAAGTTCCAACAGCAGTACAGAAAGCTCCTGTAGCCATTTGTAGCCATGGTACGTTTGTCAAAATTAAGAAATTAGTATGAGGACACTCCTATCAGCTAAAACACAGACTATCTGGAT
This sequence comes from Crocuta crocuta, assembly GCF_008692635.1. Taxonomy (NCBI): domain Eukaryota; kingdom Metazoa; phylum Chordata; class Mammalia; order Carnivora; family Hyaenidae; genus Crocuta; species Crocuta crocuta. The sequence continues at coordinate 763,188 of NW_027531899.1, forward strand.
CTTATCAGTTCTCCTATTAAAGTCCTTTCTCTGTTTCGTGATAACACGTTGCACTTATTTATGTCTCTTTCTGTCTCCTAAGTCCCTGTTGATTTGTACCACTTTCATAGTATTCCCAGATGATGTTCGATGACCTTGACAGTTGTGAGGAGTATGGGTCAGGTGTTCTGTTGAACGTCTCTCCGTTTGAGTTTGTTTGTCTGATGCTTTCTCATGATCAGGAGTGAAATGTTTTGAACTCTCTTCTGTAGCGGCCCAGGCTCTGAGCCCCTGTGTTGCTCAGATTTCTGGGTCCTCTGTTTTCTTACCTCATGCCCTTGTCTGCTTGGTAACCCAGATACCTATTTTTTTTTTAATGTTTATCTTTTTTTGAGAGAGAGACAGAGACAGAAGACAGAATGTGGGTTGGGGAGGAGCAGAGAGAGGGGGAGACAGAATCGGAAGTAGGCTCCAGGCTCCGAGCTGTCAGCATAGAGCCCAACGCAGGGCTTGAACCCACGAACTGTGAGATCATGACCTGAGCTGAAGTCAGATGCTTAACCGACCGAGCCACCCAGGTGTCCCATTGTTTTATTTACTTACATTTTTACAGGACATGTGCAAAGCTGCCACCGAGTCCGTGCCCTGCAGCCCCAGCCCCCTCCCAGGCGAGATCCGCCGAGGCACCTCTAGCGGTGAGTCCCACCTACCCATGGTTCCTTTCCCTCAGTCACACGCTTCAGCTGTAAAGGGGATGCAGCAGAACCTGCAGGGGTGAAGCAAAGCCGTCTGACTTTGTCCTAGGAGACTAACGGCCTGGGCAGTGAGCGGCCCTACGTCCAGCCGATTTTCATCGGTGGTCGTTCTGCTCCATAAGGTCACTGCGAACCCTGAATTAGCGACTGGGGAGTCCCTGCTCCTAGAGGAGATACAAAAGTGAGGTTCCTGGAAGCCGTTAGTCACAACGTTTTTGTCAACTGATTGATAAAAGACCTTATTTTCTGTTCAATTTTTTTTTTAATGTTTTATTTATTTCTGTGAGAGAGAGAGAGAGAGAGCGTGAACTGGGGAGGGTCAGAGAGAGAGGGAGACACAATGCGAAATAGGCTCCAGGCTCTGAGCTGGCTGTCAGCACAGAGCCTGATGCGGGGCTCGAACCCACAAACTGTGAGGTCATGACCTGAGCCGAAGTCGGCCGCTTAACGGATTGAGCCACCCAGGCGCCCCTGTGTATTTCTGTTTAAAGACCTTTTATTTGTTATACGTTGTTGATATGTTACCGTCAAGCTCACAGCCAACAGCACTGTGACTCTTGCCTGGACAAAGCTAATCTAACAACTGTATTTTCTCTGTAAGGCGCATCACCTGGGAATACAAGAAAGCACTTTGTCACCGTGCTTGGGGGCCATTTTAAACAGCAAAATCACTATCCAAAAGCACAAAGGTGTCAAAAAGGGACACAAAATAGACCGCGAGAAGGTTACTTGTTTACTGTGGGTGCTGGAGGCAGAGAGTCCCCTTGTTTGACTTCCGTTGGAGTGCGTGTGGGGGTGACTCGAGGGTCTCCCTGTTCAGCGCGTGGCTGTGAATGGCCGCAAAGGCACCACGAGTACTAGTCTGGGGGTTACAGATAAGTTATCGCGAATAGGCGGATTTGCAAATAGGGAATCCATGAATGCTGAGCATGGTATTTATACGTTTGTTTTTCTAGCAGTAGAATATTTTTAAAGAAAAATAAACATTAGAAATTTAAAATGCAAACTAGCTCACCAAGCCCAAAATTGGTTTAAAACACAAACTTTTATTTCTCATGATTTTATGACATGGCCGGTCCCTTCTGCTCCGGGTCAGCTCAGTTTATCTCAGAGGTCACCTGGCAGTTTGGCCGAGGCTAGGTGATCTAGGATGGCCTCACTCACATGTCTGTGGTTGGCTTGATGTCATCTGGGCCAACAAAGGTGACTTGGCCACATGTCTCTCATTTTATAGCAGGCTAGCCCGGGCTTGTCCCCGCAGTGCTGATTGCAGGGCTCCCCAGCATACCATAAGGGGCCTGACCCCAGCTCGCAGGGCGTCTCTTAAGCTTCTGCCTGTATGACACTTGCTCTTGTCCCATTGGCCAAAGCCAGTCACGTGGCCTAGCACAGAAGCAGCGTGGTCAGTGCCTACCCAAAGGCATGGACGGAGGGAGGTTGAGAAAATTGGTGTTCTTTTCTGCAAGGGTCTTCCTCGACTTACACACAGGAAAGGGTTCCTGCCATAGAGGTACAGCCGCATCACTTTCCACAAGTGCAACCATCCTGTAGTCAGCGGCATCCAGATCCAGGGACCAAAACATGACCAGCATCCTGTCCCCTCTCCAGGGTACCCCTGACCCCGATTTCTTTTCTTTTCTTTTTTTTCTTAAATTTTTTTGTTTATTTATTTATTTTTTTTAGAGAGAGAGAGAAAGACAGAGCACGAGCACGGGAAGGGCAGAGAGAGAGAGGGAAACACAGAATCCAAAGCAGGCTCCAGGCCCTGAGCTGTCAGCACAGAGCCTGACACGGGGCTTGAACTCATAAATCTTGAGATCATGACCTGAGCTGAAGTTGGATGCCCAACTGACTGAGCCACCCAGGCGCGCCTCTTTTTTTTTTTTTTTTAAGTTATTTGTTTTGAGAGAGACAGAGACAGTGTGAGTAGGGGAGGGGCAGAGAAAGAGGAAGAGAGAGAGTCCCAAGCAGGCTTTGCACTGCCAGCACAGAGCCTGACACGGGGTCCGAACCCACAGAACTGTGAGGTCATGACCTGAGCCAAAACCAAGAGCCAGATACTTAACTCACTGAACCAGGTGCCCCTTATTACTCTGCTGTCTAACAGCATTGATGATCTACTTTTGTTAGTCTTTTTGCTAGTCTTTCAAGTGTGCATAAATGAAATCAGAGAGTATGTTATTTTTATACCCTTTTGAAGGTTTTAGTGTAAAACAGATTAAAAAAATTAAAATTTTGGGTTCCTGGGTGGCTCAGTCGGTTGCATCCGTCTTTGGCTCAGGTCATGATCTCATGTTCGAGTTCAAGCCCCACGTCGGGCTCTATGCTGACAGCTCAGAGCCTGGAGCCTGCTTTGGATTCTGTGTCTGCCTCTCTCTGCTGCTCTCCTGCTCATGCTGTCTCTCTCTGTCTAAAATAAACATTAAAAAAGTTAATAAAATAAAAAATTAAAACTAACAAAAATGCTCACGGAGAAAATAGGCAATTAGGAACAGAGGAAACAGGCAAAGAAGGAGAGGGGTGGGGAAGAATGTTCCAGAACAGCATTCCTGGTACACTCACTTCTATACACTTTATAGTATGTCTTTGAGTCTGCGTGTTTGTATCTGTGCGTTTCTGACATCTGACTGTGGTTCAAATTCATTAGGGCAAAGATAGAGTTGTTTTTCTTCTACCCAAATGGTACTTTCCTGTCATGATGAAACATCATATGCCTTATTCCTTTTAAGGAAAGCATCTCCCTCTGAGTTATTGCCAGAGGCGGGGCCTCTCAACTGCTTACCTTTCATAGAACATTCTGGTTATCCCAGGGCAGAGTCTGTGCAGTCAGGTGGGGTTTACAGCTGGTCAGAAAGCCACCCTGACCCGGCTTCAGAGCTGCCTGAAGAAATGTCTTGGGGAAATTGTGGGGGGGTGTATACCGGTCGTTACCAGGGGAGTGAGCAGGGCTGAAAACTGACCATTTCTTTCCGGTGGGGGGCAGGGAGGAGGCCTGATTGGGAAGGGCCAAGCCCCAGACTTCAGGGTGACAGCAAGGCTCCAGTTCTCGACCTGGGTGGTGGGTATGTGGGAGTTCACTTTTTGCAAAACGGTGTCTGTGGGTTTGGTGTATTTTCCTGTACGCCATGGTTAAAATTTAAAAAACCAACAATTGTGATAGCGTATTGAGGACCATCGTGGGGACTTGAGCAGGTTTTGAGAGAGAGCACGTAGCAGAAAAAGACGACCTTTGGGGGGCAGGTAAGGTAGAATGCCAAAGTCTGAAAGGCCTTGGTGGTGGGGCTGGGGATCACTGGGACTGTGGCATAGGCAGGGGCAGCAGGGAGCCCCCCTACCCCCCCGCGGGGCCTCCCCAAGAGCTTTTGAAACCTGTGCCCTAAAACCAGCTGTACCGAAGACAAGACTTGTGTCCTTCCCATGCTGGGGTTGACCCTCTAGCACATGCCGTAGCTCCCACCTTGCCCGCTCTACACAAGACGGGCTGCCAGAGCCTGCCCTCACCCCCATCCTCCATCCCCAGAGGGAGGTGANCGAGTGACCCCCTCCAGGAGTCCCCATTTCCTCGTCTGTAAAATTGGTTTGCAGTGGATCTGTGTGGTAGGGACGTTGGGATTTTCAGTGCTAGTGTCCGTCTTTTCCAGTAGATGTTCAGGGAAGACTCGTGAAGCGCCAGAAGCTGTTACAGGCACCGGGGGCACAGAAAGACCCGGGCCTTGCCTTCTCATGGGGTTGCGTGCTCGTGGGAGAGGCCACAGCCAACATATACGTGTTACTGCTCATTGATGTTGAGCAGCAATGAGGGCTATGAAGGAGAAGCCTAGTGTAGGGTCAGGGGGTAGCGGTTGGTGGAGAGGTCCAGGAAGCTTTTTCTAAGGAGGTGCTGTCTGAGAGGAGACCTGAGTGAAGAGCCGAAGCAGGCCCGTTGGTACTCCGGGAACTGCATGCCAGGCCGAGGGAACAGCATGTGCTGTGAGGAGGGGCACACTTCTGGGGGAGGAAGATCCCCAGACCAGCTGGGCTGAAGTGGAGCCGGGAGAAGAGCTCAGAGCAGGGCTGGGTAACTGTTGGGTGAAGAGTGACAGGAACCCGTCTGGTCTAGGCCCTCAGGAAGGACCCCGAGGAGGTGGCGAAGAGCAGGCTGGCTCCTGTTTAGACTGCCCGCGCCCAAGCATCCCCATCACGGCAGTGCAGCTACAGGGGAGCCCCGGGTACCCCTTCCCCATGCAGTCCCAAGGCTTGCCTTCTGTGTCCTGGCCTCCGTCCCAGGCACGACGGGACTCTCCCTTCTCCTCCCTGCAGCTGCCTCTCGAATGATCGCCAACAGCCTGAACCGCGACTCCCCACCCGGCACTCCCCCGAGGCGGCCGGACACCAGCACCTCCAAGATCTCGGTCACCGTGTCCAACAAGATGGCAGCAAAGAGCGCCAAGGCGGCCGGTGAGGGGCTAGGGCAGACGGCGGGAGGAGTTGGGTGTGAGCGTGGGTTGGCAGATGGTACTTGGGGATCACGTTCCAAACGTCACAGGGTGCTTTGAAGGCTCAGGGTGTCCAAAGCGTTCAGGTGTGGTCAAGTCCCCGCACCTCGCTGGGCCTTGCTGTGGACGGGGGACAGTGGGAAGCACTGGACACGGTGTACTTAACAGCACAGGGGCACTGTGCTTCTCAGCGGTCTGTTTGGTCGTTTTAAATCTTTTATTTTATTTCGTTACAGAAAGAATGGCTATTACCCTCTTTTAAAAAAAAAACACCGCTTATTTATTTATTTTGAGAGAGAGAACAAGTGGGGAAGGGACAGAAAGAGAGGGAGAGAGAATCCCAGGCAAGCTCTGTGTTCTCAGCACGGAGCCCGATGCGGGCTCAGTCTCACAAATTGTGAGAGCCTGACCTGAGCTGAAACCGAGTCGGACGCTTAACCCACTGAGCCACCCAGGCGCCCCCGACGTCACCCTCTTAACGAAGTCTTAAGAGTACTGTACAACGCTGTGGACTATAGGTAGCTCGGTGGTGTTGTTTTGTTTTTTTTGTTTTTGTAAGTATATTCTTTTTATAAAATAATTTATTATTTTAATTTACATCCAAGTTAGTAAGCACATAGTGCCACAATGATTTCCTTAATGCCCTTCACCCATTTAGCCCATCCCCCCTCCCACAACCCCTATAGCAGCCTTCTGTTTGTTCTCTATATTTAAGTCTCTTATGTTTCGTCCCCCTCCCTGTTTTTATATTATTTTTGCTTCTCTTCCCTTATGTTCATCTGTTTTGTATCTTAAAGTCATCATATAAGTGAAGTCACATGTTATTTGTCTTTCTCTGATTAATTTCGCTTAGCATAATACTCTCTAGTTCCATCCACATAGTTGCAAATGGCAAGATTTCATTGTTTTTGATGGCCGGTAATACTCCACTGTATATATACACCACATCTTCTTGATCCATTCATCCGTCAATTTGGGCTCTTTCCATACTGTGGCTATTGCCGATAGCTCTGCTATAAACATTGGGGTGTGTGTGCCCCTTTGAAACAGCACACCTGTATCCCCTGGATAGATATCTAGTAGTGCAGTTGCTGGGTCACAGGGGAGTTCTCTTTTTACTTTTGTGAGGAACCCCCACACTATTTTCCAGAGTGGCTGCACCAGTTTGCATTCCCACCAGCAGCGCAAAAGAGACCCTCTTTCTCTGCATCCTCGCCAACATCTGTTGTTGCTGGAGTTGTTACTGCTAGGGGCTTGGTCTTTTTTATTTTTTATTTATTTATTTATTTTAAAAAAAATTTTTAATGTTTTATTTATTTCTGGGAGAGAGAGAGAGAGCGTGAGCAGGGGAGGGTCAGAGAGAGAGGGAGTCACAGACTCTGAAACAGGCTCCAGGCTCTGAGCTGGCAGTCAGCACAGAGCCCGACACGGGGCTCGAACCCACGAACCGCAAGATCATGACCTAGGCGAAAGTCGGACGCTCAACTGACTAAGCCACCTAGGCGCCCCTGGGCTCGGTCTTTTTTAACAGATGTTCACCGAGGCCCGCACTGGTGCCTGGCCCTGTGCTTGATGCAGGGGTCAGAGGTCAGGAAGCTACCATTTCCTCTCAGCAGCCAGAAGGATCCTTTCAAGCTTTCAACCTGACCCTTTCACACTCAGCTAGAACTTTCCAGGGCTTCCCATGGTCCCAGTAATAAAGTCATCTTCCCACGTGGCCTCACAGGCCCTGCGTACTGCGAATCCGCCTTCTCCATCTCTCCCCCTGGTGCCCTTCCTCGGTCCCTGCCAGGCTTCTTCCTGTCGTGCTGTCCCTGCCCCTGTGCTCCCTTCTGCCAGCACACTCTTGCTTCGCAGACCTTTATGCTGGGCCTCTGCTCCTCTTCCAGGCCTCAGCCTGAAGTCTGGGAATGGGACCCTGGCCTTCGGGCTTGCAAGCCCTCCTTCCGTCTGCCCCACTGTCCTGCCTTTGTTGGACCCACCTCCACAGCAAAGATCTTGGCACAAGTGGAAACTGAGGCCCAGGGAGGGGGCTTTGTTATTCTGATGCCCAGCCCCTTCGCGCCCTGTCCATCTCCATTGCACGTGTTCCCGTTTGGCCACGTGTGTTTAGGAGTGTTTCATCTCCTTCTCTGGCCTTTTTATTTTTTACTTTTTGAGGAGGGAGGGGCAGAGGTTCCCAAGTAGGCTCCGTGCTGATAGCCCAGAGCCTGACGCGGGGCTCGAACTCACGATCCATGAGATCATGACCTGAGCCGAAGTCGAATGCTTAACCAGCTGAGTCACCCAGGCGCCCTTCTGGCCTTTTTGATTTGTGTGTCATGAGTAAGAAAGTTGAAATTAGTTTCCGAAGTATTGAAAAAGCGGTGAGCCTGGGAGTGACTCGCAAGTGTGTTGAGGGGATTTTGTTTCTCTAACTGAGGTATAATTTACTTAGGCCCGATACACAGATTGCAAGTATATGGCTTGGTTCGTTTTTAAAAAACAATTACACCCGTGAAACCGTTACTTAGCTGGAGCTCTCGAACTTTTCCAGCACCCAGAGTTTCCCCTTCTGAGGGGATTCTGGCTGGGCTGGGAGGTCCGCCTGCTCGGGTCAGGGATGGAGGCCGAGAGCCTAGGAGGCCCGCCACAGCGTGGGGATTCTGAGCGCCGTCGGCAGCCCTGTTGTGCCCAGGCCTCGGAAGTTCTTGGTGGCTCAGAGTCAGTGGTGATGGGGTGATTGGGAAGAGGAGATCGCGGTCGTTTGAACGTACAGAGATAAAGGGCACATTTGTGCCCTTTGCCAGGCGTCTGCCCCCACCCCAGGAGAACATTCCATCCCAGCAATGCTCACTACCCCCTCCTCCCCAGCAGCCCTGGCCCGCCGTGAGGAGGAGAGCCTGGCAGTTCCCACCAAGCGGCGCCGGGTCACGGCCGAGATGGAGGGGAAATACATCATCAACATGCCCAAAGGCACCACCCCCCGGACCCGTAAGATCCTGGAGCAGCAGCAGGCGGCGAAAGGTACTGGGCTGGCCGGGGCACACGCTTTGCTGTGGAGCCTGCCTCTTCCTTTCGCTGCTTTGTGCGGGGTTCGCCATGCCCTATAGGCATTGGCCAAGAAGCGGGCTCTAATGAGATCCAGTGGACTGAGGGGACGGCGAGGGTGGCCATAGAGGAGGAGGGCACGGCACCACCTCCGCCCCCGCCTCCTGCAGTTAGTGTAGCAGGCGGCCTGGCCCCTATTCCCCAAGGGGCAGGGGCTTGGACTCCGTGATGACCTGCCTGTAAAGTGGTGGCTGTGTCTGGCTGAGGGCAGGTGCCCAGAATGGTGGGAACCGTCATTATGAGCCAGAGGAGTCTGGTTGAAGTTCAGCCTGTAGCTGGGGTTTGCATCTGGTAGCGCGGAGATGGTCTTCCTCACAGTGTTCCTTTTAGACTGTTGCGTACATTCCTGTGGGGAAAACGTCCATATGGTGCAGAAGAGTATACAGTATCAACTCCTTCTTTCCCTCCCTCTCGTGTCCCACGCGTCATTAACCTTTCCAGACTGGCACCTGTGGACTTGTGTGCGTGTGTTTGTGTGTAAGCACAGAGAGGTGTTTCTTTCTTTTTCAACACAAATAGCATCAGCCTGTAGTTACTGTTCTAGAACTTTTTTATTGAGATCTTTTCACATGAATACATGTGGATCTGCTTCATTCTTTTTTAGAAATGTTAATGTTAATTTATTTTTGAGAGGGAGGGAGAGTGTGCAAGTGAAGAAGGGGGCAGAGAAAGAGGGAGATCCAGAATCCGAAGCAGGCTCCGGGCTCTGAGCTGTCAGCACAGAGCCCAACGTGGGGCTCGAACTCAGGGACCTTGAGATCATGACCTGAGCTGAAGTCAGATGCTTAACTGAGCCACCCAGGTGCCCCTCTGCTGCGTTCTTTTTAACAGTCATTTAAATTGAATGTTTCCATCGTATTTATATTTATATATCATGATTTAGTAAACATTCTCCCATTGATGGTCACTGAGGTTGTTATTTCAGGAGAGGGCTTATCCCCGGTCAGCGGACTCTTAGAGGCCCATGACCCAGAACAGTGAAGGGAACAAGTAGGGATTCAGAACTCTTTCCGCACACGCACTTCACAAAACTGAGCAAAGTTTCCAGGAGCCCAACGGTCAATTTTAGTGGATCTTTCCCACGTTTGGCACTAGCCACAACCGTGTGGCTCAGGTCCGTGCCAGCTGGTACGCAGACCCGGAGCCTGTGCCTGTCTGGACTGGGGCGGCCTGGGCCTGGGCCGGCCCCGTCTCCCCTCCCTCGTCTGCACGATGCACGAGGCTCGGCCGGCCCGGGCTCCACGCGTGCGTCAGCTGCTGCAGGCTGAGGGCTCACTTCCCTCCAGGTCTCCACAGGACGTCCGTGTTTGACCGCCTCGGCGCCGAGACCAAGGCAGACACAACGACAGGGAATAAAGTGAGTTGGAAACTGGGAAGCCACTTGGGGTTCTCTGATTCTTATTTTCCTGCGGGCGTTGATCCCACATCCTACCCCTTGTACTCCCTGGGCCGCCTCCCCTGCCTTAACGGTCTCTGCTCCATTCTGTGCACCTCGACAACTGTCCTGATTTCCTGCCCCTGGGGGTCTGGCCAGCTTCTGGATGCTGCCCACTGCCATGTCCCAGACTGGCCCAGCATCTTCCTCCAGAGTGACTCTCTCCCAGGCCCTGTCTCAGGGACGCCCCAGCGCCCCCATTCCGGGCGGGCTCTAGTGATGGCTCCGTCTGTCTTCCCTTCTCTGCGACCTCCCCCGCCCAGATAGGGCAGTGGCCTCCTAACTGGTCTGCAGCTCCAGCAACCCCCCTTCTGCCCCTCCCCCCATAGCAGCAGTGAGTGCCACCCCCCACCAGACGCTTTTCACTGTGGGTGGGACAAACACCACCCTCCTTGCCTTGGCCTGCAGTCCCGCGAGCCCCAGGGACGGTGCGTGCTAGGAGCACACGGCCTGAGCCCTGCCCGGCGTGACCCGAGCTCTGCTGCCACCTAAGCTCCTGCTACCTCGGTTTTCTTACCTCTATAGTACGCACCTCACCGGGTGGCTGCGAGGATTAAGTGAGGTACACCTGCACGGGGCTGGGGGTGTGTGGCGCGTGGCAGGCACCCTTTAAGTGTCACCTTCGATGAGCTGTGCCAGAGCTCCCCAGCTGCGTTCCCTGCCCCTCCAGCCCTCCCTCACCAGGGCTGCCCAACCTCCTTACTTCCTATAGTCTTACCACAAGCAGGATAATAACATTCAGCGTCGTGTGGCTTGAAGATGGAGCCGCGTAAAGAGCTCGGCACAGAGCAAGTGCTCCATCAGTATGATGCTTATTCCTGCCTTGGGGACTTAGCCCTCGCTCTTTTCTCTGCTGAGTCAACCCTGAGGGCCTGGCTTAGACATCATACCTCGGAGAAGTGTCCCTGAACCGCAAGAAGTGTCCCCGTCTCTGCTCTCCTGTGCTCCCGTGTCTTCCAGAGAACACACCACTGTCGTAATCAGGGAGTTGTTTGTGTCCTTTCTGATGCCAGGTCTGTCTTTCCCATTGGACTGTGAGCCCCTTGAGGGCAGGGCCAAGGCTGTGCTTGGTCACCGCTGTGTCCCCAGTGCCCCCCAGCGTGGAGCCAGGGACAGTCGGGACTCAGGAAATGTCTGTGGAGTGAATGGCCACATTTCCCTCCTCTCACGGTCCCTGCGGACCTCTGCCAGTGGCCGTCTCTCTGTGTGGCGCATACCCTCCCCGCCCCACTTCTTTATTAGACCCACCTGCCATTCCTTTCAGATCTCATCTCCGAGGTCTCTTGTCCAGGGAGCCTCTCCTGAAGGTCAGGAGTCTCCTTGGGGCCCTGCCAGGTCCGCGAGCATCCAATCATGGCTCTCAGCACCGTGTAGGGTGTCACCATGTCCCCGATGGGTGTTTCTCCCAGTGAGGCCAGGCGCAGATGGGGCAGCTCTCTGAGCATGCGCGTCCAGTGACTACCTGGCTCACCTGTCCCGTCTCTGACCCCTGCAGCCCACAGGAGTCTTCAGCCGCCTGGGGGCCACCCCAGAGATGGACGAGGATCTGGCTTGGGACAGCGACAATGACAGCAGCAGCTCTGTCCTACAGTATGCCGGGGTCTTGAAGAAGCTGGGCCGGAGCCCAGCCAAGCCCAGTCCCCAGCCAGCACTGACTGTCAAAGCTAAGGCCACAAGCTCGGCTGCAACGGCCGCCACCCCGACAGTGCGGCGCCCGGCCCTTTCCTCACGCCCTGCGCTCGAGAGGAAGCCAGAGTCCCTGTGCAAAGGCGGCATCATCCAGAGACTGGGCAAGGCTGCCCTTGTGCCGGAGGCCCAGGACAGCCGGGTCACGAGCACCAAGAGTAAGTCCTTGGCCGAGGTCAAGGTCACCATTAAGAGGACTCTGGTGGGGCCCCGGGGGAGCAGCTCCAGTGAGGGCCTGAGTGCCCGGATGGACCATGCGGGCACAGTGAGCGTGTTCAAAAGACTGGGCCGCAGGACCTTCTAGCCTCCGGGTGGGGCGCAGGCCCCTGTCCAGGCTCCTGGGCCCAGCAGAGGCTCCAGCCAGGGCGCGCCCAGCCCTCTGCCGGCTTCTGGATGACACTGCTGGGCTCCCTCAGGCACTGGAGCCGGCCCGAGCTTTCTGGGGACTCACCTCGGTTTTTTGAGTCCGAGATGGTCGTCGTGGCCTGGCCTTGTCGCTTTGGTCTTTCCATTCTCTCACGTCCTCTGTCCTCTCCTCTCTGTGGCCTAGGCAGGGCCCACATCTCTACCTCTCCCAGAGCCAAGTGCCCTTTTCCCTCGACACCCCCCCTCCCCCCCACCTCTCAGCAGCATCTGCTGCCTCAGCCCCCCGACTTGCCAGCCTTCTGGTCCCCCAGAGTGGGCGTCATCCGGAAGGGCTCCCTTTTCCCCACACCTTCCCACCTTCCCCTCGCCCCTCTGCCCCATCCCCCTGCTACTTTAACTTCTCGGTCTCTCCCTGTCTTCACGCTGTTCATTTCTCTTCTGTTTTCTGTCCCTGTGGCAAGGCCCGACGGTGCGCTGCGTCCTGCCTGGCCCTCCTGCGCCTCCGGCCTCCCAGCGGCCCCGTCGGCGGTGGCGTCGAGCCTGTAGAGACTGTTAGCTGCCCTGGCTCCCAGCCCCTGGGCTGCAGCGGGGCGCCTCTGTTTTCCAGCCCTGGGCGTCTTTTTCTCTGAAAGCCCGTAGCGGGTGGCGGGCAAGGGTCACCGAGAAGGGAGGCCAGTGCCGAGAGAGAAGAAAACAGCTGTTTTAATATATTTTTGTGGCTTTCAAACTGTTTCCCTCCCCTCCTTCAGGGTGAGTCACAGGGTGGTTTTCCACACAAAGCACAGTGTGGGTGGGGGTGCCAGCCAGGGGTTGGGCTCTGTCTCTGAAGGTCAAGGCTCCACGCGGGCCACATCTATGCTACAGGCCCCCAGTCAAAAAGAGTAATGGTCACGGTCCCCGTTTCAGTTGGACTTCCTCTCCCCCTCAGCCCACTGAGGTGGTCCTTCCTGTGTCCCCCTAATGTATTTCGCCTGTGTCTGTCACTCTGCCTGGTGGCAGCTTTCCAGGCTGCAGGCTCTCTCGCGAGGCACCGGGCTCCTGCCGATCCGATCACACGCCTGTTCACTGCTGCACAGCCCCTGCCCTGCGCCAGGCCCGTTTGAGGAGCTAGGGATCCAGCTCAGGCAAGGCAGGCAAGCCCCTCAGCCAGGGAGATGGCGGTAGAGTGATCGTGCTGTCGGAAGAATGGGAGGGAGGAGCCGAGGTGACGGGGGCCTCTTCAGAAGTTGGGGGTAAGAAGGCCTTTTAAGAGGAGGTGAGGGAAGGGCTGAGCCAAGACCAGAAGGCGGGCGGGGACCCAATGACCATGATTCACGGTGAGGAACTGCACGTCTTCCCTAAGCCCTGAGAAGTTTGGGACAGTGAAGCTGGCAAGCGATGGTGTGCGTTGCCTTTTGTGAAGATGGCGTGGGCCCCCGTGAGGAGGCAGCCATGCAGGAGCCGAGGCAGGAAAGGAAGGGGTGTGGGGGGAGGCGTGGGGAGGAGGGGGGANGACGGGAAGCTGGGGCACGGGGGGCAGGGGTCACCTAGGCGCCAGAGCATCTAGCCAGAGGTGCTGTTTGTGGAAACCAGGAGGCTGGGGACGGAGGGCGCTTGGCCGCTGGGCCTTCGGGGGGCCACCCGGGCCTGAGGTCCGCAGCTTCGCGGAGCGCTCAAAAGACACTGTGTTCCAAACCAAGGGCCTGGCGACACCAGCCTGAAGGGAGCGTAGAGGCAGAAGAGGGTCCAGATGGGAATGGGAGACCAGGACTGACAGGGTTGGCAGGGAGTGGTCTGGGGGTCAGGAGGGTGAGTTAGACNGCAGCTCATCCCTGCTGCTCTTCCACTCTTGGGGCTTCTCCCCCCAGTCATTTCCTCTGGTTCCACCTCATGGAGAATTCTAGCAACTGCCAGGGTTCAGAGGAAAAGTTCCGGTTGCTGTTTAAGAGCACTGGGTAATTTCCTGGTGCACAGTGATGTAAGAAACACGCATCGCTCGCTTACCCACGAAAGGCTCACCTGCGCGAGGGTGGCCGCGTCACCATGGAGGCGCAGAGGGGAGGACGCTGCCCCACGTCTCACCCAGCTGGCGGGTGGCAGGTCAGGGAGCCCAGCAGGAGTCTCGGCCCTCACACCATACCTTGTACTGTCTGATTGCGGGTTTGAAATGAGGACCTTTTGGAAGGCGGGGTGGGGGGGCCCTGGGATAGTGGTTTTGGATTTTCTAGAGTTATTCACGTGTACGTGTTCCCGCCACCCCATCATCTCGTTGTGGGGAGCGTTTGCAGCTTTGGGTGCTGTGGCCCTTGAGCGTCCTGCCCCCTCCCGCTGCCGTGTGCTGGGGGTGGGGGCAGACCAGACGCCTCCTGTGCCTCCCAGCTGCTCTGAAGCTACGGCGTCCCCGCCATATGATTTGGTGCTTCCCCCAAACCAGCCCCAACACCTGTGACCCACAGCAGGGTGTCATTTTCCCTCTGGTTCTGTCAAGTGCTTTTGAGTAGAATGCGTTCATTCACGTGGGTCAGGATACAAAAGACTGTACGGGGAGAAGTTTTCTTCCTGCGTCTCCGTCTCAGAGGCCACCAGGATCTCCTGTATCTTGAATCCTTCCAGGGCTGTGTTTATGTGTGTGTGCTTTGCACGTGCACACACACGCTCCTACATGCATACAGGCAGAGGAACATATATGTATACGCATGCAGGCACAGGCACATATTTATGGCCTAATTTACTTCACCAGCCCATTTTGGAAAGGGAATTTGGGTTGTTTCCAGTCTCTCACCAGCGTAAGCAGTGCTGCAGTGGGTAAGCTTGNGGCCCATTTTGGAAAGGGAATTTGGGTTTCCAGTCTCTCACCAGCGTAAGCAGTGCTGCAGTGGGTAAGCTTGTCCCGTGCGGAGTCAGCTCAGGGGTGATTATGAAGGATCCCCGTTATTATCACTTCAGTGCAATTACTGATAATTGGCTCAGTAGGAAATCTGAACCAGGCTCCCTCCCCCGTCCCCAAGATTATTGGGGACCTCAGGTGACTTGTTCGTACACTCGTCGCCCCGTTCCGGAAAGGAATGGAGAGCCGCTGGACTCTTCTGGTCGGAGACCACTGGAGGAAGCAGGTCAGGGAACGTTGAGACCGAACACTGACCACACGTTTGTGCCAGAAAGTACTAAATACGGGCTTGGCTAAGGTCACAGGCTTCCCAAGTCCTTAGGGAAATGGCAGCAGCATGGAGGTCAGGGACTTGCCATTCCCATCCCATAAACAGATTCCCACGGAGGTGCAGCGAACATGGGGCTCACGCTAAGTCCTAGAGCCAGATCCCAGCCAGTCCGGGTGGAGGGATCAGTTTGGATGGTGAGCTCGGGATGGGGTGACCTTCTGAGCTCACACCAGTCGATGCAAAAGCAAGATGGGAACCTGTAGCACCTGTGGCGGGCAGCCAGGGTCCAGACAGCGCCACTGCCCCTTCCTTCAGCGTCTGAGCCCGGTGCCACCTGGACGGGCCAGGCGTTAGGCTGTGGCGGCCTTGCTGCCCCCTCTCCCTCCTCTGGGCACCTGAGCCGACTTAGATCGGTGAGCGCGACTTACTAGACACCTCCGCCTTTGAAGGCCTGCTGTTTCCCTACCCAGAACTTCACCTGCTTTGTGAACTCCAGGCCTCCGCAAACGCCATCGAACAGGCAAAGCCTGACCCAGCTGGCACGTGGCGGGGCCAGGTCCGCTGTCAGGAAGCTGGCCAGGAGCCTCGCCTTTTTAAGTTTGTTTGTTTTTAAGACTTTATTTTTTAGAACAGACTTTATTTTTTTAATAAAAAATGTTTACGTTTATTTATTTATTTATTTTGAGAGCGAGCAAGAGAGCATGCACAAGCAGGGGAGGGGCAGCGAAAGAGGGAGGGAGAGAATCCCAAGCAGGCTCCACGCTGTCAGTGCAGAGCCCCACGTGTGGCTCGATCCTGTGAACCGTGAGATCATGACCTGAGCTGACATCAAGAGTTGGGTGCTCAGCCGACTGCCACCCAAGTCCCCCAACAGACTTTACTTTTTAGAATACTTTTAGACTTGAAGAAAAACTGAGAAGTGCCCTAATGCGGGCAGACTTCCCAGATGCCCCACCTCCAATGGCCCCTATTACGAACGTCTTACATTAGCATGATTTGTGTGTTACAGTGGATTCCTGACACATGGGTATTCAATAAAGCCCATAGTTCTTCACGTTTCCTTAGCTTCTTCCTTAGGTTTAATACCTTTTTCTGTTCCAGGATAGCATATTACGATTATGTTGTCAAACACTTGTGTTGACAAATAGGGAATTGTGATGCTTCCTCAAGGCCCCTTCCGGTTGTGACAGTTTTTTTTTTTTTTTAATAGCATTTATTCAGTTTTTGAGAGACAGAGAGTGAGTGGGGAGGGGCAGAGAGAGAGGGAGACATGGAATCCGAAACAGGCTGTGAGCCATCAGCACAGAGCCCGATGTGGGGCTCGAACCCACAAACCGTGAGATCATGACCTGAGCTGAAGTCGGATGCTTAACCAACTTAGCCACCCAGGCACCCCTGGTTGTGACAGTTTTTGATGACCTTGATGGTTTTGAAGAAGACTGGGCAAGTCTCTTAGAGATGGTCCCTCAATTGGGATTTGTCGTTCACTGTGAGACCAGGGTCATGTGCTTTTCAGAGAAACAGTGCCATTTTATCACATCGTATCGGGTATATGCAGGTTATGTTTAACATTGGGCACCTGGCTTCATTACCTCCTGTTTACCAGCTTTCTGCACTGTCAAGTTGCTTTCTCGCTTTCCGTATTGAACTTTTTGAAAGGAAGTCAGTCTGCGCAGCCCACACCTAAGGAGCACAGGGCTTAGGCTTCACTGCCTTGAGGGCAAAGTACTGACATACATTAGAAATAAATGTGGGAGGGCGCCTGGGTGGCTCGGTCTGTTGAGCATCCGACTTCGGCTCAGGTCATGATCTCACAGTTCGTGAGTTCAGGCCCCACATCAGGCCTTGTGCTGTCGGCGCAGAGCCCGCTTCAGATCCCCTGTCCCCCGCCCCCCCCGCCCTTGCCCTGCTTGCGCTCTTTCAAAAATAAAAAAAATTTTAAAAAAATCTGGGAATTCTTCTGCAAGGAAGATGTGTCTCTTTTCTCTGTTAACTTATTCATTCGTTTATTTTCATCAATATGGACTCCTGGGTATTTATTTTATACTTTGGGCTATATAATCCAGTACTACTTGAATTATTTAGTGGTTCACCTTATTCTAGCTTTGGCATTTGGGGACTCTTCAAGTTGGCTCCTGTGTCCTTTAACATACTTCCATTATTGTGTGATGGGTATTTCTGTTTTTGTTTATTCTTAGTATTCCTTACTTTCTGGCCCTCCAGATCCTCAGGGCTGATCTTGCAGGCTTCCTACCCTGGTTCTAGAAGTCTGCCATTTCTCCAAGGAGCCCCAGAATATTTTACTTAGAATGGTAACTGGGAATCGACACCATGTACTCGCTCCTATTTAGAAAACGTAATCTTGGGGCGCCTGGGTGGCTCAGTCAGTTGGGCGTCCAACTTGGGCTTGGGTCATGATCTCGCGGTTCGTGGGCCCGAGCCCCGCGTGGGTCTCTGTGCTGGCAGCTAGCTCAGAGCCTGGAGCCTGCTTCAGATTCTGTGTCTCCCTCTCTCCCTGACCCTCCCCTGCTCATGCTGTCTCTCTCTCAGAAATAAATAAAAAACGTTAAAAAAAATTTTTTACTAACGTAATCTTATATGGAACTCAAATATATAAAACACCTTTAGAATAGGAAAGTGATAAATGTTTATTTGGGACCCATTCACGCAAACAGTAACAAATTCAGAGACACAAAAGGATAGGTACCAGAAGACTGTTTGGTGCCCTGTAGACTGGCAAAAAAATGTAAAGCCTCCAGGGTTGAGAAAGATTTGGAGTACTGGGAATATGGTACACTGCTCTTCAGGTGGAAGCTGGGAGTGACCATTCGGGAAAATAATTTTGTAGGCTGTTGTATAAGTGAAGGTGTTATACTTCCTAACCCAGCAACGACCGTTCTGGAGACACTTAACACATATGTACAGAGACATGGATAAGAATGTTTGCACGATCACTGTTAACAGCGTTAACTTGGAAGCAACCCAAATATCCATTAACGGGAGAATGGCCAGAATGCGGCATGGCTGGTTCAATGATCTTATGCACAATAAATCGCCTCAAAGCTTCCCGGCCCCAGTCAATAATTATGATCTCCTACGGTTCTGGGGGTTGACTAGACTCATACTGTGTCACTTGGGGCCTCTCGTGGTTGCAGTAAGATGTTGGCTGGGGCTAGTGTCCTCTTGAAAGTGTCCTCGGTTTGGTGGTTGACGAGTACTGGCTCTCAGCTCGGACTTCAGCTTGGCCTCTCAGCCAGGATGCCTACATATGGCGTCTTCATGTGGCCCAGGCGTCCTCACAGCGTAGTGGCTGGGTTCCAACAGCGTGCTGCTGAAGAGAGCCAGGAAAAACCATAGTGCCTTTTCTAACCTAGTATTGGAAGTCACGTTCCTTCGCTTCTGCCCAGATTCAAGGGGAGGGACCATAGACCCTAACTGTCGACAACAGGCATGTCAAAGTCTCATAGTAAGAAGGGTGTCGGGGATGAGAGAGTGTTTTGTGGCCATCTGGGCAAATTACACATCAGTATAGGACGTACTATCTGATGTATTGGATGTGGACTGTTCTGTACCAACGAAAATGAGCTAATGTCGCAAATATCAATGTGAATAAAGCAAAACATTGAAGAGAAAAAAACTGCGGAAGCATATGTGTAGTTCTGCACTATGCAAAAGAGTTACTACTCAAATATTTATTTATGTAACAATTCAGTCAGTTTGCTCTTTAAAATGTAGCGAATGTGGAGCACCTGGGTGGCTCAGTCCTTTAGGCATCTGACTTTAGCTCAGGTCATGATCTCACTGCTCATGAGTTCAAGCCCGATGTCGGGCTCTGTGCTGCCAGCTCAGAGCCTGGAGCCTACCTCCGATTTTGTGTGTGTGTGTGTGTGTGTGTCTGCTCCTCCCCCATTTACACATTCTCAAAAATAAATAAACCTTAAAATAATTTAAGTGTAGCAAATGTATGAAATGCATAGGAATGCTGAACTCCAAATGTGGGATAATGGTTCCCTCCAGGGGTTGGATGGGATGTGATTGGACCTCACATACACAAGAGCCTAGTAATGGTTGGAGGGGTGCCTGACTAGCTCAGTTGATGGAGTATGCGACTCTTGGTCTCAGAGTCATGTATTCAAGCCCCACATCGGGGTNCGTGTGTGTGTGTGTGTGTGTGTGTGTGTGTGTCTCTGCTCCTCCCCCATTTACACATTCTCTCTCAAAAATAAATAAACCTTAAAATAATTTAAGTGTAGCAAATGTATGAAATGCATAGGAATGCTGAACTCCAAATGTGGGATAATGGTTCCCTCCAGGGGTTGGATGGGATGTGATTGGACCTCACATACACAAGAGCCTAGTAATGGTTGGAGGGGTGCCTGACTAGCTCAGTTGATGGAGTATGCGACTCTTGGTCTCAGAGTCATGTATTCAAGCCCCACATCGGGGTATAGAGATTACTTAAAAATAAAATCTTAAAAAAAGAAAACAGTATGGGAATGGTTTTTAAAGCTGGGAGGTGGGCACACAGATGTTTGTTGTGCTATTCTTTATATGTTTCTGGCATCGCTTAAGAATTAAAAAACAACAATTCTCTGTGCTACTCCGGGTCATCCAGTTCTGCTCTCCAGAGGCAGTTGGTGTTACTTGGGTGTATGTGTCCTTCCAGAAGTATTTCATTTGCAAACATAACTCTTATTTTCCTACTCAGATGGGAGCATATATGTCAGTTTTGTGCTTCACTTTTTTCACTTAATATATCCTGGAGATCCTTTCATATCAATACATAACAAGCTTTTTTAAACACACACACACACACACACACACACACACACACACACACACACACACAGGAGTACCTGGGTGGCTCAGTTGGTTAAGCGTCCGACTTCGGCTCAGGTCATGATCTCATGGTCCGTGGGTTCGAGCCCCATGTTGGGCTCTGTGCTGACAGCTCAGAGCCTGGAGCCTGCTTCGGGTTCTGGGTCTTCCCCTGTATCTGCCCTTCCCCTGCTCATGCTGTGTCTCTTTGTGTCTCTCAATAAGAAATAAATGTTAGAAAAAAATAAACACACACACACACACACACACACACACACACACACACACACACACACTCGTGGTGGTGTGCCTGGGTGGCTCAGTCAGTTGAGCGTCTGATGCTTGATTTTACCTTGGGTCTTGATCTCTGGGTTGTGGGATTGAGCCCCATGTTGGGCTCTGTGCTGAACATGGAGCCTGCTTGGAATTCTGTCTCTCCTCTGTTCCTCTCCCCCCGCCCCACACTGTGTCTCTCTCTCTCAAATTAAAACACACACACACACACACACACACTTTATTGAGATATAACACACATCCATCCACTCATTTAAAGTGCACAATTCGATGGCTTTTAGTTACCCACAGAGTTGCGTATCCATCACTAGGATGTTTTCATTACTCTGGAGAGAACCCCCATACCCCTTAACCATGATGCTCCAAGTCCTCCCAAACTCTGCCCCCGGCTCCAGGCCCTTGGCAACCACTGATCTGCCTCTGTAGATTTACCTTTCTAAACATTTCATATAAACGGAATCCTACAGTCCATGGCTGCCATGCCTGGCTTCTTTCACTTAGCCTGTTTCTGAGGTTCGTCCCTGTTCTACCATAGATCTTCCATTTTACTCCATTTTTAAAAAATGATGCGTAATATGGCAGTGTATGGAGTTTCCACGTTTTGTTTATCAAGATGACAGACATTGAGGTTGTTTCCGCTTCAGGGCTATTATGAATACTACTGCTCTGAACGTGTATGAGTATTTGGGTGGACATGTTTCCACTTCTCTTGGGTATATACCTAAGAGTTGAATTGCTGAGCAGTGTGTTAATTTTATTGAGGAAACTGCTGGGCTGTTTCCCAAAGCGGCTGCGCCACTTTACATCCATCCCCACCTGTGGTGTATGCGGGTTCTAATTACTGGTCTTCTCACCACCTCGGTGTCTTTTTGATCATGGCCATCCTGGTGGGTGTGAAGTGGAATCTGTTCTTGTGGTTTTCATTTGCATTTCCCTGATGGCCAGTGATGTTAAAAGCCTTTTAATGTGCTTATTGGAAAGAGCTTCCTTTTAAAGTAGCTGCCTGGTACTCCCTTGTGTGGATGTCCCTTGATGTACTTAACCAGTCCCTTACTGTGGACACCTAGGGGTTTCCAGATCATCTTCTATCACAGCCAGTGCCTCTAGTGTACACTGCGTTTTGCTTATGTGTGGACATATCCATTGGGCCAATACCTAGGACTTAAATTGCAGGGGCAAAGGGAATGTACCTATGTTTTATGTTTGAATGTATGCTGTTCGTTATTTACAAGTAAATATCGAGAACGATCGGATTTGTGTGAGGAACATTCTAATTTTCGCCCCAGTGTTAATGGCTGGCAGGCTCAGGCACCTTAGAACCAGCAGCCACTTGATTTCCCAATTTTATTTTGGTTAAACCTTGCATAATTCAGGACTGACCTTGGCATAGACTTGACGTCAAGTTGAGGCAGGAGTTCAGAGCATATAAACCTGCTTTCATTTTTTCCAACTTTTCCCCTAAATCTGCCTTCTCTGGCCCCTCATATTTAGTGCAGTGCTTGCTCCTAAATGGCCAGTGTAGCATACCGTGGCCATCATTTGGCCTTCTTGATGGTCTGTGAAGGTTAAAAGCATGAGCTCTGGGGGCGCCTGGGTGGCTCAGTCGGTTAAGCGTTCGACTTCAGCTCAGGTCATGATCTTACGGTTCATGGGTTCGAGCCCTGCGTCGGGCTCTGTGCTGACTGCCAGCTCAGAGCCTGGAGCCTGTTTCGGATTCTGTGTCTCCCTCTCTCTCTGACCCGCCCCTGCTTACGCTGTCTCCCTCTCTCTCTCAGAAATAAATAAAACATTAGGAAAAAAAAAAAAGCATGAGCTCTGTAGCTGTGTGATCTTGGGCAAGTTACTCAGCCTCTCTGTGCTTGCTTCTACACGGAGATGGGAGTTAATAGTAGCATCTCCCTCCCAGAACAACTGGGAAGGGCTTCACAGTGCCTTGGCACAGCGTCATCATCTAATTTTTATCTCTGAAATTGATAACTTTCAGTACCACTGCTTAAAGAACTCTTTCACGACGTTCTCACTGACTACAAAAAGGGCTTTTTGGGTAACTAATATAATAGTAAACCTCTGGAAAAGTAGCAAGAATAGACTAAGGGATTTCTGAATATGCTTTGTCCAGATTGTTCCATTTGCCTTATCGTTCCCTCTCCCCTGTTCCCCTCTACACACACACACACACACACACACACACACACACACACGTTATGTTTTGAACATTTGAAAATTAAGTTGAAAAGCATCATGCCCCTTAACCTCCTAATGCTCCCGTGTGTTTGTATTTCCCAAAAACAAGAACATTCTCTTCCACATGCACAGTATAACTATCCAAGACATTTAACATACGACTCATCTAAATGCCAGTTCATACTTCAATTTTATCAGGCGTTCCAATAATGTTCCTTATGGCCATCTTCCCCTCGGCTCACAGTCCAATTCCTGATCATGTGTCGAATTTCGCAGTCACGGTTTTCTTATAGACAGAGAATGTTTAAGTAACAGCACAAAGGAAGGCCCCCCTCTTGCTCCGGGAAGGCTTGATGCCTGCAAGTCAGCCTGGCTTCCAGCAGGGATGGCCGGCTCCTGTGGCGCCATCTCGCGGCAACAGTGGGAATAGTTTATAAACCACTGCGCTGGGCAGTTGTTAAAGGATTCCCTTCTTGAGGCCCTAAAACAAAATTGGGTGATAGTCATACCAATTTTTCTTTTTCTTTCTTCCTTCCTTCCTTCCTTCCTTCCTTCCTTCCTTCCTTCCTTCCTTCCTTTCTTCTTTCTTTCTTTCTTTCTTTCTTTCCCTTCCTTCCTTCCTTCCTTCCTTCCTTCCTTTCCTTTCCTTTCCTTTCCTTTCCTTTCCTTTCCTTTCTTTTCTTTCCAAATAGTTTATTGTCAAGTTGGTTTCCATATAACACTCAGTGCTCATCCCCACAAGTGCCCTCCTCCATGCCCATCTCCCTCCCCCTCAATTTTTCTTAATCATGTAGGAAACTATGTTTTAAGTACTTCACTGTTTCAAATCCATACCCTTCGGCATAAAATGAGACTGTTTCTCAAATCTGGACCCATATGGGTGAAGTCCAGTGCTCTGTATAAAGGTGGGGGCTTTGACCTGAGACATTTGTGGGAATGGCTCTGGCTGCCACAACGTTCCGGCAGTGTGGTATTTGGTAAGAGGCTTCCCCTCCTTGCGCCCATGTTTATGTCTGCAAAACAAGCCTTGCAGAGAGACTCCGACCTGCGGGACCATTTAACACGGTCATGGATAGAGTTCCTACCAACGTGCCCGATAGGTGGGAATCCATTCATAGAGGTTAAGAGATTATTATTATTCAAGTTTTTGTGAGTGGATGAGTTTAGACCTGAAGTAAAACTCACCCCATTAGCTATAACCTTCTTAAAACCACATTCAGTCCACAAGTATTTATCGATCCCCAAGTCCTAACTACGTGCCAGGGATTGTTCTAGGGGGTGGGGATACAGTGGTGCCCCCAGGACAAGGTATCCGCCCCCCCAGGGACAAATTTCTATTCTGGTTTTGGGGGAACACAGCTACACAATGAACAACAAAAATACTCTTGAGTGTTAAGTGCTAGGTAGGGAATTCAAATGTGCTGGAGAAATAATAACAGTGTGGCTCTTTGGGATTTGTGCGGGGGGGGGGGGGGTCGCTGGGGGGGGGGAGGTTTG
>NW_027531899.1:786954-789417 GCF_008692635.1 Crocuta crocuta
GGCTCTGTTGGGTTTGGGGGGGGTGGGGGGGCTCTCTAGGTGAGGTGAGATTTGAACTAAGTTCTGAAAGACAAGAAAGAGCCAGTCATGCACAGATCAGCATCAGGGGGAGTGAACAGTCCAGGCCAAAGAACAGCGAGTGAAACAGCCCCGAGGTGGGAACAAGCCTGGGGATTTTTGGAGAGTCAGAGGTGGCGGTCAAGGGCAAGGGTAGCTGGAGATGAAGTTAGCAAGGTAGGCAGGGGTTGCTCCCATGGGCCCTGAAGGCCATGAAGAAGCCTTTAGCTTTTATTCCACATGGGATGGGAGGCCATCTGTGTGCTGAGAGCAGGTGGCAAAAGTGTTCGATCTTCTCGAGAATAGAAAAAGCTTCATCTCACGGTCTGCGTACAAGTGCATTTGCCTCGCATGACCACTGAAACGTTTTGGGAATCTGAGGTGTTAAAAAGTCGAACGTGCACGATGGCTGGTGACTTCATCACAATTTTTGGAACAGAAACTTCTGTATTTTTAAAAAATGTGTTAATGTTTATTATTGAGAGACAGAGAGACAGCGCATGAGCGGGGGGAGGGAGCTGAAAGATGGGGGGAGACAGAATCCAAAGCAGGCTCTGGGCTCTGAGCTGTCAGCACAGAGCCCGACGCGGGGCTCAAACTCACAAACTGCGAGATCATGACCTGAGCTGAAGTCAGACACTTAACTGAGCCGCCCAGGCACCCCTGAATAAATTCTGTTGATACCGTTTTGCAGTGAAGAAAGCCAGGCTCAGAGAAGTGAAATTATTTTGACAGGAAAGGTTGCAGGAAAGGCATGATTGGAACTGGTGTTTTTCAGACTGCCAGGCAAGGATGTGAGGGCGATCTGGCTGTGACATCTGTCACCCCACTGATCACCAGGGTTGATTCCGCTGATCTGGCTGGCTAGGCGGGTGTCCCCTCCCTCTCTCACCGCTCCATGTGCATCCCTCCCGAAGCTGCGCGCTCAAAGAGGATGACTTTCCCCAATAGAGGAGGACCATTTGGTCAAGGGCATACCGCTCCCCTGCTAAACCTCCAAACAAGGTCTCAAACTGCCTGGCAAGACCCTTTAGCGGGTCAGAAGATCAGTTCAGCAGGGCCTCTTACAGCACTGAAAAACAAATCTGAGTACATGGTACTGATGAGTAAATAGTATTTGGTGACACTTTCATTTCATACAGATCATATAGGTATGTCTATAGGTAAGCATACCTGTGTGTGTACTCTGTCATTACCCTGCCTACTGATACCCCAAGGAGTTAATACACAAGGCTTCAGGGAGACCCTCCACGTGTTGTAACCCATCCCAGGAGGGGTAGGGATTAGCTCAGGAAGACTCAGAAATACGGGAATGGGCCCTGAACTGTTCCGCATGGAAAGGGGCTAAGAGCGTAGGCCACGGTAACCCCGAGTCTAGAGGGCCAATTCCTCTTTTTGTTTTTGCTTTTTTTTTTTNAGCTGGAAACCCATCACCCAAGGTCTAGTTCCGGTATTAGGTTTATCTCTGGGGGAACTAAGGCCCGCCTCTGAGCCGGACTTGACCCCCGCATCACGCTCGCAGACTTAGGTGGACCTAAGATTCTTAACTTCCCAGCTAGGCCTCCTAGAAGTGTGCACTTGCCAAGCTCTCTGGCACACTGGAACCCGATCCAACCTATGAGAAGGTTCTGGGAGACAGGTGCCTCACAGGGCCTAGTACTCTAGCTAACAAGTGGGCCAGGATCTGTGCAAAGCTCTTTTCTTACAGGGCAATTTTAAGGCCTTCGCAGGCCCAAATTACCCCCATAAAAGTTATGTCCCTACTTAATTGCACATCCCGCATATGATGAGCAGGTAGGATTAATATTTGGAGTCACAGAATCTCTAATTGATATGAAGTTTATTTACATTAAAAAGTCCAATAGCTCAGTGACGCAGCTCTGTTTCCATTTTGCAGATGTGTATACAGAGGCACAGAAAACCGGTCAAGTCTTCTGCCTACAATCACCAGCAAGGGAATGCAAAGCTGGGTTTGTGAGGCTTCAGGGCCCGTGCTCACCATGAGGGGACACTGAAAAGACAACTGTCATAACCCTCCTCTCCAGGGCTCTTTAAGAGCCTCGGAACCGGGAGGAGAGGCGAGATCACAGGAAAGCGAGATCAAAGCGTATGTAAATAAGGACCAGGGGCTGCCGGGAAGTATCACTGCGGCGAGCCTTTAGGGAAAGCGGGCGTCAGAGTCCTACTGCGCCTGCGCAGCCTTGCCTCTTCTTTCCGTCCGGCGCTTGCGCGTGGCACCTCGCTAACCCACACCGACCCAAACTAGCCTACTGTACGCATGCGTCCTGCTCTGAGTCAGCCTCTTGCCCTTTCTTGCGCTTGCGCCCTAGCGCTCTCCGAGTTCATCTCTCGCTCTTTGACGTCAGTTCCTGTTTGTGGCGGGAGAGGGCGGTATTTCCGGCCAGG
>NW_027531899.1:789484-822162 GCF_008692635.1 Crocuta crocuta
TGAGCAGGGAAGGGTCGGAGAGAGAGGGAGTCACAGACTGAAACAGGCTCCAGGCTCTGAGCTGGCAGTCAGCACAGAGCCCGACACGGGGCTCGAACCCACGAACCGCGAGATCATGACCCAAGTGAAAGTCGGACGCTTAACCGACTAAGCCACCCAGGCGCCCCTGTTTTTGCTTTTTTTAAATGTTTATTTATTTTTGAGAGGGAGACACACACAGAACGTGAACAAGGGAGGATCAGAGAGAGAGGGAGACGCAGAATCCGAAGCAGGCTCCAGGCTCCAAGCTGTCAGCACAGAGCCCGATGTGGGGCTCGAACCCACAAACTGTGAGATCATGACCTGAGCCACCCAGGCGCCCCTAGCGGGCTAATTCCTGAGACAGCTATTCTGCAAGAAGCATACTCTGTGCCAGGACTTTGGCTGGGCAACGTTAGCTACACAGTGATGACTGGGACAGTCCTGGTCTTTTCCCTCCTGGGGCTCTCTGCGCAGGGGAGAAGACAGATGTGTCAGCANGGTCGCGTCCGGACCCCCCGCAGTGCGGCGCTGGGCCGTACCACAAGTGCCCGCCGGGCGGGGACCGCGGTCCTTGGCCCCCCCCTTCCGGGACCGAATGGGGACGGCTGCGCCGGGGGGCGGTCAGACTACCCCTGAGGGGCCGGGGGCGGGGGCGGCTGGCTGTACCACTGAGGCGGCGCAGCGGGGGGGCCACACCGAAGTGCGAGGGCCGAACCACTGAAGAGCTGGGGGCCGAGGCAGTGGGATGGGGAGGGAGAGCCTGCCTGGTGTGCGTGCCTCGCCGAGTGTAGGGGGCCGTACCTATTCGGGGCCGTGGGAGCAGTTCCTTGAGCGTGTTAAGGGAGGTGGGGGCTGCTGGGGAGGGAGCCGTACCAAGTGCGGCCCGGGTAGCGCCGTGTGGGTTATACCACTGCAGTGCTGGGGGGGGCGCATCCTGAGAGCGTGGGGGAGCGCTGTATCAAAGCAGGCGGGTTCTGCTGTTTATAATCTTTGAGGGACGGGCGGGGGTGGGGGACAGGCCCCAGTGGGTGTTCCGTGGAGTATCTTGGGAGGGCTGTAACGCGAAGTGTTGAGGAAGGGCTGCTGCCTCCCGAGTTTGGTGGGTGGGGCTTGGGGGTTTACCCAGAGCTAGAGCTGGGAGGATCGGTATTGAACTTCTTGATGACTTTGGGGGCAAGCTGTATGGTCACTGGGATTGTTGTTTACCGCAGGCTTTTTCATATCATTGAACCTTATTTAGAGATGTGTGGGATACCTCTGGGGCAAATATTTTGATTCTTTGGGCAGGAGATGTTTTGGGAGCCGGTGTCAAGTTTTCTGAGCTTTCTGCTCCATATTAGGGAGAGAGGAGTATTGAGCTTAGATTTGAGAAGCCTGTGCCCTGGATCTGCTTGTTAAGCCTTCGGAGGAAGTAGTGTTTAGAGGAACACCTTTTCTGCCAAGGCAAGGTGGCTGGGGACATCTTGATCCTTGGGATTCTGAAGACCCTCTTCCTCTCATTTGGGAACTGCTGGGGCTCAGCAGGAGGCCTATGCTAGAGCAATCAGGTGGGTCCTCTACGGTCTGCGTTTCAACGTTGACCACTTTTCTCCTCTCAGGGAAGCAGGGGGAGTTCCGCCCTGGCCAGACCTTGTGGGGGATGCAGATGAGCCAGACACCAGTACAGATCATGTGGGGCTCCTCCATCCGGGCCATGAGGCTGTTTGTGTGTCCCCCGGATTAGTTAGCTGTACACCCTTCTGTCATGTTTACGCTCCCCACTAGGCGATAACAGTTGGCTTCACCATTAGATGGCAGTGAGGCTGAGTGCTCTTTTCCCAGCTGTTCCTCTCTGCATAGGCCAAGGGGATTGAGGGGGTGGGGGGGGAAGCCCCTGGCCCAGCCTGACCCTTCCAATTTCTCTGAAGGACTTAGGGTGGCCACATTCCCCCATCCCCGCAGATCTCATTTCTCACTGTGGTCACCAGGTGGGTCCTTGGAGCCCCTGCCCCTGCTCCCTAGGCCAACCTGGGACCTTGGCTTGCCTGGTAGCCTTTGCCCTGGGTCTGGAGTTCCCGGAGGGCTGGCTGTAGTCCCTGATTGACCCAGCTAATGTGGGTTGGTGATCACGGTCAAAGGGGGCAGATGGTTGCTTCTGGCCCCACATCATTGGCTTCCAGGCTGACCGGCTTCTGTGGTTGTGGTGCCTAGGGAACGGTCCTGGAGTGTCTTCGAGAGCGTGGTGGCTCTCTAGAATTTTTCTCCACCAGGGCTTTGTTTCTCTGGTCTCTTTCTGCCAGCTTCTAGAGGGTCTGCCAGGTGGGATTGGTGGCGGCAGTAAAAACAGTAATCGTGAGATTGATGGCTGACCTTTATCGCGTGGATGCCGTGTGCCACACGCTACTCAGAATGCTTCGCGTGGATGAGCGTGCCGGACACTCACATCCTAGAGCCGCTTGTACTGTTACCACGATCTCTGTTTTAGAAGGGGAAACCGAACAGAGAGGCAGATCCCTTCCAGAGCCAGTGAACAGGCAGCTTATTGAACAGCCACTGTATGTCAGGCCTGTGGCAACCCTTGTATACCCATGACCTCATTTAAATCTCAAACACACCTATGGGGCAAGTATGATGATGCCTGTTTTTTAGACTCCTAAGAGCCGGGTAGGCGTGTGCTGCCCATTTTACAGATGAGGAAACTGAGACACTGAAGTGAAATGATTTTCCTGCTGTGTCATGGCCAGAAGTAGTAGAACCGTGATTGAAACTCCTCGCCCTGGTCGGCCTCAGGGAACCTCTCTGTAGACAATGTAACTGGAGCAGTGGGTTAGTTGCCCTGGGGGTGGGAGGTGGGGGGCAGATACGGTGTTTCTCTCCATTTTGCTGAACAAGATCCATTTTGCTGAACAAGATACGAAGAATTGCTTTGCCCTCTGTCAGACCCTAG
Source organism: Crocuta crocuta (assembly GCF_008692635.1). Taxonomy (NCBI): domain Eukaryota; kingdom Metazoa; phylum Chordata; class Mammalia; order Carnivora; family Hyaenidae; genus Crocuta; species Crocuta crocuta. Next base: position 792,432 of record NW_027531899.1, read on the forward strand.
GCGGCAGGCTGGGCTTTGAACCCTGGTCAGCTTGTCCCTGGGGTCATGTACTCTTTGTTCACCAGGTCCGACTCTGGAGGGGTTCCCTGTCGCCTCCAAGGTGCTGCCCTGGACCCTGCCCGCTGCACTCGTGGGCAAGCCCCTTCCCCTCACGCTTAGAGCTCAGGACTCTGCGGGCAGCCAGTCTGGGGATTCTGGGCTTGCTGGTGAAACTTGGTTCCCCCCTCAGAGCTGAGCCAGGCATCTTTGAAGCTGGTGCAGAGTGTGTGCTGGGAGCCAGGAGAGAACAGCAGGGGGTGACCTAGCTACCTGGGGGACCCACGAGAAGCTCCTAGAATGGTGCATGGCACAGCGGTGCAGCGGATCAGTCGGCAGTCCCGAGGGCATCCTCAGGGTGTCTTCCCCGCACCCCCCCCTCAGCCCTCTCAGGTGGCCTGGTGTCGAGCTCCGCAGCCTGGCCCAGCCAGAATCCAGGAATCCACGGCCTGGTTTCTAACCTCTCTAAAGAGCCGCACTGAAGTGATTCTTTGAGCCTGGGATTCCAATCCAGCCCTGCCACTCCCTGGCTGTGTGACCTTGAGCAGGTCCCTCAACCTTTCTGAGTTTTCATTGTCTGTGCCCTGGGTTGAGAATTCCCCCGGTAGGTTGTTGTGAAAGTTCAACGGGTTGATTTGTGGAAAGCATTTATAGCCGTGCAAGCCTAACAGCTTCCAGCAATCGTTTTCTGTTCTTGCTATTCCTGAAGAGTGCCCTACACACGGGGAGCCCTTGGGGTGGCTTAGCACTTGTAATTCTTCATCATTTCTGCTAGGATTTTGAAGGCCCTTCATCCGGGAACACGGGAGGAGGGCCTGGCTGAAATTAGCATCTCCATTTTCCCAAGGAGGAAACCGGTTTTGGAGGGTTGGGGCGGGGGTGGGGACATATAATCAAATAAAGAGTGGCACATGCGGCACCCAGGCCGCCTCCTCCTCCCACACGGTCGCTGCCCAGAGCTGCTGCCCAGAGCCCTCCGGGGTCAGACTCTAGCTTCTTTTCCACGTGGCAGGCTCTTGCTAAACCTCCTTCCTACCTGTCCTTTTATTGAATCTCTGCCGCAGCCTCCCCAAGAGTGGCAGGAAGGGCCTTAACCCAGGTGAGCACAGCCCTTTTGAAGGCTGCATGGCAGAAGGGTGGGCGCGAGCAGGGTGAGTAGCAGACGTGCTGGCGGCGGCCGTCAGCTGTGCAGAGCTGCGTGGGGCCGGGGAGAAGTGTGCATTTGATCCTTAAGGCATTGCTGCAGAGAGCATCAGGGATCCACTGCCATTTATTTATTTATTTATTTTTAAGTTTTTAATGTTTTATTTATTTTTGAGAGAGAGATAAAGACAGCATGAGCAGGGGAGGGTTAGAGAGAGGGGGAGACACAGAATCCGAAGACAGGCTCTGAGCTAGCTGTCAGCAGAGAGCCTGACGCGGGGGTCAAACCCACGAACCGTGAGATCATGATCTGAGCTGAAGTCGGATGCTTTACTGACTGAGCCAGCCAGGTGCCCCTCCGCTGTCATTTATTGAGCACCTGATGTGTGCCCGGCATTGCTTCAGGTGCTGGGGCCATGGCGGTGCACTCAACAGAGGTGCCACCTCCATGGAGCTGAGGGAGACAAACCCTAAACCTGATAAAGAAATGAGACAATTAAAGCGAGGTCCCAGGCAGTGAGTTAAAATCAGGTGTGACTGGGAGCTTCCTTAGCTGAGCTCTCAGGAAGGCCTTTTAGCCGATCCCAGACCCACCAGGTGAGTGAGGAGGAAGAACGGGCCTCGGGGCGTGGTGGGGGGACCCACAGTGCCAGAGGGGAAAGCTTGGTGAGGTCAGGGACCGGCCTGAGTGAGGGGGAGGGTGTGTGTGGGGAGGAGAGGAGGCCAGGGCCTGAGGGCAAGCAAGGGTCAGAGCCTTGCAGACGGCACTGAGGAACAGCTCGGCACTGAGGAACAGCTCTGGGGGGGAGGGGGGGTGCCTTTTGCCATAAGAGGTTCTCAGGCTTTTGCCTGGGGTGGGGGGTAGGTTTTAGAGCCGGTCAGGGAGTTTCACATGCCTCCCACTTCCCCCTTGAGTAGAATCACTGCCTTAGAAACTGCGAAGGGCGAAGGGTGATGGTCGCCTCCCTCCTCTGTGGTTTTCACACCGCATTCCCCAGGGCCCGTGGCTGTTCCGTTTAGGGACCAATGGGGGAGGTTCGGTGAGGTGATTTGTGCCTACCCCTCCCCAACCCAAACAGCTGGCCTTAATATCAAGTAACCGTGCAGAACAGCAGTGCTACCTGATGAAAACTCGACTTGCTGATTCTACCTTCGTCTCAGTGTGTATGCCCGAGGGCCTGCCGCATTCCTGGTGCGGCTCTAGAACTTGGAAGACCAGACCTTAGGGGCTTACCTTCTAGTGACGACAGGTGCTCAGCAAACAAATCTGTGATAGGACGTTAGTTTGTGATCAGTGTTATGAAGGCGAACTGAAAAGGGATCAGGGGAAAGAGAGTGTGGGGATATTACCGTGTTTTATCTGGGATGATCAGGGAGGGCCTCCTGAAGGAGGTGACCTGTAGGTAGGGATTGGAGTGCTGTAAAAGGAGCATGGGAGGACTTGAGTAAAGACTCTTAGATTGAGGAGGAATCGGCTCTGATTCCCACCTTGCAGAAGCCTGGAGAACCTCAGTAACCGGTGCTGGGTCTGGCAGTGCCGGGGACGGGCTCCAAATTTGGGGAGTGTGGCTCCGCAGTCTCCCCAAACCAGCAGGTTGCCTGGCGATCGTGCAGGTGAGGGTGGCCTCTAACCCCGTACCTGAGCCTCATGCTTAGTGCAGTAAGAGGGGCCAGGCTCTCACCAGACTGGCTTCCTGGAAGGAGTGGAGACCCTCAGAGCAAACCTCCTGGGGTCTCCAGGACGCCTTTGGGGTTGGGGGGAATGGAAAGGAGCGTCTTTTGCAGTTGATCGCCAGGCCTCTGGAGGACGCAGGGACACCCCTCCTTGGGCCTCTCTTCAGCTTCCCAAGGGCTCTCAGTGGAAGGCTCTCAACCACCAGGCCTCTGGGCTGCACGGTGGGGTGGTTCCGTGGCAGGCTCTTCTGGACAACCAGCCAAGCAGCAAGAGGCCCAGCTAGGGGAGACAGCCCTGGGAGCAGGACCAGGAGGGAGGGAGCGGGGGTGGGAGGGGCNGCAGCCACCGCCAACTCAGCACCCGCAGCAGGGCCGGGCTGCACTGGGTGCGTGAAGCAGGGGACAGCAAGGCACGCCCGGGTTGGCCAAGGGAAGGCTGCATGTAGAGGTCCGTGCAGGGGGTTCCTTGAGCCCAGCCGTCCTGCCCAGGGAGCTCGTCCGCAGATGTTGTTTCTAAGGGTGAGGCCAGAAATCCAAGCCCGCCTTGGTTTGCCACCTCGTGGGCCCTTTCCGAACGGGCTGGGGCAGCTGCCTCTCCCTTCCCCCGTCCCCTAGCCCTCCCCGGCCTGATTTCAAGGTCTTCGTCATCATCGGGTGGGTTGTTGTGTCGTCGTGTCGTGGTCCGGGCTGACCTGGGTGTGCGCCCTGCTCCCAGCCTCTCCCTTGGTTGCTGTGGAACCCTGGGGTATTTATGTCATCTCCTTGAGGTGCATTTTGCTCAGTGGAAAGGGGGACATTGCTGCCAAGTGGGGCCGTAGGGAGGATTCAGGGATCTCATGTGTCAGAAAGCGCTTGACGTAGGGCCTCCTGAGAAGGTGCTCCGGTGGATCTGGGCTGAGAAGGTGCTCCGGTGGATCTGGGCTGCCGCTGGAGATGGGCAGCCTGGGTCAGTCTGGCTGGGTGTCTGAGAACAGACAGGGGGGCTTGGGGCACAGCCAGCCTGGGCACGCTGGCTGGTGGAGCGGCTGGGTGTTTGGAGCCATTGGGGGAAGCAGCAGGCCGGTTAGCTGAGGTTCCTGCTGGGGAGGGCTCCTGACAGGAGTATTCATCACAGCCTTCAGCAGGCCCCCGCTCAGCCAAACGCGGCTCTGAGCAGCCTGCGTGTGTGTGTGTGTGTTGGGGGGGAGGGGGCTTACAGTCTCTGCCATTAGTAGTTAGGAAACAGAGGCGCAGAAAGCTACGTAGAATGCTGTGCTGCCAAGAGCTAGCAGGGTGGCCTTTCTGTGCTGGACCCTGCTCTGGGGCCTAGAGCCTCAAGTGCCTGCCCTCACCTGTCCTCACCATGATCTGGGAGCTCATTGCAACTTTCCTCCCATTTTATAGGTGAGCAAATGAAGGCCCACACAGGTTATTAGATTTGCCGAAAGTCACCGTGTTGGCTGGTGACAGACATGAAATTTGAACCCAGCTTTTCTGGGGTTGAGTTTGCCTTTTTAGACTGGCTCTTCTGCCTCTGATCAATGCCATGGCCACTGTTTCTGAGGTCATTAGCGGTGGTGGTAGTGGTGGTGGTGTTTTGGTAAAGATTTTTATTAAGTTTTTTTTTTTAATTTTTATTTTTGAGAGAGAGAGCATGAGCAGGGTAGGGGCAGAGAGGGAGGGAGACACAGAATCCCAAGCAGGCTCCAGCTCCGTGCTGTCAGCAGAGCCCGACACGGGGCTCGAACCCCTGAACCGTGGGTCTCAAACCCACAAATCCCGAGATCATGACCTGATCCAAAGTCGGACATTTAAATGTTGGAGTCACCCAGCTGCCCTTAAAGATTTTATTTTTAAGTAATCTCTGCACTCAACATGGGACTCGAACCCACAACCCCGAAATCAAGAGTCGCATGCTCCACCGACTGAGCCAGCCAGATGCCCCTCATTACTGTTGTTCTAAATGATCTTTTTTGCTTTTTTTTCTTCCAGACAGAGGTGCACTAAGGAGGCCTCAGTTGTTCTAGAAATGACTGGATTAACTCTGTTCTATCCCTGCTTGGGAGATGGGGTACAGCTGCCTCTCTCCACCCCCTAATGCCTACGGAGCCCTGGCCTTGGTTAGCCCCTTCCTTTCCCTGAGGCCAGGGGGCAGGGGTGAGGGTTGGGAGGTACTCTCCTACCCTTGGGGTCTGATTCCTGAAAGGCCTCTGGAGCCAGCCCGTGGCTATTTTTGATCATTTGTGTGTCTCATTCTTTCACCAGCTGGTTTATGGAGTATGTACTATGTGCTGTGTATAGTTTTAGATGCCAGGGAGTGGCATCCAGTCTGTTGGCGGAGGCAGAGAAGTAGCGTTTGTTGTATGAATGCTTGGTGCCACCAAGGAAGGGAACAGAGATCCAGCTGGACCTGGTAGAAGGGAAACTTGGGGAAGGCTCCCAAGGGGAGGCATTCAGGCCTTGACATGAACACCCAAAGGAAGGGGCCCGGCAGCGGTCCAGCATGGGTAAAGGTCCTGAGGTGGCACGTACCTCAGTGTGGTGACACTTGAGTACTGCTGCCTCTGGAGCTGGAAGAGCAGGGTGGCAGGACGCAGTTCTGGTAGACAAGTCTGTGCTTCTCGAACTGCTATCCAAAGACCTGGGGGGGTCGGGGGTGGTGGTGGCTGTTGAGCATGTGTGTGAATCATCTGAAGGATTCCTTTTAACCAATGAGCGACAGTATTAACATAGCTGCTCTCCTGTACCTCTGATGAACTAAGGCTCAGGCTGGCCCTTGACTTTGGAGTTTGCCTTTGTGTAATTGCCACCTGTTTTCCAAAGTGGCCCCTTCCCCAGCTGTGTTTGAAGCATGTATCCTTGGGTCTCAGTGATGGCCCTGGATTGCCCAAAAAAAAAAAAAAAAGGTATCTTTTGAGATAACGTAAGCACGTGCTTGGGTCTGTAGTAAGATTCTGTTTCATAGACCAGGACCCTGAGGTTCAGAGCAGGGACGTGTGCGGCCTGGAAGTAGGAGCCGGGATTTGACTTGGCCAGCTCTCTGGGTGTGCATTTGGGCCTCTGGGCTCTGTCTCAGCTCTCTGGGCTGAGCAGGTCAGGGGCTGGGAGTGACGGAGTCACATGGGAGCTTCTCCTCAGCAGGCTGGGGTGATCCAGCCCCATGGGCTTGTGAGCACCGTGGGGCTCCCCCACCCCCCGCTTCATCAGACAGGTCCCGTACAGCTATACCTCCAGTATGTTAGCTAATAGCCGTGGGTGGCTGGGTAAGTTTTAGGGAGTTAAACGTAAATACAAGTAAAGCTTCAGTTTTTTTAGTTGCACTGGCCACTATAGCTGCGTTTCCATTATGACAGAGAGTTCTGGTGGCTAGATTGGCCGTCTCCTGTACTCACCCACTGTGTGATCTTGGGCATGTATGTATTCTCTCTGGGTCTCAGTTTCCTCTTCTGAAGAATGGGGATGGTAATGCATCTCCCTCCCAGAGTTGCTATGAGAGTTCATAGGGATCCAGACCCGGCACGTTGTGAGCACTCAGTAAATGTTAGCTGTGGGTCGGACCCTGCCTGGTTGCTTCCAGGTGCCCTGGGGATGAGATGGAGACTCGGAGAACTGCTGTCCAGGGACACAGGCAGCTGATGATGTGGCCAAAGCCTGTGGGGGAGGAGCCCCTTAGCCAGACTGGAGGGGCTCCGTGTGCTTGCGTGCCCACGCATGTTTGTGTACATCAGGGGCCACCAGGGTCTGCAGGGCATCGGGGACGTGGGGGGAGGGGGCTCGGTCTCCTGAGCGTGGGCACCGGGAGGTGGAAGAGGTTCGGGTGGGATGGACGTGATCCAGTTTCCTCTCCTGCATCCTGGCTGCCCAGCATTGGGTCCTTGGTCCTGTCCTCAGTTTCCTCTTTGGTAAAATGTGGGCCTTGTGGCCCCCAAGTGAGCCAGAAGGTGAGCGTGTCGGGCCTGTGCATAGGGCTGCTTCTGGGGACAGCCAGAGAGGGTGGCTGCGATGCAGCATCTCCTCCTCCCCGGGGCCAGGAGCGCCTTGTCCCAAGGCTCCCCAGCCAGACCTTCCCCTGTCTGTCTGTCCCGGAGAAACAGCCACAGACCCTACGGCCCAGGCCCCGCCCACAGTCACACGGGCCTTCCCCTCCACCCTCCTGACTGGGTCTCACACCTGGCCTTGGCGCCGCCCTCCTTCAGCCTGGAGCGCTCTCCCCTCTCCCCTGGCCCCAGTGGCGTCTCTGCTCATGGTTCACCATCTCAGGGAGCCCTTCTCTGACTGCCCTGGATAAAACCAGAAACTTGCTCTTCCCACACGCCTCGTCCTCTGTGTGCCGCTTTTATCCAGAACACTTGTCAACTTCTGTTACAGCATGTAATTTGCCTACTCATTTAGCTTCATTTTGAGGCCTGTCCACCCTGTCCCTTTCCCTCCCTTGCCCCAGAAACTCCCCCAGGGCGGGGAGGTCTGTTTAGGTCACTGCTGCCTCCCTGGTGACCGGAGCAGCGCTGACACGGCACGGGTGCCATGTCTGTGCAATGAATGGATTCAGGATTGATTTGTTTTGCCTTTGCTTGACATGATCTGGCCTCAAAAGCTGGAATTGCACTTGACACTGCTAACCTGAGTTAATGAAAGCTCTAGGCCTGGCCCTGTGGTGGGGACACAGTCGGGACCGGGACCCTGCCATCCCTGCCTCGTGGAGCTCCCAGCATTGAGGGAGGCACCGTTACCCAGAGAATTGTACAAGCGACTGAGCACGTTAGACCCAAGTGCCACGTGCCACGAGGGGACAGGAAGGCTGAGCTCTGAGGACCTGTGACTCATTGTGAGGCAAGGAGCAGTCGTGGGGGGTGGGGGTGGGTGCTTCCCTGAGGGAGACGAGGATTTAGCAGGTGAAGATGGGGGAGTGGTGTGCCAAGTGGGGTACTAACATGTGCGAAGGCCCTGGGGTGAGAGAGAGAGCAAGGAGTGTTCCAGGGACCAGGAGAAGGGGAAAGTGCTGGTGGGGGTGGTGCTCCTGCTCCATGAGGCAGGATGTGCCTTGGATGTGATCCCCAAGCAGGGGAGGGACAGGGCGAGACACAGCTGCAGCCTGGTGCACTCGGTGTGTTTGGAGCCCGTGGCCAGGCCGACTGCGCTAGCTGCCGTGATTTCTGTGGGTGCTGTGAGGCCCCGGGTGGCAGGGTGAGGGGGAAGGTGTGGGGCGGGGGTGGTGAGGAAGCGAAGGAAATCTGCTCCGTGCTTATTCCTGTCCCAGTATCTCTTGCAGCCCTCCCACGTCTTCAGCCTGCTTCCAGTCGTACCTGCTGCAAGCAGACAGATGGGGCAACTAGGCGGGGGGAGTGGGTAAGAGAAAAAAAGTATCTTTAACGCTGCCTTCCTACCAGCGAGGTGGAATGGGTAGAAATTCACGTGGTACTGAAATGTGCGAGGTAGGAAGTGAGGGTCCCTGCGTCCCCACCCGCCAGAGGAAGAAGTTACACCTGATGGGTCTGAGCGGTCGCCACACTGCAGAGTCCGAAGGACTTCATGTGGATTCACTCACTTATTCTTCACGGCAGCCTTGGGGTATTTGCTGCTCTTAGCCCTAATTGACTGATGAGGAAACTAAGGCAAGGAAAGGGGAAGCAGTTTGCCAAGGTCACACAGCAAGTGGCAGAGCTGTGTGAGGTTCAGGCGTGTTTGGTTCCCGAGGCAGCGTTGACTCCCGCCCCCCCGTCATTCTGCCTCTCCTGGGCCACTTCTGTGCGTGAAACATGCACCTCCTCCCGGCCTCCGGCCTGAGACACCCTTCCCTGTAGCGTCCGTTGTTGATGGGGTGACAGCTTTCCTGAAGATGATGCTATAGAAGACACCCTTGGACGGGGACAGGGACGGCTGGCTCAAGAGTGTCCGCATGTGAGGAAGAATCAGAATTAGGCCATGTGCTATGCACTTGTTTGTGTTGCAGAAAAGGGATGAGGGGGTGCCTGGGTGGCTCAGTGGGTTAAGTGTCTGTCCGACTTCAGCTCAGGTCATGATCTCGTGGTTTGTGGCTCCGAGCCCCGTGTCGGCCCTGTGCTGACAGCTCAGAGCCTGGAGCCTGCTTCGGATTCCGTGTCTCCCTCTCTCTGCCCCTCCCCTGCTCTCTCTCTCTCTCTCTCTCTCTCAAAAATAAATAAATAAATAAGTAAATAAATAGACAAACATTAAAAAGAAAAGGGATGAGGTCAGATGTTCCATTGAGCCATGAGCATGCTGAATCCCGGTGACCGGGGTGCACGTCGGAGCTGTGCAATGGGATGTGTGGGATGGCTGCACTGTGCGTCTCGGGTGGCTGCACCTTCATCGGGGGCTGGGCGCTGTGCCCAGCCCTTCTCACGTGCGAGCCTGTGACGGAGGCACCGCTGTCCTCCCCACCGCACGGAGGGGGACTCTTGAGAGGCTAGAGTTGGGGAGCAGGGACCTGACTCTGGGTCTGCCTGGCTTCAGAGGCCACGTGGTGCAGGGCGGGGAAGGGGTGGGGAAGGATGGGCGTGGGGGGAGAAGCCAGGCTGTCTGCCCCCTCCCGCTCCGAACTGATGTCATTGGTACCGGGCACTTCACTTGGTGACTTGGTTTCTCCATTAAAAGAAGATTGTGGGGGTGCCTGGATGGCTCAGTCAATCAAGCGTCTGACTTTCAGCTCAGATCATGATCTCACGGTTCGAGCCCCGCGTCAGGCTCTGTGCTGACAGCTCTGAGCCTGGGGCCTACGTCACATCCTGTGTCTCCCTCTCTCTCCGCCCCTCCCCCACTCATGTTCTGTTTCTCTCTGTCTCTCAAAAATAAACATTGACCAAAAAAAGTTTATAAAAAGTGTCTGGGAGGTAGAGTTCACAGGTGCAGAGCATTGAGGTCACCTGGCATGTGCTGAGTATGACACAGGCACTCATTCACTCTTCAGTGAGGTCCTAGCAACCGCTGCTTCAGAGCAAGAGCCCTGTGCGGGCATTCAGGTGGCTTCCAGGCTCTCACTCTTTCGGCAGCTACACCCTCAGTTGGCAGTTCTCAGCCTGGGGGTGGGGGTGGGGTGGCTTTGCCCCCAGGGACATGTGGTAGGGGATAGTCACAGCTCAGGGCAGGGTATGCCGTGGGCTTTAGCACATAGAGACCAGGGGTGCTGCTGCTAAACCTCCTGTGTGCACAGCAGCCTCCTTGACAAGAATTCTCGGGCCCCAGATGACACTCATGCTGAGATTCGGAAACCCGCCTTAGGACCTCCGCGCCTTTCCTGAACCTCCTAAGCGTTTTCTGCAGGAGAATTTCTGACAGGTGGCATTTTCCACCTTGTTTAGCCGGTGCCGTCCCGACCCTGGAGCCGGTTCGTGGGGCCACGCATGGCAGGTGAGGGAGTTGTTGAAGGACAGGCTCCTGCTGTCTTTGAATGAAAATTTTTTTTAATGTTTATTTTTGAGAGAGAGAGAGAGAAGTGTAAGCAGGGGAAGGGCAGAGAGGGGTGGGGGGGAGACACAGAATCCGAAGCAGGCTCCGAGCTGTCAGCCCAGAGCCTGATGTGGGTCTCGAACTCATGAGGCCAAGTTTGACGCTCAACTGACTGAGCCACCTGGGTGTCCCTGGTATCTTTGAATTTGATCTTGTGAGCAAGGCCTCCTCGAGAAGCCGTAGGGAAGGCGCGGCGGGCAGGTAACGGGCTCCCGGGGCTCGCAGCGCCAAGAAGGAGCCCCACCCTGCTGTCTCCAGCTCTAGGAGATGCAGAGCCTCGGCGTCCCCCCTGCCTCCCCGGTGCCATCTGTGCTGTCTGGCATAGAAACCAGGTCGGGGAGAGGGGGCCAGAGGAAAAAAGAACTTGACGAGTGGCAAGGAAAGGAATCTGACGTACTCTGAGCCTGTTCTGGGCACAGAGCTTCAGCCTGCACGTTCATTCCACAAGTACTTAGGAAGTGCCCGCTGTGTACCCGGCACCCTGCAAGGCTCAGAGGATCCGGTGGGCCCGAGACAGGCAAGAGCCCCCGCTCTTACCATGCTGACATCATGGTGGGGAGAGGTGACAATAAGTTAATAAGTAAATACATACGGTCGTGTCAGCAGTGATAAGTGCTTATAGAGAAAAAGGGTAAGGGAAGGGAAGGAGAAACATGAAAGGGAAGAGGAATAGGGTGGGTGCTCCTTTTTGTCTACAGAGCTTAGGAAGGCTTCTTGAAGAAAGTGACATGAGCAGAGGCTGAAGAAAGGGGGGTGGGGCCATGCAGATACCTGGGAGCAGGGCATTCCCACTAAGGGGCAGCAGGTGCAAGGGCCCTCAGGCAGGGGTGCCCTGGTGTGTTGGAGGAGCCACAGGAGTAGGCATCGCTGAAATGGGGGGACTGTGCAGACCACCTCATAGGGTCCTGAGGCTCCTATAAGGACTCTGACTTCTGCTCTATGTAAGATGGGGACCAGGGAGGGTTTGAGCACAGGAGGGATGGGCTCTGTCTCGCGGTCACAGGATCCCAGACTAGAGAAGTGAGGACAGAAGCGCTAGAGCTCAGCGAGGCTTTACAACATCCCTACCCCCTCACCAAGCAGCCCTGATTTTACAGATGAGGAAGCAGGTTTGGAAGGACCCTTCCCAGGGCCTGGTCCCTTCTCAAGGGTGCTGCAGGGGCCTCGCCTGGGTGGCCCTGCGTCGTGCAGTAATCTCATCGTGGGTCTCACTCCAGCACCGTGAGATGGAACTTCTGAAGGAGCTACTGCAGTTTGGAAACCATTGGGCAATAAATAACCCCCATGAGTCAAGTAGACGGGAATAAAAATGTCTTAAAGTTTCTTTAAATGATTTTTTGAAGTTTACTTATTTTAAGAGAGAGAGAGACACGGGAGGGGCAGAGAGAGAGAGAGGAGGAGAGAGAGAATCCCAAGCAGGCTTCACACCGTCGGCAGAGAGCCACTGTGGGGCTTGAACCCGCGAACTGTGAGGTGATGACCTGAGCCAAAACCAGTCAGGACGCCTAACCAATTGAGCCTCCCGGGTGCCTCTGTCTTAAAGAAGTTTTAAAATAGGGGCGCCTGGGTGGCTTAGTCGGTTGGGCGTCCGACTTTCGCTTAGGTCATGATCTCGCGGTTCGTGGGTTCGAGCCCCGTGTCAGGCTCTGTGCTGACTGCCAGCTCAGAGCCTGGAGCCTTTTTCAGTCTGTGACTCCCTCTCTCTCTGACCCTCCCCTGCTCATGCTGTCTCTCTCTCTCTTTCCTAGAAATAAATAAAAAAATATTTAAAAAAAATAAAGAAGTTTTAACATAAATGATCATAGAGCATTTGAGACATAACAGAGTGAGACAGTGACACCGTGCAGTCAGCAGCTATCGAAACAAACAAAAGCTTCCTCGGGGGCCCCCGTACAGTCGCCTTCCCCCGTCTCTGTTCAGAACAGACCACTCAGAGCAGCGGCTGTCATTGCCATCCAGCTTGCTTCTGTGCGGTGTCCCGCTCCCACGCCAGCCTGCTCCCCAGGCCCTGGGGCCGGGAGTGTGCTGTCTGCTCCCTCCTGGGTGCATGCCCCGTCTCCAGTGGGGTCATTGTACACTTGGGAGCACTGCAGTCACAGAGGGTGTCACTTGCCTGTGGCCACACGGCCGGGAAGCCAGCAGAGCCTGGGGTTGAAATTTGGATTCTCTGGACCCTTGACTGCTCCTCCTTTCTCAGCTGGTGACCCAGTGTTCTTTTTTTTCTTTAAATTTTAACATTTTATGTATTTTTGAGAGAGAGAGAACATGAGCAGGGGAGGGTCAGAGAGAGTGGGATACACAGACTCTGAGGAGGACAGGCTCTAGGCTCTGAGCTGTCAGCACAGAGCCCAACGTGGGGCTCGAACCCACGAACCATGAGATCATGACCTGAGCCGAAGCTGGATGCTCAACCGACTGAGCCACCCAGGCGCCCTGACCCAGCATTCTTGAGGGGGGAATCCAGGCAGATCAGCCTTGGGGTGGGCGAGCCCAGAAGCCAGGAGCCCCAAATTCGGCTTCCCACATTCTCTGGACTATCTAACCCAGCTGCTTTTTTTTAAGGTTGTTTTTTTTTTAATGTGTATTTTTGAGAGAAAGAGCATATGCTCCAGCATGAGGAAGGGGAACAGAGAGGGAGACAGAGTATCTGAAGCAGGTGCTGCTCTGACAGCACAGAGCCTGATGTGGGGCTTGAACTCACCATGAGATTATGACCCAAGCCAAAGTTGGATGCTTAACCAACTGAGTCACCCAGGCGCGCCGCCCCCCAACTTCTTTTTTATAGTTTTTTGGTCGAAAAATACATTAAATCCATTTTTTATGGTACAGTATACCAAACAGGCAGAGAGCAGAGCCGCACGGAACCACAGCAGAGTATGGTCAGCTCCCAGAAACCCCCTCCGCTGCCCCCACAGCTACCCACTCTCCTGACTTGGCAGATGTGTTTCCTTGATATTCTGCACAATTGTTGTGGGTTTTTTTTTTAATGTTTATTTATTTTGAGAAGGGGGGAGTGAGCGAGGAGAGGCAGAGAGAGAGAAAGGGAGAGCAAGCGAGAATCCCAAGCAGGCTCTGCACTGTCAGCGCTGAGCCCAGCATGGGGCTTGAACTCATGAATGGTGAGATGGTGGATTGAGTCGAAATCAGGAGTCGGAAACTCCACCCCCTCGGGCGCCCGGGTGCCGTGTCTGCCCAGTTTCATAAGCGAGATGTGCGCCCCGCCGCAAGTGGTGCGATGTTGCCTGTTCTGAACGCGCTGTGAATGGACCCAAGCTTGATGTGTTGCTTTGAGTCCAGCTTCTTTCATTTCACAGCGGCCTCCTTACACTCTATCCCTGTTGTATGCTTCGTTGTTAGCGGAGGAACATTCTGCTGTGTGCATTTACCGCCATTCATCCATCCGTTCTCCTGCGCGCGGACCCCATCTGTTTCCAGGGGGTTACTGTGAGTGGTGCAGTTGTATCTGTCCTTTGGTAAACAGGCGCACTCCTTGCTGTTGGGGTGTGTGGAATTGCTGGGTCATGGGGTAGGCATATATCGAGTTTTAATTTTTACTGCCCGGCGGTTTTCCCTGGTGGTTGAACCATTTTATACTTCCACTGGGAGGTATTCCTTTGTATCCTCGTCAGCTCTTGGCATTGTCAGTCTTTAAAATTTCAGCCGTCCCGGTAGGTGATTTTAATTCACATTTCCCCCTAACTGATGAAATTGTGTGTGAGTTTCCTTCCTTGTGACGTGCCCTTGCCCTTTTTGCCTTGCTTCCCAGGCGGCTCACCTTGAGCCTGCAAGCTTCAGCTCTGGCCCAGGCCCTCAGCAGACTCAGGCCTGGATGCTCAAGGAAGCAGCAAGTGGAGATGAGGCCATACATGCACTCCGCACCGTGGGGCGTGTGGCCCGCGGGCCGGTGGCCAGGGGAGGCCCTTGCTGACACCTGGCTTCCAGAGGCTGTCCTCTGCCCTCCCGCCTGGGTGTCCTCCATAGGCAGCTCCCCAGGGAGCAGGCCATCCTCTTGGCTTTGGTGCCTGGTGTTTCATCACCTCGGGACTGCGTCACAGACACCTCAGCTGAGGCGCCACCCTCAGTGGGAGGACGGGGCAGGCTCCAGGCGGGACGCAGGGGATCTTCCAGTTCCTCCCCCTGCCCTTGCTCAAGCTGCTGTGGGCTGCTTAGTTGCCGAAATGAGAACATAAAATGTGGCCCCAGTGCGCCGAGCTGCGGCTAGGCCTTCGGCCCCTCAACCGGGACACCCAAGGCAAACGGCTTCCGCCCTCCCCTGGGCACGGGCACGGCCCCGCCGCGGCGGTGGAGCCTTCAGGAGAGACTCCGTGAGGGCACCGGCACCCTGCTCGTTCAAGGCCGCCCAGCTGGCAGTGGCTCCTGGACCCTGCAGCCCTGACCGCTCTTGGCCACACGTGGCTGCCTTCGCGTTTCTCTGAGCACGGTGACTACGTGTTGGCTGCTCCCCGGGGGCCGGGCAGCAGGCCGAGCCTCCGCACGCGGCAGGTGCCCCAGAGCAGCCCACCGCCCCGAGACGCGCAGAATCACTGAGGTGAAGTCATGGGGCCGGAAGGGGAGGGGAGAGCCGAGCGTGGACACCAGGCCCCCAGTCCTGTCCTTCCAGGTCCCTCCCCACCCCCCGGTNCCATCACATGGCACCAGGCCCTTGGCGTTCCTCCCCAGCCTCCCCACCCCCCTGCCGGTTCCTTACCCTGTAGCCACACCGGCCCCTTGGCAGTTCCTCACACTCTACAAGTACTTCCTGCCTCAGGGGCTTTGCACTTGCTCTTCCCCTGCCTGAAATTCTTTTCCCTACTTGTCAGCATCGCTCCCTCCCTCTGCACTTGTCCCCCACACCACACGGCTAACATAGCGCCCCGTATTCCCCGCCACCCTTTCCCCTGCTTTCCTTTTCTTCCCAGCGCCTCGCCACCAGCTGGTAGCCTTCAGTGTGTACTCGTGTGCTGACTGTCCGCCCCACCACAACGTGAGCTCCGTAAGGGCAGGGGCCGTGTCTTACTGAGGATTCATCTCTGGCGCCCAGGACAGTGTCTGGAGCTTCGGACATGCTCAGAGAAGATCGGTGGTGTGAATAGACCCTGGACATGTTTTTGTGGCTCTGTCTGGTCCCGGGCTTTGGGGGATACTTGGGTTCATTTATTGTGTTCTCGGTAGCTATCCAGATACTGTGCCGGTGTGCTAAATTAGCACCTAAGTAGGTGTTGGGAGCATTGGCTGAGGAGGTGCACAGAAAGCACCAAGGCAGCCTCTTAAGGTCATGAAGGCTTCTTGGAGGAGGGAGAACCCACAGAAGGTACAGGGCATGGAGGCCAGAGGGAAGGGTCTGAGGGACAGAAGCCTGGTAGGAGGGGTGTGGGGAGGAGGGGCCGGAGAGGTGGGTAGTACTGGCTGTAATAATCATTGTCTCGGTCGTAAAGTTTTATTGAGAGCTTTCTAGGTGACACTAGGCTCACGATGGAAAGGATTTTGTTCTGTCTCTGAGCGTACTGGGGAACCCTGGAAGGGGTTTTAACCTGGAGGGCTGGGGCTGGGTCTAGATGGAGTGTGTGGGTTGAGAGCAGAGGCTCAGAGCCCAGGGAGAAGGCCAGGGCGGCTGGGAGGGGTGTCAGGAAGCGCGTGGATGGACAGTCAGGACGACTGGGCTGAGGGGGGGTGGGAGGCAGCTAGAGTGAAGGTCAGCAGAGGCCAGGTCCTGAAGGGCCTTGAATCCCAAGCGAGGGAGCTTGGCTTTTTCCCGAGGCCAGAGGGAAGCCACGGAGGGGTTTGGAGTGGGGCAAGGACACGGTCAGGTTGGAGGGGTCTAGCTGCTCAGAGGGGGGCAGATGAAAGGGAGCAGTAGCAGAGCAGGGATCTAAGGAGGACGTGGGGGGGCCTTGAGGGAGAGGGCGGCACTGGATGTGAGCCAGCGAGCCAGGCCACCGTGGTGCGGGGGGAGTGGGGGAGGCGGGGCAGGTGCAGAGACTGGTCATGCTGGAGGCGGAAGCCCGGGCTGGTGGGACGTTTAGGATGGAGGGTCTGCGGCCCTGAGCGTTCCATCCGTGGGGCGTGAACCACAGTGCCAGGCACGCCTGGCGCGGGAGGGAGCCCCCGTTGCTTGCTCCTGGCCCTGCCTTTGCAGCTCAGAGTCCAGAACGTGATTTCTCACCCCGCTGTTTACTTCCCCGTCACTGTCCATCTTGTCTTTCCTTTCGCTTCCTCCCACTTACCTCCCTTCCCGGCCCGGGCAGCCTGCCACTGTCACATGCCAGGCAGTAGTGCGTCCAGCCCACCAGCTCCCCTGGGGCATGAGAGAAAGCTGATGCCCGCAGTGTCCCTAGAGCCAGCTGCCACTTCTCCGGGGGCCGCTGTGGCTCCTGACCTGCTGTCCGCAAATAACCCCAGGCCGGGAAAGGCGAAAGGCGCCTTGGGCTCCGTGGCCCCTGTCCAGGCCTGTGGCACCAGGTAGGGGCCCAGCGGGCGGCTGCCTCCCGCCCTTCTCCCTTCCACCCTGGGAACCTGAGACGGAGCCGGAGGCCTTGGCGTCTGTCAGTCTGTCGGCTGCTAGTCCCTGAGGACGGAAGTAGAGGTCTTGGGGAAGGGACCACGGCCTCTGTTGAGCCCCCAGGACTGACTCCTAAGCCCCAGACACGCGCATAAGCAGTAGGTTGTCGTCTCTTTCAAGATCCTAAACGTTAGAGACTTGTCTTCCCTCAGTCGTCCGGTGGGGGCAAAGAGGGGACCGAGGGTGAGGGAGGGATTTGGGTGGCTTGGCCCAGGGGGTGCCACTTGGTTTGCTAAGCGTGGTAGGTTGGAAGGAAGGGAGGGGTGGAGGGAGAGTGTGTGCGTGTGTGTGCACGCGTGTGCGTGCGTGTGTGTTGGGGTGGCAGCCAGACGCTGGTGGCTTTGAGCAATCAATCCCTCCACGGCCCAGGGCTGTCTGACTCATCCCAGGTTACCTCAGCGTGGGGGCCTGGGAGTGACACGGGGTGGAGCCGCAGCCTTCTTTCCTCTGGCCCAGTGTGGGGTGCAGGTGGGAGGGAGGGCTGCTCTGCTCTGCAAGGCCTGCACGGGGGCCAGGGAACCCCAGAGTGAGGCTCTGACGGCAGGGTCGTGCTGCCCCCAGTCCCCAGTTGGAGTCCCTGAGGACAAGGCCACATCTTCCCCCTCAGACTGGGCCAGGTGGGCAGGGCTCCCTGTCCTTGCCGGCTCCACCTGCATGGCACCTGCAGAGCAGCTGGGGTGGGGGGTGGCCCCCCTGGCCCCCTCCTCCCCCCAAGAGCCTGGCCGCCCTGAGGGCAGGGGGCTGCGGCCTAATCCCCCTCGCACTCTTATGGGCTCTTGTCTTGTCTTGCAGACTGTGCTCTGTCCACCGCGCCTCCTGCATGTCCTGCTGCCCTGAGCTGTCCCAGGCTAGGTGACAGCGTGCTACGCTGCCACCATGAACGAGGTATCTGTCATCAAAGAAGGCTGGCTCCACAAGCGCGGTAAGGGGCTGCTCCTGTCCCCTAGATCGTGTGTCTCCCCTTTTGCCTCCTCCTGGCCACTGGCGCCCGGCGAGGCTGAGGCTCAGGGTCTGTACAGCCGAGGAGCCTGTGTGCTGGGCCCGCCTGCCTGCCCCAGGCCAAGAGCCCCTTACAAGCCCGCTGCACGGAAGCTCCTTCAGCAGCCTGAGGAGCTGCAGGTCTGCCTGGCACTGAGCATCCAGGCCTGACCCGGGCACCTCGCGTGGTCCCCCAGGCCAAGCCTCAAGTCTGTCTTGGATTAGCGGTCTCATTCATAGTCCCATTTTATATATGAAGAAACTGAGGCTCAGAGAGGGGAATTCACTTCACTGAAGTAACACAGCGGGGTGATAGTCCATATTCCTTCCTTAAGCATGTCCTCACTGAGTGTGTGTGCTGTGCCGGGCCATCCCAGGGTCCCAGGCTCCTGGGACACATAGTGCCCTCATGGAGTTTCCATTCCAGTGGGGGCTGGGGATGGTGAACAGAGAAGCAGACCTATGATGCCAGGGGGTGATCAGTGCTGTTGTGAGAAGTAGGAACTCTGAGGGGAAGCCGCTGGGAGGACGGGACAGCGAGCAGAGGCCCGGAGGAGGTGAGCGCGTGAGCCACACACAGAGCGGGGCAAGGGGTCCCGGGGAACGGGGCAGCAGGGGTGAAGGCGGGAGTGTGCTTGGGTGAGTTGGCCAGGGTAGCTGGAGCAGGGAGAGCGAGGGCGAGCTGGGTGTGGCATCCAACTGTGCCGGGCCCTGGAGCCCCCGGGAAGGACCTTGGCTCTAACCCTGCGGGAGATCTGAGCCCAGCGCCCCTGGAGCCGGGGCACGGCCTCCTCCGCTTGTGCTGGTGGGCGGCTGAGGCCTAGAGAAGTGAGGCCGTCACAGCGAAGATGCTAACACCCTGCGTCGTGAGAACCCCAGGCCTCCCGTCCCCAGAAGTGTGGCGCTTACCCGCTTGGCGGTAGTGGCTCTCTGTGCACATGCATTCAGTCAACAGACGCTTCCTGAGCAGCTGCTGTGCGCCAGGCACTGGCGACTCAGCAGTGAACCAGACAGGCCAAGAGCCCCCTCCTTGTGTTGACGGCCCTCGTGTGGTGGGGAAGGGGGCGTGGTACCCACGTGGACCAGCGTAGACAGTGCTGATAAGGTCCGTGGAGGGAAATGGAGCCACGTGAGAAGGGGGTGTGGGAGGCAGTAGGGGGAGCTGTCAGAAACAGGGTGGGCAGGGGGGCATCACCGAGAAGGGACATTTGATAAGGATGTGCAGGAGCCCCGGGAGCAGGCCCCACGCTGACTGGGACAGGACAGTGCAGGTGAAGGGGCAGCTGTGAGTCCGGAGAGGGCATGGGCCAGGCGTGTTCGCACAGGGCCCTGCGGGGACCGGGAGACTCGCTCACCTGTCCTGCCCTGTCCCAGGCTGCAGACACAGCGGTGGTGAGGAGTGGAAGTGGTCCCCAGGGCCAGGCCATCAGACTGAGCCAGAGAGACCTGTTTCCCACGGCCGTTTCAAGGCAGGGGTGGTATTTGAGGCACCTTGGTCCACCTGCCTAGGGTGGGCCCTGAGTCTGGGGCTGTCAGTGGAACTTTCTGAACCTTGGCAGATGTCAAAGTTCTAACCCTGGCTCTGCCACTTCCTCTTGGTGACTGCAAGCAAGCTGTGTCACCTCTCTGAGTCTTAGTTTCACATCTGTAAAATGGGTTAACAACCCAGGCCTCTGACTTACTCCATTCCCCGAGGGCAAGGATTTTATCTGACTTGTTCCCTGTGGTATCCCCAGTCCCCAGGACTTTGTCTTTGGTCTAGGGCTGCCGATGGCATTAAATGGGCTTTAGCCCCTCGGAGGCCTTAGGTGCCTCCATGCACGCTGCAGGGGGCCAGGGGAGCTGCTGGGGCGGCCCAGCTGGGACGCACCCATCTAGGGTTCGCACCAGGCGCACACAGATGCGTGTCACTCCTGGGCCTCCCGTTGCCCGCCGCCCTAGGCCCAACATGGGGCTTGAAATCACCACCCCGTGATCAAGAGTTGCACGCTCTACCGACTAGGCCAGGAAGGTGGGCACCTGTGCCATCTCGCCCCACCTCTGCTGGTTAAACTAACAGAGCCCCAGTTTACCATGTGCCCGTTCTGTCTGTGCCAGGCACGGGGCTCTGCTCCAGGCAAGCCCAGCTCGGGTGTATTTCCGTAGCTGCCCTGTGAGGTGGGAGCTGAGGCTCAGCAGGAGGACTGACTTGCCCCAAGTTGCAGCAGAGAGGCGGCCCTCTGATTGCAGAAACCGTGACCTCCAGGCCTGGCCCACAGCGACCTCTTGCTGAGCAGGGGCTATGAGAGCAGGTGAAGTGAGAGCGCAACTCTTGGAGTCACTCAGGCCACGTGTGTGGCTTTCTGACATGGCCTCGGCACACCGTCTGCCAGTCCCCAGCAGGCCAGCCACTGTCTGCCAGCTTTGAGGCAGACAGTGTAGTTGTTACGAGTGTAGACTCTGGATGAAACAGACCTGGGTTCCAATCCTAGCTCTCGCAGTTTACACCTGAGCCTCAGGCAAGTAATAAAACCTCTCTGGGCCTCAGTTTTCTCTTCTGTAAAATGGGATTGTTGCGAGGATATTTTTCCTGTCCTAGGTTTCTTTTCTTTTCCTGCCTCCCTCCCTTCCCCTCTCAGCTTATTATCAATATATAAAACACCACAGGTAAGTGCCTGGATCATAAATGCACTCCAAAACCAGTGTCTGGAAGCCCCCTGCCCTTCCCAAGCAGTAGCATTTTTTCCTAACTTCCAGTAGCCTTAGGTGAGTGTTTCTGGGTTTTTTTTGTTTTGCTCTTTAAAATAGAGGTTAGGGGCGCCTAGGTGGCACTGTTGGTTAAGCGTCCTGAGCATTTGGCTCAGGTCATGATCTCACAGTTGGGGAGTCCAAGCCCTGCATCGGTTGGGCTCTGCACTGACAGTGCGGAGCCTGCTTAGGATTCTCTTTCTCTCCCCTGCTCCATTTGTGTTCTCTCTCAAAATACATAAATAAATAAATAAACTTAAAAAATAAAAATGAAATAAAGTTGAAGTGAAATTTACATAACACAGAATTCACTGTTTTAAAATGTACAGTTCAGTAGCCTTTTAGTGTGTTCACAGTGTCATCGCCCTAAAAGAAAACCCTGTGCTTAATAAGTGACTTAATAAGTCACTCCCCCCATCCCTCCGCCCAGCCCCTGGCAGCCACCAATTTGTTTTCTGTCTTCAAGGATTTACTTTACTACAACCAATTCGTATAAAGGAATCATACAATAGGTGGCCTTTTGTGCCCGGCTTCTTTCACTTAGCATTACGCCTTTGCGGTTCACCCCTGTTGTAGTGCTCATCGGTATTGCTTTGCTGCTTCTGGCCAAAGAATATTCCACTGTATGAAAGTACCATGTTTAGTTTATCCATACATCAGGTGTTGAACATCTGGGTTATTTCTACCTTGTGGCTATTGGGAATGGTGCTGCTACGAACACTTGTGTGTAGGTATTTGAGTACTTTTGTTCTTTTGGGTATAGACCTAGGAGTGAAATTGCCGGATCGTGTGTTCTCTATAACCTGTATTTATACAGGTTATATAAATTGGGTCACATGTTCTCTAATTATAATTTAATATATTCTGTGTGATAAGATGATATATGTATTTGTGTGTACGTGTATCAGGGTTGTATATTCTGTGTGTATAATCTATAACATGTTCTATTTTTGGGTTTTTGAGGAAGCACCACACTTCCCCACAGGGCTACATTGTTTTACATTCTCACTAGCAATGCACAAGGATTTCATTTGTTCACATCCTTACCAGCATTTATTCTTGTTCTTTTCTTTCTCTCTTAAATTACAGTCCTTCTAGTAGGTGTGAAGTGGTACCTCATCATGGTTTTGATTTGCATTTTTCTAGTGACTAATGATGTTGAGCATCTTTTCATGTGCTTGATGGCCATTTTTATATCTATAGAGAAGTGTCTATTCAAGCCCTTCACCCATTATTGAATTGAACTAATTGTCTTTTTGTTGTTAAGAACTTTTTATATATTCTGGATTCTAGACCCTTTTTTTTTAATGTTTTATTTATTTTTGAGAGAGAGATAGAGACAGCATGAGCAGGGGAGGGTCAGAGAGAGAGGGAGACACAGAATCTGAAACAGGCTCCAGGCTCTGAGCTGTCAGCAGAGCCTGACACGGGGCTCGAACCCACAAACCGTCAGATCATGACCTGAGCTGAAGTCGAATGCTTAACCAACTGAGCCACCCAGGCACCCCATCTGGATACTAGACCCTTAATCAGATATATGACTTGCAGATATTTTTGCCCAGTCTGTTGGTTGTCCCTTATTTTCTTGATAATGTCTTTTGCACAAAAGTTTTATTCTTAATGATCCACTTAAATTTTTTTTAAGTTTATTTATTTGGAGAGAGAGAGAGAGAGCAAGCGCGCACACACAGGCAGGTGAGGGGCAGAGAGAAGGCAGACAGAATCCCAAGCAGGTTCCATGCCATCAACGCAGAGCCCGATGAGGGGCTCAAACTCACAAACTGTGAGATCTTGACCTGAGCCGAGATGAAGAGTCAGCCGCTTAACTGACTGCACCCCCCAGATGCCCCTTAATTTTTTTCTTTTATTGCTTTTTCTTCTGGTGTCGTATCTGCAAATCCATTGCCAAACGCAGGGTCATGAAGACTTACTCCATGTCTTCTTCTAAGAGTTTACCATTTTAGCTCTTAAATTTAAGTAGATTCATGTTGAGTTAATTTTTGTATATGGTGTGAGGCTGGAGTCCAGTTCTGTTCTTCTGCGTGTGGGTGTCTGGTAGTCCCACACAATTTGTTGAAGAGACATGGACTAGTCTCTGCACTCTTGTTGAAAACCGATTGGCCAGAGGTGTGTGGGCCTATTTTTTGACGCTCAGTTCTATTCCATTGGTCTGTTTGCTTATCCTTGGGCCTCATTAATTGACTACTGTAGTTTTGTAGTGAGTTTTGAAGTCAGGAAGTGTGAGTTCTTTTACTTCGTTCTTCCTCCATCTCCCAATACTGTTTCTGTCTCTTTTGGACCCTTTGCCATGTGAATTTGAATTCCGTGTAAATGTGAAGAGTGACTTTTCTATCTCTGCAGATTAGGTGGTTGGAATTTTGATAGGTGCCATGTTGACTCTGTAGGCTGCTTTGGGCAGCATTACCATCTTAACAGATGAAGCCTTCCGATCCGTGAGCACAGGATATCTTTGTTTTTGTTTAGGGCTTTAACTTCTTTCAGTGGTGTTGGGTAGTTTTTACTATGTACATCTTTTGCCTCCTTGTGCTATTGTAAATGGGATTTTTTTTTTTTAATTTCCTTTTTGGATTGTTCATTGCTGGTTCATTGTTCACAGCTGGTGTTTTTGTGTTGCTCTTGCTGAGGTTATCAGCTCTGATCATTACCTTTTGGCTTCTTTGTAATTTCTCATACTTAGGATCATGTTATGCACACATAAAGATTGTTTCACTTATTCCTTTTCAAGTTTGATGCCTTTCATCTCGTTTTCTTCTTTTTCTCTGGCTAGAACTTCCAGCGCCGTGTTTAGCAGCAGCGGTGAAAGTAGTAGACCTCTTCGTTTTTTCCTGACGTTTAAGGAGAAAGTTTTCGGTCTTTCATCATTGAATGGTGTTAGCTGTGAGTTTTTTATAGATGCCCCTTATCATGTGGAGGAAATTCTCTTCTGTTCCTAGCTTGCTGAGTATTTTTATCATGAAAGGGTGTTGGATTTTGTCAAATACTTTTCTGCTGCATTCAGAATGGTCATGCGGTTCTCCCCCCTTGTTTGATTAACGTAGATTAATTGTGTTGATTGGTTTTCATATGTTGAACCACCTTTGCATTCCTGGGATAAGACCCACTTGGTCATAATCCTCCCTTTGTGCTGTTGAATTTGGGATTTTGCTAGTTGTTGTCGTTTTTTCCTTTTTTTTAATTTTACATACATTGAGTCATTTAGTATCTACCCTGGAAAGAATTTAAGAAGTTAAAACCCAGAAGATACTTAGGACAGTGCCCGGTAGAGAATGTTTCCTCATCATTGTCATCAATTAACGAATATCCCCATGAGAGGAGACAAAGACTCAGAGAAGTGAAGTGACTTATTGGAGGCCACACAGCACACACAGCTTGGGGTCCACCCTGTGATCCCAGCCCCTGCACACCGTGTGGGTCAAGGGCCTGGCGCAGTCTTGGCTTGCTTGCACAGGGGACGGATGATAACAGCATTTGTTGAGTCTTTGTGGGGTGTTGGACCTTAACTAATGCTTTATGGTTGCCGTCTTGTGTCTTCTAGCAGCTTGGGCTGTAATCGACATACCATACAGTTCAGCTATTTATACAGTTCAGTGGCTTTTAGGGTATTCAGAGTCATGTATCCAGCACCGCAGTCCATTTTAGAGCATTTTCACGACCCTGAAAAGGAACCTGCCCTCCCCCTTGGCCATTCCCCTCCAGTCTCCCTCCAGACTACGTCCTCCCCCACCCCCAGCCCTAGGCAGCCACTAATCTGCTTTGCACCTATAGATTTGCCTACTCTGAACATTTTATATGAATGGAATCCTATAATTTGTGGTCCTTTGTGACAAGCCCTTTTCACTTAGCTTAAGTTACGGTTCATCCGTGTCTTAATAATTTCTTTTTATGACTAATACCCCGTTGTATGGATATGACTAATACCCCGTTGTATGGATATGCCGTGTTTTGTCTGTCTGTTCATCAGTTGATGGACTTTTGAGTTTCTGGTTTTTAAAAAAATTTTTTTAATGTTTATTATTTTTGAGAGAGAGACAGAGAAGAAGCAGGGGAGGGGCAGAGAGAGAGAGGGGGAACCAGAACCTGAAGCAGGCTCCAGGCTCTGAGCTATCAGCACAGAGCCAGACGTGGAACTTGAAATCACGGACGGCGAGATCTTCGCCTGAGCGATATCGGATGCTCAACCAACGGAGCCACCCAGGTGCTCCTTGAGTTTCCATTTTTTACAATTATGAATAATAACATTATAAACATTTAAGCACAAGTTTTTCTGTTGGTATATAGATAAGATGGTGATCTTATTTTAAAAAATTTTTCATGTTTATTTTTGAGAAAGAGATAGTGCGAATGGGGGAGGGGCAGAGAGAGAGGGAGACCCGGAGTCTGAAGCAGGCTCCAGGCTCCAAGCTTTGAGTACAGAGCCCGACCCAGGGCTTGAACTCAAGAACCATGGGATCATGGCCTGAGCTGAAGTCAGACGCTTAACGGACTGAGCCACCCAGGCGCCCCTCACCATCTTATTTTAATCCTTAGAAGCCCTCTGAGGAGTGGGTCCTTGCAGTGTGGATGTGTGTACTCAGGGTGCTTGGATATTCGTGGTTAGAACAAATGGAGGCAGTCAAGGGGCACTCAGAGGGCACAGCAACAGTCATACCCTGCCTGGCACAGTGTTTTGACATTTGATCCACCTGCACGGCTGTCCTGGTGAATACCAGCCCATGGGATTTGGCCTTACAGGGCCACAGGGCATGTGTGTTTGGAAGCCTGGGCCTCCCCTGGGACCGGGCCACGCGCTGGCAAGGATGGCCGGGATGGCTTGCCTCTGGCCGCACGCTGAGGCAGCTGGTGCCCTGGGGCTCTGCAGCAGGCGCCTTCCTGCCAGGCACGACCTCTGGATCACTGGGGCCCAGCCCAGCACCCAGCCTGCGTCAGCAGGGGCTGCCCGGAGGGGTTCTCCGGGAGAGGAATTCTCCTCCCTGCCCTCTCATCGGCCCTCCTCCCACCCAGGTGCCCTTTGTGAGGTGCTGTCCGCCTGCCCTGACCGCTCTCCCTCCCCCCTGCCTCTGCTCAGGTGAATACATCAAGACCTGGAGGCCCCGGTACTTCCTGCTGAAGAGTGACGGCTCCTTCATCGGATACAAGGAGCGGCCCGACGCCCCAGACCAGACGCTGCCCCCCCTAAACAACTTTTCTGTCGCAGGTGCGTGTCCGGGTACGCCACGCCAGAGTTCGGGTGCTCAGGGAACCGCTGGCAGGTTCCAGGGGCACGTGGGGGTTGGCCTTGCTTGGGCGCCAACCTGTCCAGGGCCTGGGCGCCCTCGGGTCCATTTCCTACCCTTCCCCACCTTTGTGTCAGCTGGGCCTCCAGAGGGAGGGCTGAACTGGTCGCCAGCGGGGAGGAGGAAGAAGGGAGAAGCCGGGCATTTCCCCGGCCCCTCGCCCCAGGCAGCGCAGCCTCTGCGCTTCTGCCTCTGTGCTTCTGAATCGGCTGGCCGGCCCGTGGTTCTGGCTTGTGTCAGGCGTCTGCCGTCCTGCACTCTGGGAACGGCCCACTTCTCTGTCCCTCTCACATAAGACAGCGTGGCTTCCCACTCAGCTGATCGCAGGGCTGACCACCCTGTGGACCATCCTCTGTCCCCCCTGTGCAGCCTTTCAGTGGTGACAGGTGGTGCCTCTCAGTGGACCCCGTCCAGGGAAAGCTTAACAGGCCCAGCTCCCTTGCCTGGCCTTGCAGAACCACAGTCCTGCCCCCGACCCCCTGCTCCCTCCCTTCCCTGGTGATCTGATTGGTCACCGTGTCCTCATTGTCCCACCTCCTAAGCACATTTCAAAGAAACCCCCCCCTCTCCTGCAGCTCCTCAGCCCCGACCACTGTCCTCTCCCTCCCACTCTAGACCACTGTCCTCTCCCTCCCACTCTAGGTCCGTCCTACCCACCGGGTCCCAAACTGGACTTCGGGTCTCCCCTCCCCCAACCCCCTCTACCCTGTCTCCGTCTCAGGGAGGGCCCTCTTGCCTCCCAGTGTGCAGGCCAGAGACCTGGGCCTCATCCTAGTGACTCCGCTCTCATGTAGCCCCGGCCTCCTCCCAGCCTCCCTTCTCTGTCACTGTCCACAAGGCAGCCATAGGGATCTGTCCAAACCTCTTCATGGCCCTTCCCTATCGAAAGCCTCCCATGGCTCCCTGTTGCCCTCAAGCCGAAGTCCAAGTTCTTCACCGTGCCCCCGCCCCGGCTCTGCAATCTGGCCACTGTCCCTCTCCATCTGCCTCCTCACATCTGGAGCAGGATTCGCCATTCCCTCACTGTGCTCCACTCTTTACCTCCGGGCTTCTGTATAGGACGCGCCCTTCTGCACGACCTTGAGGCTCAGTGCAGAGGTGCCCCTTCCTCTGGGACACCCCCTGAGCTCTGCGGGGATCGGCTGCCTCCTGGGCTTCCCCTGTGACTGCTGAGCTGTCCTCCCCGACACACGCTGGACCTGGAGCCCCGTAGGGACAAGGCCAGGGCTGACTCAGTCACTAACGTATCCCCACACCATCTGGCACACAGGAAGGCAGCTCGGGGTTGTGGGCTGCGGGCCGGCGGGGCTGTCCCCTCACCCTCCCACCTCTGTCTGCCTACAGAGTGCCAGCTGATGAAGACCGAGAGGCCACGGCCCAACACCTTTGTCATACGCTGCCTGCAGTGGACCACTGTCATCGAGAGGACCTTCCACGTAGACTCTCCAGATGAGAGGCAAGTGTGGTCTTTCATGTGGCCGCTCTTTGGGAGTGGTCAGGCCTGGTGTGAGGAGCAGGGCCCCTGGGCCCCCTGCCTAGGAGTTTCCCAGCTCAGCCCTTCTGAGAGCAGAAAGAGCAGGGGTTCTTTGTCTGCAGACCTCATTCGTGTTCTTAGACTAGCAGGTGCGTTGGAATCATGGGCGGAGCTTAACAGTACAGAGCTTTGGGCCCATTTCAGGGTCTCTCATGGGCCGCAGATCCCTGGAGGGTTGGAGAGCTGCATTTTTCATGAGCATCATCATTGATTTTGAAGCAGCTGGTCCAGAGAGTCCGTGTTAAAAAGATCAATTTAATCATCAGAAGAGAAGATACAGGTTTACTTAGTTCAAAAATCAAACCGTGTAAGGAGGTGTCTCTCGCTTCTGCCCTGCCCACCCCAGCCCTTGAGCTAATGGCTCTGGTCCTGTGTCCTCAGAGAGCTTCACAGATGGACGAGCTCATTCAGGTAGACTTTGGCACCCTGCTCTGGTCTGGCGCCCCTGGTTGGTTCTTTTTACACAGAAGGTAGCGTTGTAAGCAGAACTTGCTTTTTTACTTCACGTGTAGTGGGGAATCTGTCTGCTTTGAGATATTTTTTATGTTTTTATTTATTTTTGAGAGAGAGATAGAAACAGTGTGAGCAGGGGAGGGTCAGAGAGAGAGGGAGACACAGAATCTGAAACAGGCTTCAGGCTCCGAGCTGTCAGCACAGAGCCTGACGCGGGGCTCGAACCCACGAACCGTGAGATCATGACATGAGCCGAAGTCAGATGCTTAACCGATGAGCCACCCAGGCGCCCCATTGAATTTTCGTTTTTTTATAACTTTTTTTTTTTTAATGTTTTATTTATTTCTGAGAGAGAGAGACAGCGTGAGCAGGGGAGGGTCAGAGAGAGAGAGGGAGTCACAGACCGAAACAAGCTCCAGGCTCTGAGCTGGCAGTCAGCACAGAGCCCGACGCGGGGCTTGAACCCACGAACCACGAGATCATGACCTAAGCGAAAGTCGGACACTTAACCGACTAAGCCACCCAGGCGCCCCGAATTTTCGTCTTAAATAGCTGCACACGTATGTCCCCAAGGTCACCTGACAGTTCTTTATGAGTGGTGATCGGTGAATGTTTCCTGGCTTGGGCTCGTGTCAGGCGGAGCCATGGCAAAGTCCCGTGTGCATATCTCGTGTGATACATGTGTGGGTGAATCCGTAAAGGGAATGCTTAGGTTTGGGATTCCTGGGTCACTGGGAATATGTGTCTGATTTTGAGAAGTGATTCTCTTACTTGATGTCTCAGAGTGTCCCCACAGCCTTTTGTTCTCCAATGTTTAGATTTTTACCAGTCCTCTCAGCGGGAAATGGCACATAAGGTGGTTTTCACCGGCCTTGTTCTCTCTGTGGATGAGCTTGAGCGTTCTTTCTCTCTCATGTTCAAGGGCCACGTGAGTTTCCCTTTCTGAACTGTCTGTTCATATCCCTTGTCTGTGTTTCTGCTGTGGGTTGGTCTGTTTCTTACTTCTGAAAGCTCTTCGTGTCTTAGAGAGCTAAGACCTTTGTGATGCGTAGCAAAGCTTTCTCCCCACTTTGTCCCTTTGGGCCTTGCTTTAAGAAACACTCCTTTGGCTCGTCTGGCGGGTGAGGCTTCAGCTGACCCCCTGGCGAGCCCATGAAAACAGCGCCGTCCACCACACGTGAAGGAACATTTACTGCCGGTGGTGTCCAAGAGGGCGGCCAGTAGTCACAGGTCCTGTTGAGGTTTTGAAATGTGCAATGTGTCTAGTGCAGTCGAGAAATGGAATGCTTATTTAAGTATTTATTCATTGGGAGTGTGCACGAGTGGGGGAGGGGCAGAGAGAGAGAAAATCCCAAGCAGAGCCGGATGCGGGGCTCGAACCCACAAACCGCGAGATCAAGACCTGAGCTGAAGTGGGACTCTCAAATGACGGAGTGCCCCAGGCGCGCCTCGGTGGCTCCCCGCTTGGACGGCGTGCCTCTAGAGCACACACAAAACAGTATCATAAGATGTGTTTCGCAACATGTACTGTGACTGTCAGTGCGTGGCTTCCCAAAGTTAGAAGTACGTACACCTGCTCCCCCGAGGGCAGTAGCACTGCCTCCTGTCCCGGGCCGCTGAGCTCCGTTGAAAGCTGGGGACAAAAACCGAGGACTGCCAGTAAAATCAGATAGATAGCAGCAGGTATACGGGACCCGGGTGTTGGAAGGTGTTGGGTGGGAAGGGGAAGGTGGCTCAGGGAAAGGGGACAGTGTGTGCAAAGGCCAGGAGCCGAGACAGCTTGTCATCACAGGGACCGCAGTGGGTTCTTTGTCATGAGAGAATCAAGGGCCTGGGGCCTTGGAAGAGAGGAAGCGGAGCTCAGCCAGGTCCTGGACTCCAGTCGGAGAC
>NW_027531899.1:822683-831914 GCF_008692635.1 Crocuta crocuta
CAGCGGGGGCCCCCCCCCCCCCCAGGGCTTGGCAGGCCGTGAATTAATGGAGGTTTGTCACAAGGCTGCTAAAAGATTGAGGGGGGTGATAAACAGGAAAGCCTTGAGTCAGCAGCACCAGGCACAAGGTCTGCAGGCCTGGAAAGGAGCAGCGGGGGAGCCGGCAGAGCATTTTGGTGGCCGAGAGCCCCACTCCACTCTCCATTTTAGTGGGATTCTCTGCTCTTCAGCGTCAGGAAGGATCCCTTTACCAGGACGGAGACCCCCCACCTTGCCCCTTTTCTTAGCGCCTGCCACTGTTGCTGGTTGCCAGGGCTGCTCTAAGACCGCACTCCAGGTGCCTGACCTTAATCCTGGGGGGGTGGGGAGGTTGTGAGCTAGCAAGAGGAGGGCACTCACTGGTGGCTGTCCTCACTGGCCTGTCCCACGTGGGCCTGTGGCGGGGAGGACCAGTGGCAGCCACACTGGCCACCGGCGCTGTCGAGATGCCGTAGCAGCCTGCTCTCCGGGCTCCTGGTAGCGTCCCCAAGATTCCCCTCCACCCCCGCCCTCTTGCTTCAGATGTCTGGGAAGTGGAAAGACCAGTGTGAGAAGCGAACGCCCAGACTCCCGCACTACCTAGACTCAGCAATCCGCCACCTGCCGGGTTTGCCTCTGGCTTTGTTTCGTGCTAAACTGTGACCCTCCATGCATACCTTGTGACACTTTGCTCCCGAATACAGCAGCAGACATCTGACTTTCTCCTACAGAATCATGATGCTGTTACCACCCCCGAGGTGCCTGTTCACAGAGTAGTATTTACCAATCTCCCCTCCTTGTCCATGTCTCCTGGAATTTCCCCACTTGTACTCAAAATGATTTTCAAACCAGGATTCATTCAAGGTACATGCTGTCTCTTTGGCCCGTTTAATCTCATGTCTTCCGTCTCCCTGGCCGCCCCCAACATTGATTTTTTTTTTTTTTTTTTTTTTGGACAAGCCAGGGAAGTTGTCTAATAGAACGTCTCGCACTCTGAATGTGTTATCTTACTGCATCTTGACTGTTTACCTTGTTCTCTCTGCCTTTATTTTCTGTAAACTGAAAATGAGGGCCAGAGCAGGGTTGGCAAACCACGGCCCCGCCCCAGCCCCAGCCTCCAGTTTTTACAAAGAAAGTTTTATCGGAACACGCCCTGCCCATTCATTTACAAGTCGTCTCTGGCTGCTTTTGCCCTACTGTTGGCAGAGTTGAGTAGTTGTACCAGAGACCGTGTGGCCTACAGAGCCTAAAATATTTACTATTTGGCTTTTTACGGAAGTTGGTAGACCTCTGGTCTTAGCAGGTGTGCATAATAGTGCATCATGTTATTATCTTTTTTTTTAATCTTTTTTTTTTAAGTTTATTTATGAGAGAGAGACAGCTGAGTTGGAGAGGGGCAGAGAGAGAGAGAGAGGGAGACACAGAATTGGAAGCAGGTTCCAGGCTTCCAGCTGTCCGCACAGTGCCTGATGCAGGGCTCGAACTCACAAACTGAGATCACGACCTGAGCCGAAGTCGGACACTCAACCGACTGAGCCACCCAGGCGCCCCTGTTATGTGATCTTCTTAATGTAAATCAATAAGATAAATGCAGTTTCTTTGCTTAGAACTCAGGGTGGTTTTTAGTCCCACTGAGAGTGAACTCCAGAGTCTATACCATATTATGCAGAGTGCTACATGATCTGGTCTCTCCAGAATCATTTCCCACTGCTAGTTCTCTCACTTTAGTCACAGTGGTCTCTCTGCTATTCGTAAACATGTCATATACACTTCCTGCCTCAGGACCTTTGTACTTACTATCCTCTCTGCTTAGAAACCTCTTCTCCAAGATAATCATTATAGTTCTCTCCTTAGCTTCATGAGATCTCTGCTCAAATGCCACCTTCTTAGAGTGTCCTTCTCTGCCCACCATGACTCTCCTGTTCTTATCCTGCTTTATTTTTTTCATAGCACCTGTCTACCAGCTGTGACATTTTCTATTTATGTATTTCTGCAGGGAACGTAAGTAGATGTTCAGTATGTGATTGTTGAATGAGTTAAAAGAATAATTAAAACTAATTCTCTATTGAGCCAGATTCTGTTCTAAAGTATTGTTTTCAAGGGAGTGAGCCGCTTCATTCATTCATTCATTCATTCATTTAGAGAGCGCATGTACAGGAGGAGCAGAGAAAGAGGGAGAGAGAACCCCAAGCAGGCTCCATGCTCGATCACGGAGGCTTGATCCCACAAACTGTGAGATCATGACCTGAGGTGAAGTCAGGAGTCAGACACTTAACTGACTGAGCCAGCCAGGCACCCGTGTTCTGAGGTCTCTACGTATATTAACTCAGTTTATCCTCGCAGCATTTCCAGGGATAGTGACAGTGAAACTGAGGCACAGAGAGGTGGAGAACAAAGGAAAGAAGAGCTGAAGGGTGTGGATTTTCCCCACCAGGCAGCCCATCTGAGGGTGTCTGAACAGAGGGGACCCCAGATGCTCTCCGGCTGTCAGTGCCCCTCTGGATGGGGGGCGGGTCCCTGGTGAGGGAGAGAGGTCCCCCGTCTGCCATGGGCCAGGTGGTCAGCTGTTCCTCCGGAAGCTGCACTGAGGACAGGCCCGCCACCTGGGTTCAGTGGGCTTCCCTCCGGGGCGTCTCTGGTGCTGCCCGGCAGAGTAGCATGGGGCTGGGCCCGGGCTCCAGAGTCAGACCAGCGCTGTGCCCCTCTTGCCACGGAGCTCAGGTCCCTGGCTGTGGTGAGGAACAAAGGAGGAAGCGTCTGGGCCAGCCTGCCCCCGTGGAATTGCGCTTTCTCTCGTCCATCCCCTCTGCCATCGGGCACCCTTTGCCTGGGGGACAGCCGTAGCCGCCTGACGCCGCTTCCCCGCACCCCCAGTCTGCAGCCACTGCAGCTGCAGACTTCAGTCAGACCCTGTCACTGCCGCAGGAGCGCTTTATCGACTTCCCGGGTCATTAAGGCAGAAGATGTCAGTCCCTAACATGGTGCCACACGGAGCCCGGTGTGTTCGGGGCCTGTCCTCCCTCCTACCCTCATCGTTTCCTTTCCTCTCTCTGTCACCACAGCCATGCTGGCACCTGCTGGGCCCTCCACAGGCCTCCCAGGCTTCCTCCTGCTCTGGGTTTCCCTGTGCTGTTCCCTCTGCCCGGATTCCTTTCTCTCCCGGTCACCTCCTTCCTTCCATTTCATTTCTCAGCCACGTACAGAGCACCTGTTTTCAGCATTGGGCGTGGCCCACGTTCCAGTGACTTCTTCCAGGTCCTAGTTTACATGCCACCTCCTTGGGAGGCCTTCCCGACCTCCCTGTGAGAAGGGGCTTCCCTCTCCAGTCCCTGCCTTTGGAACTGGGACACACTGGTCTCCGTCGGGCTGGGCGCTCCGGTGGGCCTGTTCCCGGCTGCACCCTCAGTGCCAGAGCGTGGGCCCGGCCCACCGGAGGTGCTCTAGAAGTGTCTGCTGGCCGGCTGGGCCAATTCTTGCGGCGGCCCTTTGAAGTGCTTATGCCTTAAGCACTTTTTGTCTCTTGCTCGTTTTGCCCTTCAGCGCATGGCCCTCTGGTCCCTGCCCCACATGTCCACCAGCTGAGGCACAGGAACGTCAGATGGCCGGCCTTGGCACCCGGCAGGGACAGACCTCAGATTCGCACCAGGCCACTGGCTCCAGAGTGTGTGCTTTCGGCCACTGCGCTGTGCACGGAGGCAGACCAAGGCCCAAGGAGTGAGGGTCCTCAGGGCCCCGTGGCCAGTTCGCAGTGGAGCTGAGCTCCAGGCCCAGCTGCCTGCTCCCAGCCCAGCCCTAGTGCTGCCTGGGGGCGCGTGACTCCCCTGTGTACCTCCCATGGCCCCAGAGCCCACATGAGGAATAAGGAGGTTCCTGTTGGGGCACCTGGGTGACTCAGTGGTTGAGCGTCCGACTTCAACTCAGGTCGCACTCCTGCAGCTTGTGTGTTTGAGCCCCGTGTCAGACTCTGTGCTGACAGCTCAGAGCCTGGAGCCTGCTTCCAAGTCTGTCTCCCTTTCTCTTTGCCCCTCCTGTGTTTGCATGTTCTCTCTCTCTTTCTCTCTCAAAAAATGAGTAAACATTAAAAGAAGAAGAAGGTTTCTGAAAGTACTCTTGATGGGAGAAGTGCTGTGAGGGCGGTAGGGACACCTGGGCCTGTGTCCTGGGGCTTCCGCTCGCTGGCTGTGTAACGGGGTCGATGCCTGGCTCGTGCATCAGTCCCCCGTTTATAGAATGGAGGGCATACAGCACCTACTCAGGCTTGTGGGGCAGCTCAGGGCTTACGTCTCGTAAAGCACTTGCAGGAGCTCCTGCAAGTGGAGGGTGCTTGTGTCGCATAGCAAGAGAGGCCCGCTCACAAAGGTGGCCCAGGCAGAACTCCCAGGGGGCCACTTGCCTTCGCTCCGCTCTACTCCTGGGCTTGCGGCTTTGTGTCCCCCATCCCCTAAGCCTCCCCTACCCACCTGCACCCTGCATGACCCCCCTGGGTCTCATCTGGGAAGGAAGTTATAACTCTCAGCAGGGAGTGGTAGCATGGTGCCCGAAGGGGTGCGGGGGCCTGGCTATGAGGCTCCGCTTGGCCCTATCCTGGCTGTGTGCCCCCCACAAGTGACTCCACCTCTCTGCGCCTTGGTTTCCGCATCAGAAATAACCTTCCCCCCCAAACACACATACACACTCCAGTGTTCCCGATGAGTATAGAATGAGCTGGTGTCTGTGGAGCTTTTATGTTTCTCATCATGTCTCTAGGGGAAGGGGGTCAGTTCCCCTGGGGGCTCTCCTTTGAGGGATGGACGCACGACGGCCCCAGCAGTGGGTGGCAGCTCCCCTCTGCCCCAGACACCATGTTGCAAACCCTTAAGGAGTATCCTGGACGGAGGCCCTTGCTTTTTCTCTGGAATTCTGTGCCGCAACCTTGCAATCTTGGCCCAGTTGGAACCGGACCGGGGGCTTGTCCAGCAGTGGGAGAGCCCTGAACAACCTCCTACAAGTCTCTGGGTTCCTTGGCTCCCCGTGGGGCTGGGCAGCGTGAGCCAGGGTGGCTGGGACAGGTCCAGGCCTCCCCTAGCATCCTTCACACCTTCCTCAGGGCCGGCACTTGCTGTGTGTCGTGCCGTGTACACAGCAGCCCCCTGCGCCTTCCGTGCATGGTCTCCCGAGCCGAGGGATGAGCCGGCCCTGGTGGCTGGGTTGCTATTCCAGCCCCAGCCGGTGCGGCTTTGGAGCCCATGCTCCTCGTCCCCAGCTCTTCGGCCCAGAGAGGCCCCTTCCAACTGCTTCTGGTGCTCCTGCACTGGGGATGTGTCATGTATTTGTCCAGACTTCTGTCGATGGACTGTGTTCTCCCCCCTTACAGAGACAGTAGCACACTCTGCATCTTCGTCTGTACCTTCCTTTTTTTTTTTTTTTTTTTTTTTTTTTAAGAGCGAGAACAAACGGAGGGGCAGAAGGAGCAGGGAGAGACAGAGAATGAATCTCAAGCAGGCTTCATGCTCAGTGAGTAGCCCAACTAGGGGCTCGATCCCAGGACCCTGGGATTGTGACCAGAGCCAGAATCAAGAGTCGGATGCTCAACCGACTGAGCCACCCAGGCGCCCCTTTAACTTGCTTTTTTCACATGACAGTCCCTTGAGATCTCTACATGAGAGATATATCTTTTTTTCTAATATATTTAGTATGTTTCTTAGGAGATGGGTGATTTATTTTTTTCAGTCCATGGTCTTACACCAGAAGTCAGCATTTAAAAACTTCTAAGAGGACAGTTATCTGATAAATCAGATCATGGGATGTGTCCCCCCCCCCCATTTCTTTGAAAAATAGAAATATTAACGCGGGGATAGGGATTTCCACTGTAATTTGTTCCAGAGAAGTCAAGGGTTAAAACAAGTTGAGAAATGGCAGCCTGAGACACTGGCTCAGAGAGGGAGGAACCCAGTGCTGCTCTGAGTTGCATTGGTCCCCTGAGTACCCTGCGTCTGGAGTCCCTTGAACCTCAGCTGCTGTACTCAGTCTCTGGACCCCACCTGCGTGCATACTCAGGTGCTGCGTTGCGCCACGTGCCAATAGACGAGCTCCCTGCCTTCACGGGCCTGACGTGCATGGTGGTCCCCAGGGTAGGCCTTGGGTGGGACCAGCGTGCCAGCCCTTGATGTTGGTGCTAAGAGTATTCACGCCTCTGGCTTCTGAAGCATGATCTCTTGTGAGCAAGGCCACTGTGAGACTCAGGGCTTCCGGGTGTGAACTGGTGCCTCTGGGCTCAGCGACTGCTTGGCGCAGCAAGCCATGGAGCTAAGCGGGAATGACCCTGCCCGTCGCCTCTGAAAGGTCATGGGCCCTCTGTGATTCCAGCTACCAGGCCCAGAGCACCCACTGTGTTTTTCCTGAATCTTGGCTTTTAAATCTGTGCCTACGTTTCCCTCTCTGTAATGCAGGAGGAGGGGTGAGTGGCCTGGAAGCGTTTGTAATTGGGGGACCGTGGAGTTGGACTCTTCCTTGCCCCTGACTCCCAGCTCCCCTCCCTGGAGGCAGCCAGGGCCCTGTGTCAGCACCCTTCCAAAGGTGTTCATGCTGGTGTGCGGACACATCTCTGTGCGTAAATCCTTCTTGTTTCTAACTTCAGTAGCATCACTGTTTTGTTTTGTTTTGTTTTAGGTTTATTTTGAGAGGGGGCGGGGCAGAGAGAGGGAGACGGAATCCCAAGCAGGCTCCATGCTGTCAGCGCAGAGCCCGACAAGGGGCTCGAACTCACTGTGAGATCATGACCTGAGCCAGAATCAAGAGTTGGACGCCCAAGCGACTGAGCCACCCAGGCGCCCCTCCACACTGTTCTGCACGTTCTTTTCTCCCTTAAGGTGTCCCCGGTCATCCCAAGTACACACACAGGTCTGCCGCCTCCTTCCTCGGAGCCGCGGGGGGTCTCCTTGCGTAGCTGCTTCATGGTTCTCCGCGGCTCCCAGCAGCCAGCACTGCTGCCACCTTCCACTCATCCAAGATGCCGTCACCCGGAGACACACCACTGCTCTGTAGCAAGAGCAGTGCCCACTTAAATGGAGGTGGGCCACCGACTATAAGATGCGCCCGGAGTCGGGCAGTGTCAGAACCCGAGGAGGTCGGTGCCGCAGGACTGATGGACTGCGGTGGCTGTGGGCTGCCTGGACGTGAGGAAGCAGAGACTGAGCGCAGCCCAGCAGGGTGCTTCCGGCTCCTCAGGCCACTTGCTCTCTGCGTGATAGAGGCCAGGGCCCTGGAGCCTCAGGAGTGCAAGAACAGCTTGCCCTGCTGCCTGGGGCTGGGGCTGGGGCTGGTTCTGGAAGATGTGTGGCCAACTGGCCGCTCTCACGGAGGCTTATCTAAAAAAGTTTTTTCAGTTATTTATTTTGAGAGAGAGAGAGAGAGAGAGAGGGCAAGAGTGCACACAGGCAGGGGAGGGGCAGAGAGGAGACAACCCCAAGCAGGCTCCGTGCCATCAGCTCAGAGCCCGATGCGGGACTCAGGCTCACGAGCTGTGAGGTCATGACCCAAGCCCAGATCAAGAGTCGGATGCTTAAGCAACTGCGCCGCCCAGGCTTATTTAAATTGCTGTGATTTGGGAGTTTGCCTGTTTGTGCTTCTTGAGTTTTCTCATTCTTCATGAACATTGTGTTTTTCTCCCCGCTCGTGTGGCTGTTTTGTAGACATAAGCAGAATCCATAGGGGGTTCAGCACATATCGGGGTGAACCGCCTGCACTCGTGTGGTGGGTGGGAAGTGGGAGGGTGCGGCAAACGTATCTTTCAGCCTCCTGGTTTCTTTTCTGTGGTCTCTGGTCATTTTCACTTCTTTCCCCTACGTGTATTTTCCCTTTCTAGACACAGAAAGTAGGTATCAAAAGAAAGTTATTTCTGAACAAATTCTAAATTGTGACAGAAATAGTTCTCAAACCAGGCTCCCTTGTGAGGGACCTGCTTGGCTGTCCGCCACCTTCCTTTCCGCATCCCTGAGCCCTCCTGGCAGACACCCACCGCCAGGGGTCTTGCCTTATGAGATCTTCAGCTCTCCTTTGGCCGATGAACTCTTCCTTTTACTCCTGGTTTGCTTTTACAACACATGGTGCTTGTCGTTTGCTGTGGAGGGTTCCCTAGGAGCACGGTCTCTCCCTTATCCCAGGCTCAGGGCAGTGGCTTGTTTTTAAGGCGGCTGCGAAGAAAGGGGGGCTCCCTCTTTGGTCATTTAATTGCTGCCTGACTTCAGGTGGCATTCAGGCCAGGCCACTCCTGGGACATAGATGGCCTCTGTCCTTCCTTCACTCCTGCCCTTTCTTACCCTCTGCAGCCAGAGGGTCTGTAAAATGGCAGTCCTGTCCCATCGGCTCTCCCCGGCTGAGACAGATCTTGTCAGAAAGTTCCAAGGCGTTCGATCATTTGCTCTCACTGGAGGGTGGGGGCTCGGTCCTTCCTTCCCCGGGCTCCTTGGGACTCATGGCTCTTCGGATGTGTCCCCACACAGGGAGGAGTGGATGCGGGCCATTCAGATGGTCGCCAACAGCCTTAAGCAGCGGGGCCCAGGTGAGGACCCCATGGACTATAAGTGCGGCTCCCCCAGTGACTCTTCCGCGGCAGAGGAGATGGAAGTGGCAGTTAGCAAGGCTCGGGCCAAGGTGGTAAGTGCCGGGGGACAGGCAGCCAGGCTGTGAGTACCCCTCCCCCCCCAACACTGTCCCTGCCACCCATGGTCTCCACACAGAGTGTGCAGCGGCGTAGCAGGGACTCGTCCTGACTGCCCTGTGGGGTGCACATGGGGGGAGGGGCAGCCACGTCACAGGAGGTCATGAAGACCTGTCTACCCCCACGTCCGCGCCTGGGAGAGCCAGGCTGAAGGCCACTTCAGAGCAAACTGTTGCTGCCCAGAGCCTCCCTCCCTGCTCATGTCAGAGCATTTTGGCAACAGTGTCCTTCGATTTTTCCTTTCTCTTTGTTAAAATGTCTTCCTGTGGGCCATGGGCCAAGCGCTGACCGCCGCACTCTCTCCCCCTCCTGGGCAGACCATGAATGACTTCGACTATCTCAAACTTCTGGGCAAGGGCACCTTTGGCAAAGTGATTCTGGTGCGGGAGAAAGCCAGCGGCCGCTACTACGCCATGAAGATCCTGCGGAAGGAAGTCATCATTGCCAAGGTGGGCGCTCCCGGGGGTGCTGCTGGCTGGACTCTGCGTCGGGAGTGCGCCCTGGGCAGCACGCTC
>NW_027531899.1:831975-834457 GCF_008692635.1 Crocuta crocuta
CCTACAAGCAGGTCTTCTGTGGCATAAGGGGCCTGTGGGGAGACCCTGAGCTCGGGGCTCAGCTCAGGGCGTTTCACTAGGAGGCTGGCTCAGAATGGAATTCTTTTTTTTTCTTTAAATAAGTTTTTAAAATGGAAAATTCCTGACGTGCACAGCATTTTTAAAAGAAAAATAAATACTGTGGACTCCCGTGTAGTCAGCATCCAGCTTCTATAGTTGTCAGCGTTTGGCCCATCTTGTCTGCCCTCCCTTTGTCCTGGAGTATCTTAAAGGCACGTTCTAGACTTCCCCTGTCGATACTTAGGAGTGTCTCTTTAACAGATGACGATCTTAAAGACCGTAGGGAACAACGATCCTACAGAACTAACAGCTCCCAGTGTGGCGGGTCCAAGGCGGGCCACCTCAGCCTTAGCACTGTTGCCATTTGGGGCCAGATCGTTCTCTGCTGTGGGGCTGTAGGAGGAGTCGCCACACCCTGGCCTCCACCTCCCCTGAGTCGCGACAGTCAGAAATGTCTTTAGACATTATTATCAAGTGTGCCCTGGAGATGGACTCACACACACACACACACACACACACACACACACACCCAGGAAGAGCCAGTGTCTGGGACCTGCGGGAAGGTCAGGACTGTTAGCAGCTCGGGTGACTGCTGTGTGCTCAGATACCAAACTTGAGCCCATGTTAGGGTCGCCCCGGGGGCCTGTGAGGCTGGTGCTGGGCCCACCCCAAAGTATCTGAGAGGGGCCTGAGAATCTGCATTTCCCCAAGTTCCTAGGCGACAGGCTGCTGCCACTGTGGGAACCACACGCTGCCACGTGGTCGTAGAGTCCTGATTAGACCCGCTTCCCTTTGGCAGCAAGAACATTTATAGGTGGGAACTCCCTGTCCGTGGCGTCACCTCAGGGGTCTTATGCTGCCTGCTTATCCCTCCTTAGGGATAAAATTGGCCCGTGGGTTCAGCAGGTGACAGTCTGTCACCTCCTTCATGAAGTCCCCATCAACTTCGCACCTCATGGCTTGGAGAGGGAGCCACTGTGATTGCCCTTGTCTGGGGCCGTTGTTTCCTTGTGGCTCGNCTACGACTGCCTTTCCCCAAACCACTGCCCCCCCTCCCCCTTAGGTCAGGCCAGGGGCAGGTGTGGCATCGCCCACCGGCCCCTCACCCAGCCTCTGTCTGCAGGATGAAGTTGCCCACACGGTCACCGAGAGCCGGGTCCTCCAGAACACCAGGCACCCGTTCCTCACCGTGAGTGGTACTTCCCTCTCAGGTGGGGCCTGGCCTCCGCGCGCGCCACGTGGGAAGGGAGCCCAGCCCTGCCACTGTGAAGTATGGACTTAGTGTCGGCCGGGTGGCCAGACCCAGGTGTTGTTGGGCTCCCCGGTGACCTGACCAAACCCCAAGGGTGGCACCTTCTCCACAGATGGTGGCTCCATGGCAGGGCTTCAGCCGACTGAGGATACACATTACACGGTGGTTCCAGGAGAGCCTGGCTGCTCTGGATGCATTAGAGCCATTTAGCCATTTAGCCCAGCTGGTTGAAGTGGGAACGCTAGTCTTTGGTTTTTGCTTTTAATTTTTTGTTAATATTTTATTTATTTCTGAGAGAGAGAGAGACAGCGTGAACAGGGGAGGGTCAGAGAGAGAGGTAGACACAGACTCTGAAACAGGCTCCAGGCTCTGAGCTGGCTGTCAGCACAGAACCCGACGTGGGGCTTGAACCCACGAACCATGAGATCATAACCTGAGCCGAAGTCGGATGCCTAACCGACTGAGCCACCCAGGCGCCCCTGGTTTCTGCTTTTAAATGTAATTCTGTAAGGAGATGTATTCTTGTGCTGCCTGTCAACTTAGTCTGAGGAGACACCCCTTTGGGCTACGGTCTCCCCTCAGGGCCAGCAGCCATCAGTTAAATGGACCATGTGTAGGATGGTCATTTCTTTAGCTCAGCTGTTGTCCAGTGTCCTAGCAAACCATGGCACTTATTCATCTGTTCACAAGTACTTTGGTGTAGAAGACAGAGAATAGTTAGACGTGTCATGAGCAGAGGGGTCACGTGGGACTTCTCTGAGGAACTTTCTGTTGGGCTTCTTAGCGTATAGTTTGGGAACCACTGTTTATTGGCACATCATTGCCCACCCTGTCTTTGGAGTTTGCTCCCAGGCCGCTGCCTGCTTCCAGCCTGCAAACCCACACGCTGACTGTGGAGAAGGGTGAAACGGCCCTGGTGGCTCGGAACTGAGTATCTCCCTGGCCGCCCCTCTTAAAAGCTTTGTTGAAGGCTGAGGACAGCCTCCTTGGGCACAGGAACCCTTTCCCTGCCCTCAGAGCCACAGGCTCACTCACATACCCCAAAAGGCGAAGCTGATGTTTGAGCACTGGCTGCCAGGGTTGGGGAGGATACCCCCAGAGTCAGCAGAGAGCCTGCGTTCTTCCCCCTCCCACCCCGGCTGCCTTCCTGCCCTCCCCCCCACCCCCCCA
>NW_027531899.1:834529-834897 GCF_008692635.1 Crocuta crocuta
CCCCAGGCACTGAAGTATGCCTTCCAGACCCACGACCGCCTGTGCTTCGTGATGGAGTACGCCAACGGTGGGGAGGTGAGCAGCAGCCCTCATCAGGGTGCCCACGTGGCCTTCCCAAGTACCGCGGGAGGGAGAGGGCAGGCGCGGAGGGGGCCTGGCTGGATGCCCCCTCGTTCTTGAGGCAGGCATCATCTCCTGTTTCAGAGGCGAGGAAACTGAGGCTCAGAGAGGTTAAGTGGTTTTGTCCAAATTTACACAGCTAGTGAGTCGGTGGGCGGCGGGGGGGCACACCCAGGCCCAGAGAGGCATAGAGAGGGCTGTGGGGGCGGGGAAGGAGAGGGCTGTGGAGGCGGGGAGGGGGGCCGCCC
>NW_027531899.1:834976-845973 GCF_008692635.1 Crocuta crocuta
GGGGGCCGACACGCTGCAAGGGCGTTCTCAACAGCTGCCAAGAAAGCGTGTGTGGGGCAGGGCCTGCCAGCGCTCCGCCTCCCCCCTCCCCATGTTCTCCTGACGGGAAGAGTCTGCCGCTCGCCGTCACTGTGTTCCTCCTCCCCCACAGCCTGTTTTCTGCATGTAGGTGTCACTCACTGGCTCCTCACTGTTGGCTTCATCTGTCCCACAGCTATTGTCACTTGCTCATGACTCATGTTCCTGTGCTTTCTTGCTGTCCCTCACCTGTCCCTCATGCTGTCCCCGCGTACTCTCCCCTTGGCGTCTCCCAACCGTCCTTCGTGCCTCACTCAGTTTACTCACGTGAGTTCTTCCCTGCTCACTGTCTCTCACTTCATTCTTCTCACTGTCCCTCGCAGGTGCATGGAGTATGTGTCACTGTGTCCCTGGGCTGGGTGTTGGGGGCCAGGGGGCAGGCTTCCAGCTCTTGCTCCTCTGGGCCAGTATCTGACTTTCTGCTCCTCCCTCCTGGCAGCTATTTTTCCATCTGTCCCGGGAGCGCGTCTTCACGGAGGAGCGGGCCCGCTTCTATGGCGCAGAGATCGTCTCTGCCCTGGAGTATCTGCACTCGCGGGACGTGGTGTACCGCGACATCAAGGTGAGTGTGCGGTCGCCTCCAGGCCCGTGGCACCTGCGGGGCTCACACGGGGAGGCCGGGCCTCGGCCCGCAGGCCCACGCTTCCCCCTCGGGCGGCTCTGTCGGTTGGGTGTTCCCGCATCCTGCTAGGCCCGGCTGGCCGTCCCACACCCAGCGGTCCCACGGGCCTCTCCGAGCCTCTGGTGAACACGCCCCTCTGGGGAACGAGGGGGAGGTAACATTAGCACAAGCACCACAGGACGTAGTTTGGCCGAATCCACACAAGCTGAGCAGATGCGGGAGCCAGCCATTCTGCCCTAGGTTTGTGCCCTAGGAACTGAGTGTGGCCGTGCACGCTGCCGGCAGCGCTGTTCACACCAGCCCCGAGCTGGAGGCGACCCAGGTGTGCACCGTCGGAGGCCAGTCGGCACGTGCTGAGGGGAAGCACATCTGTGTTGTTTAGGTGCATACTTAGGTGCGGACACTGAAGAAGAGCAAAGGAGTAGAGTTCTTCCTCAGCTGGGGGATGGTTACTAACAGGGAAGAGGCCTGTAGAGGGTCCTAGGGGGTCTTGGTAATGTTCTCCCTTGGCCGAGTCGAGCTTACACAGAAGTGCACTAAATTGCCCATTTGTGTTAAGTTTGATTAAAAGGAGAAGAGGAGTGCCTGGCTGGCTCAGTCAGTAGAGCGTGTGACTCTTGACCTTGGGGTTGTGCGTTTAAGCCCCGCGTTGGGCACGGAGCCTGCTTAAAAGAAGTGGAGAAAGAAAGCCTGCGTTGCTCGCGTGCAGAGTGGGGAAGCTGCAGCCCGCAGTGTGGGGGGCCGTGGCCAGGGCCCCGCCACCGTCTCTCTCTGCCTGGCTTTTTCCCTCTGAGCTTCAAGGGCTTGCCTTTGTCCCGGGGTGTGCCCGGTGTCTGCCCTGGAGCCCCTGGCACGACGGCTACCACCCTGGGCCACAGCTGCCCCCCGGGAATGGCCAGGGTGTGTGGGGTTCAGGAGCAGTGGCCTTGGGAGGACGTGTCCCTCACCCATTGGCT
This sequence comes from Crocuta crocuta, assembly GCF_008692635.1. Taxonomy (NCBI): domain Eukaryota; kingdom Metazoa; phylum Chordata; class Mammalia; order Carnivora; family Hyaenidae; genus Crocuta; species Crocuta crocuta. Next base: position 836,633 of record NW_027531899.1, read on the forward strand.
TCTCCTACAGCTGGAAAACCTCATGCTGGACAAAGATGGCCACATCAAGATCACGGATTTTGGACTGTGCAAAGAGGGCATCAGCGACGGGGCCACCATGAAAACCTTCTGTGGGACGCCCGAGTACCTGGCACCCGAGGTGCCTGGCCTGGGGTTCCGGGGGTGCGCGCGCAGCCAGGGGAAGAGGGGCTCTTGGACCCATGTGGTTGCCCAGTGCAGACCCCATGAGGGCCAGCTCCGGTTCCCTAGATTCTCCGGAGCCACGGGCAGCACCATGTCCCTCCCTGGGTCCCCGTCAGCCCCGTGGCCCGGCGGCTGTGGGCCTGGCCCCTCACTGCCCCTCCCCACCCAGGTGCTGGAGGACAACGACTATGGCCGCGCGGTGGACTGGTGGGGGCTGGGCGTGGTCATGTACGAGATGATGTGCGGCCGCCTGCCCTTCTACAACCAGGACCACGAGCGCCTCTTCGAGCTCATCCTCATGGAGGAGATCCGCTTCCCGCGCACCCTCAGCCCCGAGGCCAAGTCCCTGCTCGCTGGGCTGCTTAAAAAGGACCCAAAGCAGAGGTGAGGGCTGGAGTCTGTCCTGCTCAGCCCAGTGCTCCCTGTTGCACTGTCCCTGCCGGAGAGGGCCGAGCCCACAGGCGCACACCTGTGTGTCATCCCCACTGCACCTCCGCTGGTCCCCACAGCGGGCACCTGGGGAGGAGTGTCTTGGGGCCGGGCCCATCCTTAGCACCCTGCCCACACTGCCTCGTTCTTTGGGGATGCCGAGGGCCACGGCAGCCCTGAGCCCGGCCGAGGGTGGCCAAGCCCACCTGCTCAGCTCCTGTTCTGGGTTGGGATCCCCTGGCTCTGACCTGGGGCCTGTGAGCCCCCTCCCTGAGCCTCGGTTTCCTCCTGTGCTGAGTGGCGGTCTGTGGCCAGGACAGAATCACTAGAGGCCACGCAGGGTCTGCATGGAAGGCCTGCCTCCCAGAAGCTGCTGGCCCGGGAGGCGGGTGCTCATGGCCGTCTCTGCCCAGGCTCGGCGGGGGGCCCAGCGATGCCAGGGAGGTCATGGAGCACAGGTTCTTCCTCAGCGTCAACTGGCAGGACGTGGTACAGAAAAAGGTGAGCCCCACGCCCACCTGCTCCTGAGTGTCGCTCGAGGGTGATCTCCGCCCAGGCCTCCCGTCCCCAGAGTCCTGAGTCTGGGCTCCTTCCCTCCGCAGCTCCTGCCGCCCTTTAAACCTCAGGTCACCTCTGAGGTTGACACAAGGTACTTTGACGACGAGTTCACTGCCCAGTCCATCACAATCACACCCCCGGACCGCTGTGAGTTGTCTGCAGCCTTCCCCCAGGGGGCCTGGCTGGGTGCGGAGGGATGGGTCTGCCCTCGACCCCCTGTTCCAGGGAGGAAGCTCATAGGTCCTGTCCCATGTCCAGGCAGTTTGCCTGCAGTTGGCTCAAAGGGCTTGTGGACCTTTAGACCCAGTGAGGGTTACCAGGAGCCACTGGCCGTGGCACATCCCAGAGCTGGGGGGAGAGGGGGCGGGTCTGGGCAGGAGATACAGGAAGTGGTCGGTGTTGGGATGGCACATTCATAATTGTATTTCCAAATTTCCCGGGTCTTTGGGGCTGGATGGGTTCGCTGATTCTACAGCTTGTTTGAGTTCTTGCCCTCACCCACCCGGTGCTGGGCTGTGCCAGGGACAGCAGTGACTGAGATGGGCCTGGGCCCTGCCTTGAGGGAGCTTCAGGCCTGGCGGGGTGACAGCCCAGAGTGGTCAGGTGGAGGGTATAGAAGCCCATGGACTGGGGAAATCCAGAGGAAATGCCTGACCTGGCCTGCAAGTCAGCAGTGGGCTTCCTGGAGGAGGAGATTTCCTGGCAGAAGTAATGGCACTTGGGAATGAGAGCCCAGCACAGAGTGTTGCAGAGGCTGGAGCAGAGGGGACTTGCTTCCTGGGAAGCTACGGAGAGGTTTTGTGCAGGGTCTCACCTGGGCTCTCTGAAGTCCCTGGCTGTGCGTGGAGGCTGGACCGGGGGTGTGGGGGGTGATCAGCAGCAGCCAGGGCAGGGGCCAAGGGCCTAGGCTAGACCAGAGTGTGGTGCCAGAGGCGGGGGGGTGGGTCTCACCGATGGCCCACCGGCTGGGGGCTCTCGCCACCTGCACCCTTTCCCGGGCCCCCGTGTCCCCTTGCCTGCTCCCGGGGTCGGGGTCAGGGCGCCGGGCCGCCTGTGGGTCCGTTCTCCCCAATCCACTTCCCACCGCCCCCCACAGATGACAGCCTGGGCTCCCTCGAACTGGACCAGCGGACCCACTTCCCCCAGTTCTCGTACTCGGCCAGCATCCGGGAGTGAGCAGAGCCGCCTGCCGCCACCACCGCCGCAGGACACGCACGGCTGCCATCGCCGCCTGGGGGCTTTTCTCCTGTTTTTAAACTTTTTATTTTTGCCTTTTTTTGTTTGCATCCCCATCCCTCACCCGCTCACCCACATTTCCAGTTTTTTCTTCAGCCCTCTGCCAAACTCACCTCAGCGGTCCCAGCGGCCCTGCCTCCAGGATTCCGGCCTGTCCTCACCTCTGTCCCCAGACCAGGCTTTGGGAGACTCCCCGCTGCCTGCCCCAGGACCAGGCCTGTGGGCGGTTGGAGGGATTCCAGTTTTTAATCAACACGAGCCCTAGTGTGTGGCAAAGCGTGGAGCTGTGCGGCCTGCCTGGATTTCTGGCCAGACGCCTGCAGGCAGTCCACCTCTGTCAGAGGCCGCCTTCTCGTGGGACACCTCGTGGGACACTTCGTGGGACACACCGCCCCGCGGACAGTGCCCTGGTGCTGCCTTCCGTGCCCTGGTGTCAGGCTCAGAGCGGCCTGGCTCGGGCAGCCCAGCCCCTCATCCCACAGGGGCAGAGAAGCAATAACGTCCAGGGACAGGCAGGGGCCTTCGGAAGGTGCCAGATGGGGGGTCCGGGGCTCCCCCGTGTGGTTGGGGGATGGGCACTGCCTCCTCGCCCCGCCTTCCCCAGCCTCAAGCTGCTCTCCTGACCCTGTGGATGAGGCAGGAGGAACATTTGGGGCCCGGCCTCCCCGCCGCCCAGTCCTGTGCCTTACCAGGGCTTCCTTCCGGCTGCCCTTAAGTCCCGCTGCGCCCCGGGCCCAGCCCCAGCCCTTTCCAAGGATGGGGGCTGGGATCGCGCCCTTCTTTCCGCCTGGGGCGGAGGGGTGCCAGCCCCGGCTGTTACACATCTCGCACCGAGACAGTATTGGGCCCCGTGGCCTGGGGTCAAAGAGGGGGTGGGGTGGGGGCCTCTGAGAAGGGAGGCTCCAGGGCCCCTTTCTGCCTCCCCCTTTCCGGGCCCCACGTTCTGCAGCCTTAAGGTGAACGTGTGTCCGTGCTGTGGGCATGGGGGCGCGTGCCTCAGGCCATGTGTGTTTGTGGGTGTCCCTGTGCGTCCAGGATGTGGATGCACATGGGTGCGTGTGTGTGCGTGTGCGTGCGTGTGGGGTATGCGTGCATGAGGGCAAGCGTGTCCCGGCCTTGAGTGTGTGGTGCGTGTGGGCTTGGGCCCTGTCCCCGGGCCCGAGCATCTCATCCCCTTAGGGGGGGGAGGGTGCTGGCGCAGCAGGAGGGCCACGCCTGCGGTCCATTTGTGACCCAGTCTCCCTCCCACCCCACCCCCAACATCTCTCGGTGTGTGGAATTTAGTTGTGGTTTTGATCTCCCCACCCCACCTCCTGTACTGGGTAGTTTGGAGAGAGACATCCTAGGGTGGGGTGAGGGTTGGTTTGGGTGGGTGGGGGGTCCTTTTCCTTTCTGTGTGCGTATGTCGTTTATCTGACAATTCGCTGTCCTCCCCACCGGCCTTCCCCATTCCTCCCATTTGTACGGTACAAGCAATAAAGACTCATTTCAGACCGGGGCCCACCGCCCTGGGCCGTTACTTGCCTGCGGAGCCCGACCCCACTGACCCGCCCCCAGGACCTGTGCCCTGTGGCAGGGCCTGGCCCTCTGGAGCTGTGCTCCCCTCGGCTGCAGGCCTCCGTGTGGGCGCCGCTGCGGGTGGGGGCGGCTGANAGTCTGGCGGGTAGAGACCATTCCCCGTCTTCTGAAACTCCCAGGTGGAGAGGTGGGGGGTGGAGGGATGGTGGGGTGGTCGGCTGGCTCTGAACAAGGAGGGCGTGCCAGGCGCCCCTGAGCTCGGGGGGTGCAAGTGCGGGAGCGGGCACCGTTCACGTGGCCCTTGAGTCCCAGGGCTGGGCATCGCATGCGGTCCCCTTCTCCCCACTTAGCCAAACCGGGGAGCCCGGAGGCCCCCCAGTTCCAACACAGAATCCTCGGCGTGCGGATGGGAATCGAGGTGGGTGCCTCCGGTTTGGTCACAGCCCTCCCAGCTCTAGGATCCTGACAGTTGTCCCCTCTATCCTGCGGTGCCCATGTTTGAGCCGCTCTTCCCGCGCCTGGGAACCAGGGCTACCCCGGCTCGGGTGATTTTGCTGGAACGTGTTAGGGCTGCTCCGCATGCTCGGAGTCCTTGAGATCTTGAGGGAGGGTAGCAGAGAGAGGTCAGGGCCGGTTTAGACCCCAGGAAGGCGTGGCTGGGTCTTCACACGGACTTTATTATTTATCTAATTACAAAAGCGTGTCCTGGCGGTCTCGGGCCAGCAGCAGAGGAGCTTCTCCAGAACGGCCTACTTTTCCCTCCAGTCAAGGCCCTGGAGGTGGCCGGCGCCAGTTCCTTCTCACATCGTCCCCCTCCCCCCCCCCAAGGGAATCCTGAGCCTACCTCAGGCCGCTAGGCCACCTGGCAGTCCCGGGTCCCTGACTCAGGGCCCACAGGCTAGCGAATCCCTTCCCTCGGGCGAACATAGACCCCAGACATAGTGGTGCTTCCTTCTGTAGAACTTTTTCCAAAGGGAGTTTCAGGTGGAAGAGGTTTCATAATAAAATTTTACCAGTTGGAAAAATTTAATTTTGAGTAGATTAATCTGTCTTCTGTCGTGCGCATGCGCGCGTGTCTGTGTGTGTGCAAATAATGCAAGCAAGACCGAAGTATGAGGAGGAAAAAGCGAAAGTCCATGAAGAGCCCAGGCCCTGCGAGCCCTTCCTGGCGCACTCGTTGGCATCACGAGAAGGGTCTCTCCCTTTTGTGCTGTGTTGTCCCGGTTACTAATGCCAAGACCCCGGCTACACCTGCCACATCTTCCCGACGCGCCTACATTACAAGGGTGGCCTGGTCACTGGTGAGATGAGGGCCTCCCTGTCTCTGCATCTTGGGGACCTTGCTTCATGAGGGTCCCTTCCGTGAGGCGGGTGTGCCTCACCCAATCCAGACCCCACCCTGAGTTGACAAGACATCTGTCTCCAGATGTTTTGCTGATACTGACAGTGCCATAATAGACCTTAATGATCCAGCTTTCCGGCACTTCTGTGGCCCACATTCCAGGGTGGCTGTATTTTTATTTTTTTCAATGTTTTATTTATGAAAGAGCGAGCATGAGCAGGGGAGGGTCAGAGAGAGAGGGAGACACAGAATCTGAGGCAGGTTCCAGGCTCCGAGCTGTCAGCACAGAGCCCGACGCGGGGCTCGAACCCACGAACCATGAGATCATTACCTGAGCTGAAGTCGGACGCTTAACCGACTGAGCCACCCAGGTGCCCCATGGTGGCTGTATTTTAATATGTGTCTGATAGTTTTCCAAAAAATGTGTGGTGATTTATGGATTTTTAACTTTATTTTTTAAGTAACTGTAGGCTGGTAGAACACTTTTAGAAATTGTACTAAAATGATTCTAGGCCTGGAGCATCTTGTAGGGCCCCAAGCTAAGGACCTGCTCACTCGGTTAAGCGTCTGACTCTTGTTTTCAGCTCAGGTCGTGATCTTGAAGTTTGTGAGTTCAAGCCCCAAATCTGGCCGTGCTGACAGCAAGGAGCCTGCTTGGGATTCTCTGTCTCTCTCTCTCTCTCTCTTTCTCTGCCCCTCCCCCACTCATGCTGTCTCTGTCTCTCTCAAATAGATAAACTTAAAAAAACAGCAAAGCAGAGCCTTACTCTTAGGAATATGTGAAGGCACCCAGGAGCCAATGGAAAGTACTCCCACTGGGCAGAGTAGAAAGTACTTTGAGCAACAAAAGAAATCGCATAGGGGCGTCTGGGTGGCTCAGTTGTCGGTTGAGCGTCCGACTTCATCTCAGGTCATTATCTCACAGTTCGTGGGTTCGAGCCCCGCGTCGGGCTCTGTGCTGACAGCTCAGAGCCTGGATGGAGCCTGCTTCAGATTCTGTGTCGCCCTCTCTCTCTGATCGTCCCCTGCTCACACTCTCTCCCTCTCTCAGAAATGAAGAAAACATTAAAAAAAAAGAAGAAGAAAGAAATAGCATAGTGCTGGCTTATACCCAGAGTACACAGTAAACAAGTTCGCTTGAGGATAGATGGTAAATGGTGCAAATGGACGTGTGTGAATGGAATTCCAGGTCATTTCTGTAGAATTTCTATAGGTGCTGTGCCTTCAAGGAGGGGGAGCATATCCCCCACTCCTTACGGGTGGGCTGCAAAGTGACTTCCAAAGTGGACGGTATAGAAAGACGGGGAGCAACTTCTCAGTGAAGAAATCTGAGAAACACTGTATCAGGCAGGCGACCAAGGTCAACGTCGACAGGGCATCTTATGTTGGCAGGAAGTGCTCTTGATAGGTGATTAGGATGGTATCTATTGGTTCACATGACAACACTAAGGTGTTGAGGGAAACTAGGTATGGGGTGTAGGGGGAACTCTTCTATCTTGGCAACTTCCCATAAATCTGCTTGAAACTTATTTATTTATGGGGCGCCTGGTTGGCTCAGTTGGTTGAGTGTCTGACTTCAGGTCATGATCTCACAGTTCATGGGTTCCAGCCCTGCATTGGACTCTGTGCTGACAGCTCAGAGCCTGGAGCCTGCTTGAGATTCTGTGTTTTCCTCTCTCCCTGCCCCTCCCCTGCTCGTGCTGTGTCTTCTTCCCTCTCTCCCTCCCTCTCTCTCTGTCTCAAAAATATTTTTATTTTTTTTTATGTTGTTTTTTTTTTATTTCTAGGAGAGAGAGAGAGACAGCGTGAGCAGGGGAGAGTCAGAGAGAGAGGGAGTCACAGACTGAAACAGGCTCCAGGCTCTGAGCTGGCAGTCAGCACAGAGCCCGACACAGGGCTCGAACCCACGAACCGCGAGATCATGAGCTAAGTGAAAGTCGGACGCTTAACCAACTAAGCCACCTAGGCGCCCCTCTCTGTGTCAAAAATATTTTTAAAAAATGCAGGGGCACCTGGGTGGCTCAGTCGGTTAAGTGTCTGATTCAATCTCACCTCAGGTCTTGATCTCAGTATCATGAGTTCAGACCCTGCGGTGGGCTCCCACACTGGACATGAAGCCTACTTAAAAAAAAAAAAAGGTACAAAGAATTCTCATCTACCCTTCACACAGGTTCCCGTGACATTTTATGTTTATTCCCTCCTTCTCCCCCTTCATATTTACATATCCGCCCTAAAACAAGAACATTCTCTTACATGAGAACATGCTCTGGCACAGTTCAGTTATCAAGGTCAGGAAGTTAATATTGAAACAACCCTCTTCTCTCAGATCTTTATCAAATTTGACTAATGGTCACACCCAAATAAAAATCACCTGATTAATGACTCCCATGTTGCATTCGCTTGCCGGGCAGTCATTTTACAGAGTGTCCCCCACGGAGAGATTCCTTACGGTCCTATTTAAGCTACCTTTGACGGGGATTTTCAGAAACATGTGCCCTTCTCGGTGCAGCCTCTCAAGAGGTACATGAGATCCTGTCCCATGACTGGTGGTGACTTTGGTCCCTTGCTCAAGGTGGGGTCTGTCACATCTCTCCGCTGTAAGGTTACTATGCGCCCTTTGTAATTAGTCTTGTGTAGAGCTACTCTGAAAATGTTAATACCTAGATTTTGCCCCAAGTGTTCAGGCAAAGGGAACAACCAGCACAAAGGCCCTGGGGCAGGCGGGTGCCTGGTGTGTTTGGGGAACGTGAAGAGGCCGGGGGTGCGTCAAAAGGAACGGAGGGGGGTGGGGAAGGAAATGCGGTTAGAGAGGTAACAGTGGGCGAAGGGGTCTTGTGGGCAAGGTATGGAGTTTGGGTTTTATTGTAAGCCTGACAGGAAGCTGCTGGTTCAGCATCTCACAATCCTCTCTCCGCTCACTTTTCCAGCCTTTCTGCCCTCCCAGTGCCTGAAAATAGCCATCTCTTTCCTGCCTCAGTGCCTTTGCTCATGCTATTGTTGCCACCACTTAGAAAATTCCGTACNCCCCCGCCCTTGCATTCCTGGCTCCTTGTCTTTCAGGTTTCACTCCCATATCACCTCCTCAGGCCCTTGCAAGCCACCGTCTGTGAATTATATTCAGCCTGTTCACTCACTCATCCAACAACTATTTCTTGAGGACATGCCCCTGTTCTAGGCACTGGGAATACGGCAGTCAAAACAAAACAAGACAGAAGGCAAGCCTTGCCCTCATGGCGTTCACATCCTCGTCGGGAGAGAATAAATAAGACGAGGCAGTGAGTGCTCACGGGAGAAGAAGTGCAACGAGTGGGGCGAGGAAATTCTCAGGACAGCCTTTTTCACAGAGGAGGCAACATCTGAGTAAACACCTTAAATGAGGGATCTCTGAGGGAAGAGCATTTCGGGCAAAGGAAACAGCCAGTGCCGAGGTGCCGGGGTAGGCGCGTGCCTTGTGTGGGCGAGAAGGAGCCAGGAGGCCGGTGTGGCAGGACGCACGAGTGGGGGTGGGGAGGGGGGTGGGAAATGGGCTCAAAGGTGCGTGGCGATGGTGGGGAGGAAACTAGAGGGCCTCGTGGGCTTTCACATTGAGATGGGAGACACGACGGAGTTCTGAACAGAGGCAGGCTGTGACCTCACTTGGGTGCGCACAGCATCTCGTCTGGCTGAAAGGGGGTAACTGACCACAGGCGGCGGGGACCCCGGAACAGCGAGGACGTGGCCGCGCCAGTCCAGTGTGGCCACTTAGACGTTTGGGAACAATCCCTACTTCGCAGCTGAGGAGAGGGAGGCTCCGCAGGGGCTGTTTCTGATCATACAGTTAGCGGGGAGAGGATCTGACTCCAGCTGCCTGACCTTAGGCTTGGAGGGGCCGTTCGCCATTGCCCCTGCACCTGCGCCGGGGAGGCGCGCTCGGCGCGCATGCGTGCAGGCACGTTTAAAGCGCCCGCCGCCGCAGGGCCTCAGCTCCAGCGGGAAGAGGCGGGCGCTGGGCTTGGTCCCCCCGACGACGCCAGACTGGACGATGCTGGTGAGCTGCAGCGGCCAGGGTCCCGCCACCCTCCCCCCCCACCCTGCC
>NW_027531899.1:846215-849185 GCF_008692635.1 Crocuta crocuta
GCTGAGCGCGCTGGGGCTGGCGGGAGAGCGCGAGTACGCTGGGGACATCTTCGCCGAGGTCATGGTGAGCGCGCCCCGGAAGGCAGCAGAGGGGTGGCGGGGTAGGTGAGGCGGAGGCTGGCCGGCTCTAAGGCCCTTCCGGACCTCCCCTCTGCCTGCGGCCCTTCCTTTGCTACCGCACGGCCCCTCCCCGCTTGCCTCTCACATGTATTCGCTTACAAGACCCTGAGTGATCTTTTTTTTTTAATTTTTTAAAATACTTTTATTTTTATTTCTAGGAGAGAGACGGCGTGAGCAGGGGAGGGTCAGAGAGAGAGGGAGATACAGACTCTGAAATAGGCTCCAGGCTCTGAGCTGGCAGTCAGCACAGAGCCCGACGCGGGGCTCGAACCCACGAACCGAGAGATCATGACCTAAGTGAAAGTCGGACGCTTAACCGACTAAGCCACCCAGGCGCCCCTACCCTGAGTGATGTCTTAACAAATGCTTTTGAGCATGTTCTCGACCCTGGGGACGCTGTCATGAGTAACCTAGTCTGCTCTCACTGTGGGCAAGCGAGCCAATGTAGGCGGTCATTCCAGAAAGGCCACGGAGACCAAAGTGCAGGCCCGGTAAATCCGCAGATCCCTGTGCAAGGCAGGCACTACAGGGGTGAATTTATTTAAGAAACGTCTTGTGAGTGTCTCTCCCCAGCCAGGGACTGTTTTAGGAACTGAGATACAGCTGTGATCCAGAGAGAACCCCCTGCCCTTTGTGGTGCCAGCAGCCTAGGGAGACAGACGGACAAAACGCACAAGGAAACACCAGACTGAAAATACAAGGAGACAGAGCGCAGTGGGTGCAGGGAGAATTCTGTATAGGAAAAGTCCCGGGAATCTGAGCTGAGGTTTGAACCGCTGAGGAATCAACAATGTAAGGAGCTGGGGAAGGATGGTTGCAAGCGAGGGAACAGTGCACAAGTGTAAAGGCCCTGGGGTGGGGTTGAGCTTGGCATAGTCTAGGGCTAGAGAAGGCTGGTGTAGCTGGAGCTTGGGTTGTGAGGGAAGACAAGGTGGTGGTGTTGGCGTGGGGTGGGGGGCAGCGTCTGAGAGTCAGAGACGAGTTAGGGTTTTCTCCCGAGGATCCTGGTAGCCACGAAAGGTGTTTTGTTTTGTTTTGTTTAATGTTTATTTTTGAGAGGGAGACAGAGAATCCGAAGCAGGCTCCAAGCTCTGAGCTGTCAGCACAGAGCCAGACATGGGGCTTGAACCCACAAACCGTGAGATCATGACCCGAGTTGCAGTCGGGTGCCCAACCGACTGAGCCACCCAGGCGCCCTGCCACGAAAGGGTTTTAAGCTGGGGAGTTCCTTGGCCAGTTTTGTATTTTAGAAAGACCCTTGCGGGGGGGTGGGGGGGGGGAGGGGCGGTCTGAGGATAGGTTGAGAGCTGGTGACCACTAGTGAGTGGTCTGGAAACCCAGGGGTTGATGCTCAGGGGGACCCGTGGCCATGGGGGCTACAGACTGGAGAGCTGGATAGGGAGGCGTCCGGAACAAGGTCCCAGGCTCTAATGGAGACCTGGAATAGAGGCAGATTTGGACAAGACTTTGGAGGTCAGGTTGGGGGGCGGCGCACTCACGCTCTCTCCAGCTAGTGCGAGCAGGCTGCCGCACTTAGGGCTGGAGCTGGGGCAAGAAGCCGGAGCACAGGTGTGGAGAGTGAGGCCGCGCCTGCCCAACCCCAGGTGTGCCGCGCGCTGCCCCGAAGGGCCCTGCCCCGCACCGTGACCCCGGAGATGCGCGCGCTGGTGGTGGACTGGCTGATCCAGGTGCACGTACGTATCCGGGCGGGGGCAGGGGCGGGGCCAGAGTCTCAGCCTAGATCCCTGGTGGTCACTCACGCCCCTCCCCAGGAGTACCTGGGCCTGGCGGGGGACACGCTCTACCTGGCGGTGCACCTGCTCGATTCCTACCTGCGCGCTGGCCGAGTGCGCCTACACCGTCTGCAGCTGCTGGGCGTGGCCTGCCTGTTCGTGGCCTGCAAAATGGAAGAATGCGTGCTTCCCGAGGTACTTCCGGAGTGGGGCTTGGCAGGGTGGAACCCTCTCTCGCCTCCTCACAGATGAAACACCTACTGTGTGCCGAGCTCGCGCTTTACTCCCTCTTGGAATCGCAGCATATCTGTAGGAGGTCAGGGCTACCAATGTGCCCCTTTACCAGAGGAGGAGACTGAGGCCAGAGAAAGACACTTTGCCCAAAACAGGTGGGACCTGGACTCAGTCTTGAACAGTTACGGTTGTTGTGGTCCCTGAGTAGTTCGAGCCAGTGCCTTATCAGAGCTGCCTGGCGTCGGAAGGAGTGATATTTCCGTTTTATAGACAAGGAAACGGAGTCTCTGAGCTTCAGCGATGTCCTTGTCACACACACTCGACCCAGGTCTTTCGGACTCTGAAGCCTGTGCTCTCCATGGCTTACAGACATCAGATCAATGGCCCCACTTTACAGACTAGGAAATCGAGGTCCAGAACGGAGACTGAAGCGCTACAGGGCAGGGGTCCAACCCTCTCCCACCTCTTCCCCCCACCCCCAACCCGCAGTGTGCCTCTCTCTGCCTCCTGGGCGCTGGCTCCTTCTCGCGGGCCGAGCTCCTGCGCGCAGAGCGCCGCATCCTGAGCCGCTTGGATTTCCGGCTGCACCACCCGGGCCCGCTACTTTGCCTGGGGCTCCTCGCTGCGCTGGCCGGGAGCAGCCCCCAGGTGCGGGGTAGGGGAGGTGGGGGGAGGGAGGCAGGGCAAGTCTCGAGCGGGCGGGGGCGTGGCCGCATCTCCCCGGGGCTTTGGCAGGTGACGCTCTTTGCCACCTACTTTCTGGAGCTGTCTCTGCTGGAGGCCGAGGCAGCGGGATGGGAGCCGGGTCGGCGCGCGGCTGCGGCGCTGAGCCTGGCGCACCGCTTGCTCGACGGGGCGGGCTCCGGCCTGGGGCAGGCGCTTT
>NW_027531899.1:849476-850876 GCF_008692635.1 Crocuta crocuta
GCAGGGCTCACCCAGACTTGATTTTTCTGGATGTGAGAGAAAATGGTGTGCCTGTCTAGTCTGGGGGTGTCCGAGAATGAGGTGTTTGTCCAGATTTGGGGACCCTTAACCTTGCCCCAGGGTGGAAGATAGGCTCTTCCGAGGCCGGGAAGATACTCTAACCGCGTCCCAAGGTTGAGAAGGAGAGGTATGCCAACCTCGAGTCCCCCAGCTGCCCTTCTGGCCGCAGGTGGGGTGTCTAGAGGGGCGCCCTCCCCACCTATTGACAATTTAACTGGATGCCAGGGTGAGCCCNGTGCATGGCCCGCGCCGCGCTCCGAGGCCCCGCGCCCGGCCGCGCAGCCATCTTCCTCAAGTACGCGCGGCCCCAGCTGCAGGGCACCAGCCTCGCCGCCGCCCGCCTGCTCCGCCGCCCCCAGCCCGGGCTTCCCTGAGGCTGGACACCCCATCAAAAAAGACTCCCCGCATCTTTCCTTCTCCCAGTTCAATAAAAGAGGGTTTTTTTTTTATTCCGACCGCTCTCTGTCCTCGTTGGGCGACTTCCGACCCCTCTCTCGCTTTTGATTGGTCAGTTCCCGGGTCTCTCAGCTTTCTGATTGGATGTTCTTTACCAAATCTCTTAATGGCGGCGGGGACATNGACCTCTCCGCCAGGGGGCACTGGCGGACTTCCGCAAGCGCGGCTCCGCGACCTACAACTAGCATCCCAAGCGCAAACGCCTCCAGGAGATAGACAGAGAGGCTGCATTCTGCATGGCTCTCGATCTCAGCGGTGAGAAGAAACTAGGAGCGATGGGGACTGTGGGAAGCTGAGAACGCCTGTCCCCGTCATAAGGAAAGCTACCTCGGTGTTGCCAGATTTTCAGATTGTGTTCCAGTGTAACTGAAAATCTACAGTTCCATAAGTATCTCTATATTTATATGTTAGCAACCAATTCAATATTTTTTAATGGTTGCACACGCCGAGCACATCACGTATGATATGCTGGCCTGTGAGACTCGTCAGTTTGTGGTAGTATAGGTCTTTGAGTAGCAGGTGTTCTCTAAATAGGATCTGATTTACTTAACCCCTAAAGTGCCACAGTGTCAATGGGTATAATTATAGCACCGACCTCATAGAGGTGTGATGAGAATGTGAGTTAATAAGCACGTAAAACTTTAGAACAGTGCCTGACACTTAGCAGGTGTTGTGGAAATAGCTAGCGCTGCATCCTAGCAGGACTGTGAGCCGGGTTCCCTTGGCCCCTGTTTCTGCCGAGCCCCTGGCACCTAGCTATTTAGTAGGTGCTCAGAAAATAGGTGCTGAGTTCAGCTTTGGACCTGTCAGGTGGGACCTGTCATGTGGCCTCCAGAAAGAGGATGCGCGGCGGCAGGGAGAGGGGGGAGATAAGCTTGCTGCTT
>NW_027531899.1:851514-854839 GCF_008692635.1 Crocuta crocuta
CATACGATGCGAATGCTGGACCTCTCCGCCAGGGGGCACTGGCGGACTTCCGCAAGCGCGGCTCCGCGACCTACAACTAGCATCCCAAGCGCAAACGCCTCCAGGAGATAGACAGAGAGGCTGCATTCTGCATGGCTCTCGATCTCAGCGGTGAGAAGAAACTAGGAGCGATGGGGACTGTGGGAAGCTGAGAACGCCTGTCCCCGTCATAAGGAAAGCTACCTCGGTGTTGCCAGATTTTCAGATTGTGTTCCAGTGTAACTGAAAATCTACAGTTCCATAAGTATCTCTATATTTATATGTTAGCAACCAATTCAATATTTTTTAATGGTTGCACACGCCGAGCACATCACGTATGATATGCTGGCCTGTGAGACTCGTCAGTTTGTGGTAGTATAGGTCTTTGAGTAGCAGGTGTTCTCTAAATAGGATCTGATTTACTTAACCCCTAAAGTGCCACAGTGTCAATGGGTATAATTATAGCACCGACCTCATAGAGGTGTGATGAGAATGTGAGTTAATAAGCACGTAAAACTTTAGAACAGTGCCTGACACTTAGCAGGTGTTGTGGAAATAGCTAGCGCTGCATCCTAGCAGGACTGTGAGCCGGGTTCCCTTGGCCCCTGTTTCTGCCGAGCCCCTGGCACCTAGCTATTTAGTAGGTGCTCAGAAAATAGGTGCTGAGTTCAGCTTTGGACCTGTCAGGTGGGACCTGTCATGTGGCCTCCAGAAAGAGGATGCGCGGCGGCAGGGAGAGGGGGGAGATAAGCTTGCTGCTTNTTCATTCACTCACTCATTCAACAGCTATGCATGGATGCTGACTGGGGCCAGGCACTTGAGATCACACACCTCAGTCTCGGGTGATAAGAAACAGGGGTTGTTAATTGCCCATTTCCGCGCCAGGCCCTGTGTCATGTGCTTTATCTACATGACATAATTCAGTCCCTACAACTACTCTGAAGTGCACTCCTGTAGTATCCCCAGGTCACACAGAAGGAAGGCAAGGTGGAGGAGGATCAAGGAGCTTGGCCAAGGTCCCCCCACCAAGTGAGCAGCTAAGGGGAGTTGAAGATCAACCATCTCGTTCACCCTGTTTTTGTCTCAAAAGCCTCTCACTCGCTTCCTTCTCTGTGCACTCTTGCGTTCCTGTGCTGCTCACTCTGGGCTGTCTCTTGTCTGCTTTCCCACTGTGTTTCCACCCCAGACAGTGAGCTCAGTGAGGACAAGAGGCAGATCACTTTTGTTCATAGAGTGATCTCCTCCTCCAGGAAGCCTTCGCTCACTACCTCAGTCTAGGGCAGGCACCTCCTCTGGACCCTCACAGCCTGTTGTGTCTCCCCTACCCAGGGCTCCACCCCCTGCCTGTGTCTCCCCATCCCACCCTGGCCACTTTGCTTGTGCTTCCCAGGAGAGCCCACTCTGGGCTGTCACTGTCGGGTCACTGGGTCTGTCTCCCTATGGACTAGGGGTTCAGAGGGGGTAGGGTCCGAGGCTCTCAGGAGCTGCTCTTTCCCGGCATCAGCCAGACCAGAGCTGGTCACAGAAAAGATATCAGTGGAGTATTTGTTGCATAGATGAACAAATGAGTTTCCAAGCTGCTATCATTGTTTTATGTTACCGATGAGGATATAGAGTCCCAGGTAATTTGGGTGACGCGTCCAAGTGCTACAACTAGTGAGAAGATAAGCAGGGAATTGACTCTGGGCAGCCTGAGCGCATAACCTGTGTTCTTATCCAAATATGTGAAATGCCTAGGGGTCTGAAAACCAGCTTCCACGAGATTGATATCTTCCTGCTCTTTCCCCCAGACTTGTCTTTTCCTTCTAGAAAGCTTTGGGAGCTTTGGGCATGGGGGAGGAGAGCAGGCTGGAGGGTGGGAGGTAAGGGGAGTGGGAAGAAGGGAGAGGCCGGCTGAAGAACTGGGCCTGGGCTGATTTGGAGGATAGAATGGCGAAGTCCTGAGGGGGTTCTCTAGACCCATAGGGGGCAGGCGGAGTCNCGCTGCTACCGAGAGAAGAAGTTCCGGGAAGCCATCGGCAAGTACCACCGGGCACTGCTGCAGCTGAAGGCGGCGCAGGGGGCCCGCCCTGGAGGTCTGCCCGCCCCCGCCCCCGGGCCCGCCAGCAGCCCGGGGCCAGCCCGCCTCAGCGAGGAGCAGCGGCGCCTGGTGGAGAACACGGAGGTGGAATGTTATGACTCTCTCACGGGTACGGGGCCGTCGGGGGGCGCACAGGGTGCATATGGGAGAGGAGTGGGGAGTGACGGGCAATCATGGAGCCTTGAGCTGGGGGCTGGAGGCTTGGATGGAACAGACCTGGGCGAGGGAGACCCCAGAACTTATTAAGGAGAGGGATTGGGGATGTAGGGGAATACAGGGATGGAAGGGCTGGGAAGCAAGAAATGGGCTTTGGGCTGTCAGCTGCGAACCTCAGGTGAGAAAATCTTACCCTAGATTACCGATTCAAGGCCCCGCCCCTCACCTGAGATTGTCCTTAGTACTCTCCTCTGCGCAAACTTCCCCGCTAATTGCCCGGGAGCGGCTGTGTTTTCGCGCCCTCTAGCGGCGGCGCAGATTGATTCTATCCCGATTGGTCTGAAGATTGGCGGCCCCGGTGCCCTGAGCTGTCCCTCGGGCCCGGCTCGGCCAAGGGAAAGGTCTGGGGCTTCCTGCAGCCTGAACGCCGGGCTCCTAGCAGTCAGATGAGCTCTGGGGGTGCCGTCAGGCTCTGCGAGCACCGTTCCCGGTGTCCCCGCAGCCTGCCTGCTGCAGTCGGAGCTGGTGAACTATGAGCGGGTGCGCGAGTACTGTCTCAAGGTCCTGGAGAAGCAGCAGGGCAACTTCAAGGCCACCTACCGCGCCGGCATTGCCTTCTACCACCTGGGCGACTATGCACGCGCGCTGCGCTATCTGCAGGAGGCCCGCAGCCGGGAGCCCACAGGTGAGGGCGGACGGAGCAGGGCAAGGGGCTGGAGCCGAGGGAACAAGGGAACAAGGGAGGAGCAGAGCCGAGGTGCTTCGAGGGAGCCCTGTGCCTCCTACCCAGCATTCACCTCTCCATCCACCTACTCCTTACACACCCACGCAGGCACTCTCACCCCCCATTCACTCACCCCTGTTCCTCTGACATGCACCCAGTCACCTCCCATCTATGCAGTCACTGGCTCNTGTGTGTGTTGGGGGGGCGGTGCAGGCACACCACTCAGTCTCGTATTGGGGGCCAGTGAAGAGGGCGCACAGCCCGTACAGGACATAGGGCTGTGGGAGCAGAGGCAAGACTGGTGAGAGGTTTGGAGAACAGGCTTCCTGCAGATGTTATCGGAGGAT
>NW_027531899.1:854969-855750 GCF_008692635.1 Crocuta crocuta
AGAGGCTGGCGTTTAAAAGCCAGGATCCTCACATGGGAACGGGAGTGTCTTTTGAACAGCTTTTGAAATATCTGCTGATCTTGTTGGACCCACTTACTTTCTGGGGCGGGTGGGGGGAGCTTTACCCAGGCCCCTACGGCTCCTAACTGCTCCCTCATATAGGTGCGACTCTGAGCATATTCCTTAACCTATCAGAGCTGGTTTCTCCGTCACCCCTCTAGAGAAAGCCCTGGTCCCTCTGACACCTCCTATGCATGTGGTGCTGGGTGTGCGCGCACACGGAGACCAGAGGTGCGACACGATCTCTGAATGGTGACGACAGCAGCTCACTGCAGGGGTGAGGGTTAAATAAAACAATGCTTGTAACGCCCGAACCACAGTGCCTGGTAGTAGGTAGTTAACTCCTATTAACGAATCATAGGGGGGCGCCTGGGGGGCTCAGTCCAGTGAGCATCAGACTCTTGATTTTGGCTCAGGTCACGATCTCACAGTTTGTGACTTGGGGCCCCGAAATGGGCTCTGTGCTGACAGCATGGAGCCTGCCTGGGATTTTCTCTCCCCCACCCCAAAAAATAAACAAACATAAAAACTATAGAGGAACCGTGTCTAGCACACGAGTGTTAGCTCCGGTGTCACTGTTGCCATTAACGCCACCCACCTGGCCCCTGGAGGCATTAGTTTGCCACCTCTCCTGCATCCTGGGTCTCGGTCACCTGGGACCCACGGTGCCTCTAGCAGTAAGGACCATGGGGACACAGACCCTCCCTCCCATGCTAAGCAG
>NW_027531899.1:855884-879500 GCF_008692635.1 Crocuta crocuta
GGAGACCTGGGGGTGAGGGGCCACCCCGAGAAAGTCCTTTCCGGGCGGTGAGGCCACCACGCCCCACTAAACGCGGCTCTCAAATCATTCTCCTCCCAAAGCCTCTGGAATGACCCGGCACCCTGGGCTGCCCCTCCCCCCTTTGGGGAATGTTGCCCACCCACTGGTCCAGGGAAACCGGATCCCTCCCCCCAGTGCGGGGGAGGGGATGTGGAGGGGGTAATGGTCACCTCTTTGTCTTGGGTTCTGTTTCCCTCCGGATGCCCCTCCCTCTCCATTTTAAAGGCACCCTCGCTCTCTTACCCATCTCATTGAGACTGGCGAAGCCTGGGGCGATCGGTGTGTGTTTGGGGGATTTGCCCAGGTTGGGGGCACTGGATGACCACTGTTTGCTTCCTTCCCCCAGGGCCTTCAGCCTGCAGGGGGCGCCAGAGATGGGGGGGGCGGTTGCAGTGCAGGCCTTCTGGCCGCCCAGGGGCCTGGGGGCGCCGTGCAGGGCCAGGGGTAGGCTCCCCCGTGCCTCTACCTCTCCTCCCCTCCAGCCCGCTCCTTCTGCAGGGTGGAGCTGGGGCCCCAGGTCCGGCCCTTCTTCTTGCCTCCAACCAGTTCTTCCTTCTTTGGGGGCCCGCTGCGGCCCCACGTCCCGCTGCCGCCACCGCCGCTGCCACCGCCGCTGCCACCACCGCCGTCCACAGGAGTCACTGGGCCGAGAGAAGCCACTTGATTACTGGGTCCTGGACAGTCTGTCCCCACCGGGCTCCTCTCCCCACTCTCAGGTCCACTGTCCACCAGCAAGTCCAAGGGCTCTTCGGCCCTTCCCTTCTCTAAATCCTTCCATAGCTCCCTACTGCTGTTAGGACAAGGTCTTAGCTCCTCAGCCTGGACTGGAGGCTCTGCATGTACTTCCCTGCCTTCGCTCAGCCTTGACTCCCCTGCTCCTCTCCTCACTGCCAAGGCCATCAGCCATCTATTCGCAGGCCAAGCCCTGTGGGAGGTGCCGAGAAGACAGTAGGGGGCACAGCTGACAAACCCCCCTGCCCTTGGGAGTTTACATTTTAGGGGTGAAGACAGATGACTAGCAAGAATCCGTAGGAGGTGAGTTATTTGTGTGGGGAGTTGGAAGGTGCTAAGTGCTGTGAGGAAGACAGAGCAGGAAAGGAGTCCGAGAGGGGGTCATGTTTGACAAGCAGGAATCTGAGCAAAGACATGAGAGAGGTGAGGGGGTGAGTCAGGTGGATACAAAGGAGAAGAGCATTTCAGGCAGAGGGAATAGCATATGCCAAGGCCCTGTGGCTGGCCACGCCTGGAGTGTTCAGAGCAGCCAGGAGGCCAGTGGGAGTGGCGTGGAGGGAGGGAGAAGAGGAGAGAGAGGAGACGGAGTCTAGGTATGCAGGCAGAGGGCAATTAGTGCCTTGGTTGGGGGCCCGTGTCGATCAGTTCCCAGGTGGGTGTTTCCACACCTCCATGCCTTTGCACAGGCTGTTCCCTTCACCTGGAACTCTGTTCCTTTCAGTCCTTTTCCCCGCCTTGTTGGCGACTTGCCCTTCAAGCCTTCAGCTCTGTGGGAGCTTGTTCCCTGGAGAGTCCACTGCTCTCATTTCCACGCTTTGAAAGCGCCCTGACGTTAGTACTATCACCATATGTCATTGTGTTTGTTGGTGTCCCCATGAGAATGAGCTCTGGGGCCTGGTACAAGCAGGGGCCCCAACAGGGTCCTGAAGCCAGGGGTGCACGATGGGGCAGGACACGTTCGAGGGGGTCAGCAAACGGGGCTGGCTGTGCCTCTGCCGCGTAGCCCCGTCTCCCATCCACAGCCCCGCTCTGGTCCCGCCCCCTTGTCAGTCCCCTATCACTCCGTCCCCCATCACTCCAGCCTCGCGCGATCCACACCCTTCCCAGCAGCCAGAGGGACAAGGTGCGTCTTATCACATTCCTGCCCGGCTCACGGCCCCTACTGCACTGACAATAAAATCCAGATCAGCTTCCTCAGCGAGCCCGTCTCTCAAGGCCCAGCAAGATCTCGGCCCCTGCAACGCTTGACCACAAACCTACTCCCCTCCCTGCCATTCACTCCAGTCCAGCCGAGCCAGCCTCCCGGGACCGTACACTTATTCCCACCCCCGGCCTTGGCCCTGGCTGTTCCCTCCTGCGGGGACACGCTTCCTTCAGATCTTGGCCCTCCTCGCTCCTTCTTACCACGTGGGTCCCTGCTCAAACCCCAGCTCCTTCCGCAGGCCTCCCTGATGTCAAACGGCCCTCTCCTTTATTTCCCTTCCCTGCTTCCCTTTCTAGAGCTTCTCACTCTACTATATATATACCACTTTGCTGTCTGCCGACCCCTGATGAGAATGGGGGAGGGGACCCGCCTGTCTTGTCCCTGTTGTTCCTCCAGCTTGGTGGCCCGTGTATGCTCAGAGGTCGTGGACCACTGCCTGGTCACGGGTGTCAGGCGATACTCACGGCGAATGGCCCTCAGCCGGGGGATGATGCTGGGGCTCGCAGGGGGGCTGGCCCCATCGGATCCTTTCCGCTTGTCGAGGGTTGGAGAGGCCTGGACTGTGATCTTATGCTCGAAGCCTGGGGGAAGAAAGAGACTCCTGAGCACAGTGCTCCATGGGTAACCTGAGAAGTTCCCTTTGTAGGACAGAAGGAACGGCAGAGTGGAGTGCTTTTTTTGCATTTCTTAACACGGTGGTTCTCAAACTGTGG
The DNA here is from genome assembly GCF_008692635.1 of Crocuta crocuta. Taxonomy (NCBI): domain Eukaryota; kingdom Metazoa; phylum Chordata; class Mammalia; order Carnivora; family Hyaenidae; genus Crocuta; species Crocuta crocuta. The sequence goes on from NW_027531899.1 coordinate 858,594, forward strand.
TCCCCAGAGCAGCCCCATCCATGTCAGTTGGTAACCTCGGTGGGGTGAGGGGTGGCGTGCAGAGCGCTTATGCTCAGGCCCTCTGAATTGTGGCTCTGGAGTGAAACACATCCATGGAACCCTGACGAGCCCTCCAGAGACCTCTGGTGCACGCCTGAATTTGGGAGGAAGGATCCTCGTGGGGTCCCCTATTGACTAAGGCTCGACTACGGACCTAGGCCTATGCAGCACTTGCAGTGTGGCCACTGCATCTGAGCCGCTGGAGAGCTTAAACGTGTCGTTGCAATTAATCGAAATTTAAAAACTTAAGAACGGATCCTGGTTCGGTTTTTGAAAACATTTAAGCATGTTCGACGCGAACCTTGGGGATGCGAATCGACTTTTTTTCAACTGTCCGTTTCACGAAATCCAAGTACAGGTCAAGTATTTTTGAGGAAGATTTAGCGTCTGGACCGAGGTCCACTGTAATATAACACAGACACCGGATTCCAAAGATGGGGTGTGAGAAAAGGAGGTAAAAATCTCTAACAATTTTTCTTGTATCGATACGTGTGACACTGTACATTTTGGCTGTATCGGCCTAAGAAAATATACCATTAAAATCAATTTCTCCTGTTTCTTTTCCATTATGTCCCCCTTTTCTATTTTTTTTTTTTTTTAAGGTGGCTACTTGATTTAAAATTAGCCATGTGGCTTGTATTAGGTAAGTATCTGTTGGCCCAGTGCTGGGCTGGGCGCTGCGTGATGGCTTATAACGCAAAGAGGGTTGAGCAGACATGGTGTGCCTTCTGACTGGTGAGCGGGGTCATGTTACCTAAGAAGCAATCTTTGAGGGATGGGGGAGGAAAAGAGACCAAACCTGAACTTGAAACTGATTGTGCCTTGAGACAAACCTATTGGGTTGATCCACATGAAACTTGTTTTGTTTTTGGTCAAAAAGGGCTGAATATTGGCAGTTTCAAATGGTTTAACATAATACCAATTAACAGGGAATACAGGACAGGGGACAGAAGGACAAGCTAAGTGGTGCTGGGAAGATGCAGGGAGCAGCCTCCAGGCTGTGGGAAGTGCAGCAAGACACACATGCAGGAAGAAATAAAAGACTAAAATTAAAAAAAAAAAAAGTAGAAAACAGAACAATTAAAACACAATTAGAACGTGAACGCTCCAAAAGTGAAAAGAAAAGTTATTCTCTGGGTCAGCTAGGCCTGTATTGGGAGACCACGCTCTGGGGCATCTGGGGTGGCTGTGGGTCCTCTCTGCTCTGGTGGGGGTGATTATACTAACGCGGTAAGCCCGACGGTTTTCTGGTCCCTTTCTACACGTGTGACACATTTAGCAACAGAAAAGTTTTCAAAAAAAAAAGTTTTCCAAAAAATAGGAGGAGGAGGTAAACCCCGTGTTAGGACTGCTCCCAGCAGCCCCCGGGGCCGCGCAAGGCGTGTGGGCGGTACCGGAGGGCAGGCTGATGTGGCTGCCGCCTTCCCGCAGCTTGAGCAGGCGGCTGCGCTTGAAGTTGCCCTTGCGTTTGCGGACCCTGGGCTTCTCCTGGCTCAGCTGGCACATGAGCAGGTGCAGCTCACGCTCCACGATGTCCATCTCGCGCTCCGCCAGCTCCTGCTCCCGCCGCCGCAGCTGCTCCTCCTGGAAACGCTGCTCCTGGGCCGCCCGCAGCAGCTCCTCCTCACGGCTCCGGAGCTCCTGGACAGAAGACGGAGGGGCGAGGGGCTTACCTGTCTGCCCCTCGGGGATGGACCCGGGCACAGCTGGGTCTGCTCGCCGCACGGCACAAGGGCGTCCTGCTAAGGGGCAAATTGGGGGCACGATCCAACTCACTCTTGACCAGCCAGGCTGGGCGCCCGTGCTCGGGGCGGTGTTGGCCCAAAGAAAGGGTTGGCTTTCGTTTTCACCTTTGACTTTTAATTTTTTGACTCTTCAACTTGGAAAACTTCCAACAGCCACAAAAGCAAAGACAGAATAGTGCCCCCAGTTGTCATCATTCCACTTAAACAACTATTTCTACTTCACAAACTTCTTTTCATGTATCTCCTTCCTCATCTCCTCCTTTCCTCCCATTTTTGCTGTTGCGTTTTAAATTTTTTTTTTTTTAATGTTTTATTTATTTCTAAGAGAGANTCATTCCACTTAAACAACTATTTCTACTTCACAAACTTCTTTTCATGTATCTCCTTCCTCATCTCCTCCTTTCCTCCCATTTTTGCTGTTGCGTTTTAAAACCAATCTCAGGGGCGCCTGGGTGGCCCAGTCGGTTAAGCTTAAGCTTCTGAGTTCGGCTCAGGTCATGATCTCGGAGATCACGAGTTAGAGCCCAGCATCCACTCTGTGCTGACAGCCTGCTTCAGATTCTGTCTCCCTCTCTCTCTGCCCCTTCCCTGCTCACTCTCTCTCTCTCTCGCTCTCAAGAATAAATAAAACATTTTAAAAAATTCGGGGGAAAAAATTAGGAGTGCCTGGGTGGCTCAGTCAGTTAAACCACTAACTCTTGATTTCAGCTTAGGCCATGATCTCACAGTTCATGGATTTGGGCCCTGTGCCAACAGTGTGGAGCCTGCTTGGGATTCGCTCTCTCCCTCTCTCTCTGCTACTCCCCTGCATGCTCTCTCTCTTTGCCTCAAGAACAAACAAACAAACTTAAAAAATAAAAAAACCCTTTAAATCAACCCCAGATATCAGGCAGTATCACATGTAAGAACATCAGTGCAGGGTGCCTTTTTCTTATTAATCCACAAATACACCCTTTTCTTAATATGCAAAAAAAGGCCTCCTTAGCCCTTCATGAACCCAAAGACTGGGGCTCAGGGGAAGGGACTCTGTCCCACCAAAGGCATCAGAATGCAGGGGTCTTGCTCCATCCCCCCCACTGTGCCCCCTGCCTTCACCTTCTCTTTGGTCCGGAGGTCATCGAACATGTGCTGAATTTCCAGCTTCCAGTCTTCCTGCAGCGAGTGGAAGGACTCCAGTGGCATCTGGAACAGGGCTGACTGTTCGATGACTTCAAGCTGCCTCAAGATGCTGCCGAAATCTGGCCTCCCGTGGGGGTCTGGGTCCCAGCATTCTGGGGTGGGGGTGGGGAGGACAGCAGTGGGGGTGGAGAGGTCAGGGGCCATGCTCTGGGGCATTACCCTGCTCCGTGGAAGACAGGACTTCAGGGGACTGTGGACAGACAACATCCATGGAATGGAGGGAAGGAATTCAAAGCCAAATTCCTGGCAACATTACAGTCAGTGAAAGCCGGGGGCCTGCTCCCTCACTCGTGGATCAGGGAGGGATCCCAGGGCCAGCGAATGCTAACAGGCGCCCTCAAGAGCTGTGGGCCTGGCCGGAATGAAAGTCTGGGGGACACGGAGCCAACTGGAGGGGAGGCATTTTGGGGTCCAATGGTTGCAGCCCCTTCACCCTCACGCCCGGGCCCACCAGTATGGACGGGTGTGAAGGGGTGAGGTGTGGCCCGAGGGCCCCTGCCACCCAAGCTGAGCCTATCTCCACAGGGCCCTGGCTCACCCTCCAGTAGGCGGGCAAAGGGCTCGGGGCACGTGGAGGGGATGGGCAGCGTCAGCTTGTTCATAGCCACGCCATATGCCACGGCCAAGGCGTCGATTTCACGGTAGGGGACCTCACCCGTCAGCAGCTCCCAGAGCAGCACCCCGAAGCTGCAGGTGGGGAAGAGGGAGGGGGTGATGCCGTGGCCCACCCCCATCCCCACCTGCACCCCAGCCCTGCCTCCGGTCCCGTGGTGGGCCTCCCTCACCCCCACACCCAGCCCTGGCAGAGGAGGCCACAAGAACATGATTAACCTCCGCTGCCTGATCTCAGATAGGTGTGGTGGGGTCGGCTCTCTGATGTCTTGCCCTTCCTCTACCTCTCTTCCCTCACCCCTGTCCATGTAAACTTTCAGCATCTCCCCTGTAGCCCCCGGACAAACCTCGACCTTTGATGTCCCCTGCAGCCTTGTCTCTAAGCCCTCCTGCCCCCACCTTCGACCCCAGCTTCACCGAACAAGTTTTTCCTAACCTCTGGCTTCGCACATGCTGTCTCCTTCACCGAGAACATTCTTCCCTTTGTGTCACTGTTCTTTCGGTCAAGACTCAGGTGTCCCCTCTACCAGGGAGGCTTCCTTGATTCCACAGCCTCCCAAGCCAGGCGAGAGACCCCCTCCTCTGTGCTCCCACAGAGCCCTCAGCACTTACCTCTAAAAACAAGTTAACACTATTTAACATTTATAAGGCACTTACTCCAGGCCAGCACTGTGCTAGGCGCTCTCAGTAATCCTCACAACAGCCCTGTAAGGCAGAAGGTATCGGCATGACCCCCATTTTAGCCGAGGAATAGGTGCAGGCACAGAGAGGTTAAGTTGTCTGCCTAAAGGTCACACAGCTAGTAAGTGGACTGGTCTCAGGCCACACTTGGACTTTGGCCCGCTCCGTGCCCATGACAGTGTCCTTGATGGGTACACAACACCGGAGCGCACACCACTGTGCTAGGGTCACCTGCGGGTCCGTCTTCTCCAGTAAACTGAACACCATCTCGTGCGGTGCCCCGCGTGCAGTCTCGAGCTCACCCACACCCATGCGTGCACTTGACACATAAATGTCTGCTGTGTGCCAGACACTATTCTGGGCACTGGGACAAGGTGGACACAGCCTCTGCCCTCCTACAGCTGACGGCCTCCCTGTCATGCTCAGGGCCAGAACCAGTGAATGTGAGCTGGGCATATGCTGCCTGATACCATTTCCCATCCTCCTTTGCAGCTAAGCATGCCCATATGGTGATGGCTCGAGCCAGCGGGGTGGAGGGGGACGTGTATTACGCGACTCATTTCCAGGAGGTTAAAAAGAGTCCTCAGAGTCCTTAAGTTTAGACATTTAGGGTCCTTAAGGAGAATCGTGTCCTTTCCTCTTTTCTTCCTGCCTACTGGCTGTGATGTGGACCTAAAAGCCAGAGCTCAAGGAGCCGTTTGGGATGATGAAGTGAGCTTGGGAACGGAGGCCACATAAGGTGGGAGAAAGTAACAATAGCTTTCAACTGGGGGTGGCGTGAACCCTCTGCCTTCCCCATGTCACTGGAGACCTGGGGAGCGGGGGGGGTTGATGGTCATAGTGACCGTGGAGCGCTATGATGTTTGGCGGCCAGGAACCACATCCTGAAGGATACAGGGCAGTACCACACAAGGAAGAATTATCTTGCCCCATGTCAATGACACCCCTGTTGAGGAACCCTGACACAGGTCCCTGAATTCCTGTCCCCGGGGGCACCACATCCATCCTGGGCTTTACAGGACAGCAGAAGCTTCAGGCTTCGTTTCATTTGGGGGTTTTCTGCTCCCTGCCACTGAGATGAGATGGTGCTGTTCACTGCGTGGTGCCACAAATGAATGCCTAATGGAAAGCCACTTAGAACCTTCCCCAAAGAGCTGCGCTGCTCTAGCGGAGCCTTCCTGTCTGATGTGTCTGCGCAGAGGCCATGACTTTGCTGCTTGGTCCATCTGGTGCCTCAGCTGGGGACTGACCTGGCTTTGGCTCCTTCCCAGGCTGAAGAATATCTGCTGCCACCATCAAGTCTCACTGGTGACGGCAAGAGCCCCCCTCGCTGGCCACCGGCCTCCACTCTAATCCCTTCAGCACCCTACATCCGAGGGAGCCTTGCAGCGCCAAACCAGATCGTGCCATTCATAAATGCTGCTAATGGCTTTCCACTGCACTTAGAATAAAGCCCGGAGTCTGGTCCCTTATCTGAGGGGTCCCCTGCTCTCTCTCCTAGGTCATTTTCCACCACCTTCCTCCTGGCTCTGGCCACCCGGGCCTCATAGCTGTGTCTGGAACAGACCAAGCTCGTTTTCAACGTCAGTACCTCCTTTGCGGGCACTGTTTCCTCTGCCTGGGAAGCTTCTTCCCCCAAACTTTGCATGGTTGGCTCCTTCTTGTCATCCAAAACTCAGCTCAAGTGTCACTTCTCAGAAAAGCCTTCCCTAAAGTCATCCCCCGGCCCTCAGAGTGCTTTTCATCAACCTCCTGCTTTTAATACTATCTCATGCTTCGTTCTGGTGGATTGACTCATTATCGTTTGAAAATCATTTTACAACTTTTTAACTTAAAACCAATCAGCTTCCCTTCCCCCCAGCTTCGTGTGTATTTGTTTATTTACTATATCTGTGGGCAGGAAGTGTGTCTATATATTTTTTGCTGCTGTATCCCTAGTGCCCACTGCTGATGGATGGATAGATGGATGGATGGATGATTGGAAGGAAGGAAGGAAGGAAGGAAGGAAGGAAGAATGGATGGACAGATGGATCAATGGAAGGAAGGGTAGATGGATGGATGAATGGATGATGGATGGAAGGAAGGAAGGATGAATGGATGGACAGATGGAAGGAAGGAAGGAAGGAAAGAAGGAAGGAAGGAAGGATGAAGGTTACTGCCTTGCCTCCAAAGGCCTCAATTTCCTGTTGACAAGTGGGGTGGTGTACTGGATGGTGTCTCAGGGGCCCTTGGTGCTGACATCCTAGTTCTGTATCTTTGGAATTTTCCACTCGAATCCAAGTCTTTCTCAGCTGCCACTTCAGCGAGCAGAACAGATGCCTACTTTGGTGCTTTGCTGGTCTGACCTTGCCAGGGCACCTCTCTGCCAGGCCCGGATCCTAGCTTCAGCAGGAGACTGTCCCTCCCACTCCAACTTGCCCTCCTCCCCTCCCCCATTTCCAGGACANCTGCTTTTGGAGAAGAGGGAGAGACGGATAACCTCCGGAGCCATCCAGGCATAAGTCCCTGCAGCGCTCATTTTAGTGGTCTTATGCCACTCGCGGGCGAGGCCGAAGTCTGTGATCTTGAGCACCGTGTCTGCGAGGTTGTGGTTCTCGATGGCCTCCAGAATAAGGACTGTGGGGCAGGAAGAAAGATGGGTCACTCCAACCTTCTGGGCTGCAGACCCGAGTGTCCCAATCCCTGTCTCAGCTGGAATCTCCTATTTGTTCTCTCCCTCCACCGTGAGTCTCCCCCGCCTCCCCCTCCAGCAGCTCCTTTCCTGGTCTGAAACATCATGGACCCTTCCATGCCGGTCTGATCCCTGCCCCAGGCTCCCATGAAGGAGGAAGAGCTTCCCCTCGGTCCACTACCCTCCTGACTCCAACCTGGGCTCTGGGGAGCTCAGTGAAAGGTGGGTAGCCTAAGCCCAAAGCCTTGATTCTCCTTGGTTCGGGCCTTGAATTCCCGGCCAGCCCCGAGGTGGGAACTACAGACCCTGGGCAAAAGGGATGCACGTGTTTCTCCTCTGTCTTTGTCACCCCCGTGGCAGACTGCATTCGAAGCCCCAGATCTACCCCTCTCTGCAGCACACTCTTCGTCATGTGGCCCTGCACTTCTTCCCCCGGAAGAGGCAGAAGGTATTTCCTCCTCCTTTACCTCGGGTTGGCCCTAGGACTTGTTTTCATCAACAGAATGAAGCGGAGGTGACGGAATGCCAGTTCCACGCCTGGGCCTTGAGGCCTCACCTGTCTGGCTGCCCTCTCATGCGTCTGCCATCACCATGAGAGCGGGCCTCGGTCGGTCCAAGGTGGATGGGAGATACCTGGGGTAAAGCCTTCCCGGCTGAGCCCCACCTGAGTCAACTCACTCTCTAGCAGGCCCGCATGCGTGTGGCCAGCAATCAATGACATCAAGTTTTCAAACAGAGTTTTGGGGCTGGTCTGCTTCGCAGCATTACTGTGACAAAGCGCGACTGGTATATCCCCCGAGTACACTGGATGGCTCCACTTGCTGTCTATGGTTCTTACTAACAACAGGTATAATCGTGGCTGGTGTTCATCAGGAGCCTAGGACATGGCAGGCGCTGTGCTAAGCCCTTTCTGTGAATTATCTGGAAAGCAACCCGTTTTATCGACTGGCAAACTGAGGCTCAGAGAGATGAAGTCCCTTGGCCAAGAGCATATAGCTAGAAAACTGTGGGGCCAAGACCCAACCTACACCTGTCATTCGAGCCCAGTCGCTTAACTGCTGGGATAGTCTACCAGCATGTATGGAACAGACCCCAAGGTGTATGGGCTTGTGGGCGTTTGAATCCCAGCTCTGCCACTTATCAGCTGCATAAGCTCGTACAATTTATTCTTCTTACCACCAAGATTTCTCCTCTGTTCAGTGGTATTTACCTTCCAGGGTTGTAGTAAGGTGAAGCAGCAGTAGGCCCTTTAAAAATGTTAGCTATTGGGGCGCCTGGGTGGCTCAGTAGGTTGAGCGTCCGACTTCAGCTCAGGTCATGATCTCATGGCTCGTGGGTTCGGGCCCCACGTCAGGCTCTGTGCTGACAGCTAGCTCAGAGCCTGGAGCCTGTTTCGGATTCTATGTCTCCCTCTCTCTCTGACCCTCCCCTGCTCACGCTGTCTCTCTCTCTCTCTCTCAAAAATAAATAAAACAGTAAAAAATAAAAAAAAATATTAGCTATTATTTTCAGTGTATGGTGTTGCCATAATTGGCCTTTATTTCTTCACCTAGATCTTTGACCGTTCCTGGTGACTTCTCCAGTCACAACAACGGTGAGCTGATTCAACTATCATCAAAGCCCAGAAGCCTCCCTTGACCCCCTAGCATGTGGCTCCATCCTTCCCTTCTTGGGTCCCCACCTCTTCTGTTTGTGGGGTGACCCTGTGACAGAGGGAAGACACTATGGTCTTACATTTCATTTCTGCATCATGCCTTGCTTCACATCCTCTAATGGCTCCCACTACATAAAAGCCAAAGAAATACCCCAAGTCCTCCTCATGGCCCCCAAGGTCATCATGATCTGGGCCCCGCCTACCTTCGTGACCTCATCTCCTACCTCTCCCTCATTCTTCCTCTCCCAACCCCTCTGGTCTCCTGGCTGTTTCTCCAACAAGGCATGCTCGTTCCCACCCCAGGACCTTCACCCGGCCCAGACCTTTGTGAGGCCGGGTTCTCTTTGTTCAGGGCCCCGCTTCAGTATTGCCTTCCCGGACCATCCGATTGAAAGAGCTCCTTCTGCCTGTTTTATTTCCTTTAGAGCCCCTGATCCTATCTGGAAATTTTGTTATCTGTCTATCCACCTACCTGCCTACCTACCTATCTAAATATCAGTCATCTACTTCTGTTTACTAGACTAGAACTTCCACATGGGGAGATGTGGTTCACTTCTGTAATCCCAGAGCTTAAGACAGGGGCTACCATATTTAATTCCGCTTCAGAATTATCAGTTGAATGAACCAATGTATGAGCGACACCAGGTGAGGGGCTCCTTAGGGAAAGATGAATGGAGGGAGCTGTGCTCTGGAGGCCCTGTGACCTGTCCCGGGCATGGCCTTGTCCCGTTCACCGAGCAGGAAGCTCTGGCCTAAAGAGCGTCAACAATCCCACGTCCAGGTGGCACTGGAGGCATGGGGGAGCGTCCTGGCATCCCACCTTCGGGCTGTGAATTGGAGGGGTGAGGAAGGGCCAAGAAGGCACCCCAGCCTTCAAGGGGCTCATGCCGCCGGTCCTGCCTCTATTTGCCCAGCATGTCGGAGGAGTCCCAGCATCAGGGACGCAGGAACCATCTGTCAGTCTTTGCTCAACTCCCCGGCCCCGGCACGGGGCTCAGCACACCCTGAGCACCCGGCAACTCTGTGGGTGTACGAGCGCAAGGCCTGGAAGGTAAGGAAGACCCCTCCCTCTGTTCTAGGGGCTCACAGTGGTGGGGGCCATAGCAACATTGTAGAAATAGCGGGAGGGCTTCAAACACATTTCAAGGCATGGAACTGACAGGAAATCAGATGAGATGTGAGGGTCCGAATGTGAGGGCAGAGGGGAAAGCCTCACATTTCGGGGAGGGCAGGGAACATGCGGGCGGGCCTCATTCACCCACTGTTGATCCCTCTCCTTAGCGCATGACTTGGCCCAGCCAACACCAAATGAAAACCAAAAGAATGGATGAATGCAGAAATGAAAGGGAGTGAGATGGGGTAGAGGAAGGATGGGAGAGCCAGGAAGGTAGGATCTTCCCCCTGCTTTACCCTTAGGACCCAGGACAGGGTGTGGCGTGTAACAGGCGCTCCAGAAATGGATGGAAATGGGTGCGTGAGCACCCCAAGGGCAGAGGTCACTGTGGTCTTGGTCCCTATTGGGCTCCTATTAATAGGTGCTCAACTAGTATGTGCTGACATCATGAGAAGCTCCTTGATCTAGAGGTGGGTCCTGGGGAGCTTCCCTTCCACCTGGCCCCAGTCCCCATTCGCCCAACCGATCAAGTTTTGAGAGCCTGTGATAAGCCAGGCAGCCTGGAAACTTTGACATAAGGCATATCCCCTTCCCTCCTACCTCATCCCCACTTTGCCTCAGCTGGCTGGGACAGAGGCCTGAGAGGACTCCAGGAAGCGGTTCTCAACCCCGAGGGGACACCTGTCAATGTCTGGGGACAAGTTTTGGTCTTTGGTGGTGAAAGCTAATAGCATCTAGTAGCTAAAGAAGCTGCTAAACAACCCACAAGCGAACAGCTTCCTACAATCATCCGGCCCCAAATGCAAATAGTGCCAAGGTTAGAAACTCTGACTCCGGGCTAGGTTCTGTCTGTCTCCGCCTGGGGGACTCTGGCATCATGGCTGGACAGTGAATGCCACGAGTGTGGGGCCTGTCACAGTGTTCATGGATATGTACTCACTGAGATACGGGACTCTAGCCTGGGAGATGGGTGGGCCTTCAACCTTTCTGAGCCTCCTTTTCATCCCTTAATGGGCAAGGCCTGCCTCGCTTGGCCTGGAAGGTTCACCGCTGCCCCTTCTCGCCCTAGGCAATATCTTCTGGTGTCCCCATTTCCCGCCACCTAAGCTTGACCTGCTAAGATTCGGTGGAAGCAAGTTTTGGGGGGAGGACACCACTTACTGTTGATGGACTTGAGGTCCCGGTGGATGATGGGCACAGGGGCATCATTGTGTAGGTAGTTCATGCCCCGGGCCACCTGCACAGCCCAGTTGACCAGCACATGAGGGGGCACCCGGCGGCCTGCCAGCACCCTGCTCAGTGCGCCCCCCCTGGCATACTCCATCACCAGGCAGAGGTGTGGGGGGCTGAGGCAGGCGCCTCTGAGGGCAATGATGTTGGGGTGCTTCAGGGCTCCGAAGAGCCTGGCCTCCTGGCGCACCTGCTCTGCTGTCACTGCCGGGTCCCGCTCAGGGTCCAGCCGGGCGGCCTTGACAGCCACCTCCTCGCCGCGCCATAGGGCCCGGTAGACCTTGCCAAAGCCCCCTACACCGATGATCTCCTCTAGCTGCAGCTCGTGGAAGGGGATCTCCTGGGGCAGCTGGAGGCCCGCGGGCGCGGCGGGGGCGCCAGGGGCCACGTAGTTGCTGGGGAAAACGCCCACACGGCCGCTGGGTAGCTGCCCGGTCCACCAGCCCTCGTCGCCCGACACCGCACAGTCCTGGGAAAGCACCTGGACGCGGTCGCCCCTCCGCAGGGTCAGCTCCTCATCGCCCGCCGCCTCGTAGTCGAACACCGCGGTCCAGACGGGCCCCGTGGGGGTCGTGCCCCACTCCTTGGCCGCCCCCCCCTCCTCCTCCTCCATGGGGGAGGGGCCGGGGGCTGCGGGAGGCCGCTTCACACAGGCTGCCCGCGGGATGCAGAGGGCGGGCCCCGGCGGCCAGGATGGGGGGCAGTCCCTGCGGGTTCTAGGGGGCTCCTAGTGGCCATGGCTGGGGGGTGGGGGCCCTCCGCAGGAGCAAGAAAAAGCCTCCTTAAAAGGGCAGGGTCGTCCCTTCTGATTCAGCTGCCCAGGCGGGGCGGGGTGCGGGTAGGGTGGCGGGTNGCGATGCCGCCTGGGAGTTGTAGTCTCCGGCTGCGCGGCCTCGAGGCTGTCCCCTAGCTCCCAGAGCCCCGCTTCTAGCCTCGGGCCGCAAAGGGGACCCTGTGAGGTCGAAGGAATCCTCCCGAGGAGATAAGCTTGGCCTCGGACCCTCCCTGGGACCCGGTGGGCCAGATGCCCGCAGGAGGGAAGGAGGCGGGGGCCAAGCGCCCCTCACAGACCCTGCGGGTCCGCGGCTCAAGATGGGGTTGATGGTGGCGGACCGGCTTCGTAACGCGAAATATAGGAGCTGCGTGAGTGGTGGTTACTGCCTCCAGCCTCTAACGCGGCTGGGACACGGTCCCCTTGGCTGGCCGTCCCCTCGGGGCCCCGATGCGAAATGCACGCCGGGAAATGTAGTCCGTTCCGGGACAGGCACCGCGGGAGGCGTCCTCAAACGCTGGAAAAAAAGGTTGGTGGCTCCTGCCACCTAGGGGATTCGGTTGATGGCGAGGCCCCAGCTGGGAAGACGGGGCTCGCAGGACGTGTTCACTGTCCGTCGGGAAATCACAGCCATGTCTTTCCCCACCGGCTCTGGGTTCTTCTGCCTCAGCAGTCAGAATTCCCCGCCTCCCAGAATAGGAACTTGAATTTATTGGGGCTTAATGCGCATCTTGTGCTAAGCGATTTGCATGGTATCATCAAATTCTCGCAAAGCCCCCATTTAACAGATGATGCATCGCGAAGCGAAGTCACTTGTCCAAGGTCACAGAACTATACATGGCAAAGCAAGACTCAAAGGCAGGTTTTTAAATTAAAAGCAAACATGATTTAAAAACAAACAGAACATTGCCTTCCCATTTAAAGAACGAGGAGATTGAGTCCTGCAGAGGTTCAGTGACTTGCTCAAGATCTGTACGCTTGTAAGCGGCAAAATTCTGGGCCTTTTCACCTGGTTTCTCCCGAGTGGCCGGGAGGTCTGGAGGGAGATAAAAGAAGAACGATAAGGAGTTCTGGTTCCCAAGTTCCAGCCCCCGCCCCTGCTCCTGGGAAGTCTTTCCACTCTTAGAGGGAAGTAGGGACCTGATCTCCTGTCTACCCATCAGGGAAACGTAGGACCTATCAAGATTGCCTGTTGGAGAGGCGCCTGGGTGGCTCAGTCAGTTAAGCATCCGACTTCGGCTCAGGTCATGATCTCACGGTTCGTGGGTTCGAGCCCTGTGTCGGCCTCTGTGCTGACAGCTCAGAGCCTGGAGCCTTGGTTTCAGATTCTGTTTCTCCCTCTCTGACCCTCCCCTCCTCACGCTGTCTCTCTCTCTCTCTCTCCTCTCTCTCTCTCTCTCTCTCAGAAATAAATAAACATTAAAAAAAAAAGAATGCTTGTTGGAAGACGGAGTCTCCCCTTATTCTGAGTTAAAGGCGGGTCTGCCGTGATATATGCATTCCTGAAAAAACCTGGAGTACTACAAACAGTGCACTGAAAATAACAAGAATTTATGAGGAAGAAAAAAAAAAACTAGGGACAGATTGCTCAAAACACCAGCAACTTCATAATCAGAGTGCTACGAAACCAATGATGATTCTAACAGAAATACTAGCACAGTTAAAATTCCACAGAGATTTGCCCTTAGCTTCAGTGCCTTCTTCACAATCTTAAGGGGTTCGTACAGCGATGCTGATCTGGACATTCAATTTCTTTTTCTTTTTCTTTTCTTTTCTTTCTTTCTTTGAAAACTTTCTGGCTTTATTATTATTTTAATTTTTTTAGTTTTATTTAAATCCAAGTTAGTTAACATATAGCGTTAGAATGATATCAGGAGAAGAACCCAGTGATTCATCACTGGCATAGAACATCCAATGCTCATCCCAACAAGTGCCCTCCTTAATGCCCATCACCCATTTAGCCCATTCCCCCATACCCCTCTCTGTTTGTTCTATTTAAAGTCTCTTATGGTTTGCCTCCCTCTCTCTTTTTAACCTTATTTTTTCCTTCCCTTACCGTATATTCATCTGTTTTCTCCACATACGAGTGAAGTCATATGATATTTATCTTTCTCTGACTGACTTATTTCGCTTACCATAATACATTCTAGTTCCATCTGTGTTGTTGCAAATGGCAAAATTTCATTCTTTTTGATTGAGTAGTATTCCTCTGTGTGTGTGTGTCACATGTAGATATTAATTTCTAATGGAAATCATTTCCATCAAAATTAAAAATCTGAGTTAAGGTGTTGCTTTCATTAACCTGTTGTTTTAAATCTTTTTTTTTAAATGTTTTTATTTATTTCTAGGAGAGAGAGAGACAGTGTGAGCAGGGGAGGGTCAGAGAGAGAGGGAGTCACAGACTGAAACAGGCTCCAGGCTCTGAGCTGGCAGTCAGCACAGAGCCCGACGCGGGGCTCGAACCCACGAACCGCGAGATCATGACCTAAGCGAAAGTCAGATGCTTAACCGACCTAGCCACCCAGGCGCCCCGACCTGTTGTTTTGTTATGAGAAAATATCATTGTGCTTTCTTCATCTGCATTCACAGCTTTGCCACATACCATAACATTGTAGCAAGCTTTTGATCCTTGAAACCACTAAAGCAGGCCACTGTGGATCTAAAGGAAGACAGTTCTCCAGATTTTAAGCCTTTTTGTGGGCATGAAGACCTTTTTCGATCTCTAAGGCTTCCCCTTTAACTGTGAGAAAGCCTGTCCCTGATTGCTTCAAAATATTAACTTCCCGGAGAAAAACTGCATGTTAACCAACATGCTTGTGTTAGGCCAACATTGTTACTCTGGTTACCAACTGCTTATGGGTTCAATGCAGAGAAAGGCAGGTGGGCAGCAAAACAGGTGATTTCCCAGCTAATTCCTAGACTCGGGTGAGCAAGGGGCCTTGGCTTGATTCTAAACCTGGTAGCTCCTGCGGTGGGAATGGGGAGTGGGATGGAATAAGTCAATTCCATAACAGATGCTTTGGATTTCGATTGGGATTGTAAATGAATAAGTTATTGATTTGGGGGAGAATTTGTGATTTCATAATATTGAGTCTTCCGTCTTAGACATAGGTATGATTTTTCTCCTGGGATATCTGGTACATGCTTTCTCTGGTTCACTCACTGGGACTTTACTATTTTTACTTATTTATTTATGACTTGGATCTTTTTTTTCCCCCCTAATCGATTACCACTCTTGCATTTTTACTGCTGATCTTGGATCTGGCTACCTTGTTGAACTCACTCTTACTTGTTTTAGAACAGCTAGACAGCTAATTCTCCATACTTGCCTGGCTAGACGATCCCATTGGGGTAACAAAATGACAGTTTAATTCTTTCCAATCTTTATCACTCATTTCTCACCCCTTCCCCTTTGCCTAAGAGTTTCAATACGATGTTATTGATAGTGGTGATAATAGACAATCCTTGTCTCATCCAAGATTTTTGAAGGAATAACGCTAAGATTTTACTATGAAGTGTGATGTTTTCAGATTTCTCATAGAAGTCCTTTATCAAGTTCTATTTCTGATTTGCTAGTAGGTTTTTTAAAAGCAGGTGTTGACTTTTACCAAGTGCTTTCTATGCATTTATCAATGTGATCTGATGGTTTTTCTACCTTAATCTGTTAATGTTGAATCCTTCTCCTTCTCCCTGTCCCCATTGCTGGATTCCACTGAATAATATTTTATTTAGGGTTGTTTTGCATTTGTTCTCAGAATGGAATTGGCCTGTGTTTTTCTTTCTTGGGCTGTCCTTGCCCGGTTATGACATTAGAGAAATGTCAGCCCTGTTCCATGACTCAGAAACCGAGTCATACTTACTATCTTACTGGGCAATTGGAATGGCTTGTGATATATTGGAGTTACCTGCTCTTGAAACATTTGATAGAACTTGACCTTAAGATCACCCATGCATGGTGCCTTTTTGGTAGGTCTCTGACTGTAATTTCACCTTCTTCTGTGGATATTGGTTTATTCAGATTTATTGCTTTCTCCTGGAGTAAATGTTTGCAATTTACATTTGCCTAGAACAATATCTATTTTTTCTAGGACTTCAGATTCACTGGCATAACTTTATGCCTGATATGTTTTATGATTCCTTTGCATCTGAAGGTATATTTTCTTTAGTTTTCCTGATATTTATTTGTTTCTTCTCTTATTTTTCTGGATCAGTTGCCCCAAATTTTATAGTTTCATCGGTCTTAAAAAAAGAACAAACTAGCTTTTTGTTTGTTGACAATCTTTCCTACTTATTTGGGGGCACTTTATTTCATTAATTTCTGCTTTGTTGACTCACTGCCCCCCCCCCCATTTTAGTGTTTACTTATTCTGTGTTCTCCAGGTTTTGACATGTGGTACTTTCTTTGTCATTCAGTTCCCCAAAAATGTAATATCAAATTACTTAGACCAAGTTATTTAGAAATGTATTTTTGAACATCTAGGTACGTGGACTGTTCCTTGATTATCTTTTTGCAGTTGATTGCTAATTTTATTCAATGAACATGTTCTGAATGATATAAATCCTTAGGAATGTGCTGACATTTCCCTTTTGACCTAGTATGTGGGTTTTGTTTTGTTTTGTTTTGGAAGTGTTCTGTATGTTTTAAAGATGTGCGTCTGGTTGTTGGGATCAGAGATCTGACTACACAAGTTTATTATCTTTTTATATCTGAATTATCTCTAATTCTTGTTCCTTACTTTTTTTTCCTTTTTTCTGTTTGATATTTTGCCTTCTGGAAAGTATAATAGACTCTCCCATTATTAGTGAGGAGATGTTCATGTCTCCTTTTAGGTGTATCAGTTTTTGCTTTATATACTTAGAAGTTATGTTGTTATGTGCATGAGGATTTATGATATTAACATGACATCAGTGAATTACTCCTTTCCTCAATGTGAAATATCCTTTGTTGTCCTTCCTTATGATTTTTGCTTGTATTGCTTCCTTTTCTTCCTTTTCTTTTCTTTTTTTTTTTTAATGTTTTATTTATTTCTAGGAGAGAGAGTGAGAGAGAGACAGCGTGAACAGGGGAGGGTCACAGAGAGAGGGAGTCACAGACTGAAACAGGCTCCAGGCTCTGAGCTGGCAGTCAGCACAGAGCCCGACGCGGGGCCCGAACCTACGAACCACGAGATCATGACCTAAGCGAAAGTCGGACGCTTAACCGACTAAGCCACCCAGGCGTCCCTTTTCTTCCTTTTCTTAACATTTCTCATTTATTCATTCATTCTTTTTTTTTCCTGAAAAATGGTTTTACCATACTGTTTTCTTTCTTTCTTTTTTTTTTAATGTTTTTTTAATTTTTATTTCTAGGAGAGAGAGAGAGAGACAGCGTGAACAGGGGAGGATCACAGAGAGAGGGAGTCACAGACTGAAACAGGCTCCAGGCTCTGAGCTGTCAGTCAGCACAGAGCCCGACGTGGGGCTCGAGCCCACGAACCGCGAGATCATGACCTAAGCGAAAGTCGGACGATTAACCGACTAAGCCATGCAGGCACCCCCATACTGTTTTATTTCTGACACACTATTAGCAGTAACTGGTGTAAAGTTATTCTTTTGTGTCATTTTTCCCCTCCCATATCTCCTTTCTCATTTCTTTCTCTTCTTCCACCTTATAGAAACAATTTCTAATGTGTTTAATTTCTGATTCTTGGATATGTCTATATTCCTAAAAAGATGTACAGTGCTTTATGTATTTTTTGTTTTTCGTATGTTTTTAATTTACAAAAATGGTATTAAACGAATTTCTATTTTACTTCTTTTTTCTCAATATTGTTTTAAGACCATATCATGTTGTTAATATGTCTGGTTTATTGCTTCTTTTTTAAAAAAGATTTTATTTATTTTTTAAAGTTGATTTATTTATTTTGAGAGAAAGCACACATGCACAGGTGGGAAGGGGCAGAGAGAGAGAGAGAGAGAGAATCCCAAGCAGGCTCTGCATCACCAGTGCTGAGCCCAATGCCAGGCTCAAACTCATGAAGTGTGAGGTCATGACCCGAGCTGAAGTCAGATGCTTCACAGACTGAGCCACTCTGGTGCCCCAGATTTTATTTATTTTTAGTAATCTCTCCACCCAACTTGGGGCTCGAATTCACAACCCCAAGATCAAGAGTTGGATGCTCTGCTGACTGACCCAGCCGGGTGCATCTGGTTCATTGTTTCTGATTGCCACATAGCTCTTCAGTTTATTAACTCACCATCTCTATTCACTGACTAACGAAAATCTACTTTGGCTTGAATTCTTTGCTACTACAAATAGTACCTCATCAATCTTGTAACTGTGTCCTCTGGGACTTGTCTGAGAATTTTGCTGGATTATACACCTAAGGTTGAGAATGTTAGATCATAGAATATACATACTAAATTATACCAACTGGGGTGTGTGATAGTGATAGTTACAAAGTCCACATGTCTTCACTACCTTCCTCTAGCTTAGGTCTTCTAGTTCATTAGCTCTTCTCTGAGCTTCTATGTAATTTTTTACGTTTTTAAATTTTATTTTATTTTCTCTCCGAGCTCCTAAATTTGGCCACTGATGGACTGAAACTGGCATGTTGTCATTTCCTTTTTTTT
The DNA here is from genome assembly GCF_008692635.1 of Crocuta crocuta. Classification (NCBI taxonomy): domain Eukaryota; kingdom Metazoa; phylum Chordata; class Mammalia; order Carnivora; family Hyaenidae; genus Crocuta; species Crocuta crocuta. The sequence continues at coordinate 876,924 of NW_027531899.1, forward strand.
TTTATTTTTTTTTTAAATTTATTTCTAGGAGAGAGAGAGAGAGACAGTGTGAGCAGGGGAGGGTCAGAGAGAGAGGGAGTCACAGACTGAAACAGGCTCCAGGCTCTGAGCTGGCTGTCAGCACAGAGCCTGACGTGGGGCTCGAACCCACAAACTGCGAGATCATGACCGAAGCGAAAGTCGGACGCTTAACCGACTAAGCCACCCAGGCGCCCCCATGTTGTCATTTCCTAACTGATTATGAATGAGGTTGGGCATCTCTTCAGACTTGTTAGCCATTTGGATTTTCTTTTGTGTTAATTGTCCATTCATATTTTTTGCCAGTTTTTTGTTGTTGTTGTTGATTTCCATTCTGTTATATTTGCAGGGTTTCGTTTATTCTGGAAATTAATCACTTTTTCTTTCGAAGTTGAAAATATCTTCTCTCAGTCTTTCCTTCTTTAGTTAACTTTTTCGGTTAAGTCTTTGTTCAGGACAAATCTTTAATTTTAGTATATCATGGGCATCTCATTTTCACTATGTAGTTTATGTTTTCTAGGCTAAAGAAGCTTTATAAATGTTTTTTAATGTTTTATTTATTTCTGAGAGAGAGAGAGAGAGAGACAGTGTGAGCAGGGGAGGGTCAGAGAGAGAGGGAGACACAGAATCCGAAGACAGGCCCCAGGCTCTGAGCTAGCTGTCAGCACAGAGCCTGTCGTGGGGCTCGAACCCATGAACCGTGAGATCATGACCTGAGCCGAAGTCGGACTCTTAACTGACTGAGCCACCCATGCACCTGGTTTGGGTTTTCTATATGGAATGCCAAATCACATAGAAATAATGACAGCTTAATCATCCCCTCTCCCTTTCCTTATTTTTAAAGTTTATTTATTTATCTTGAGAGACACAGAAACAGTGCAAGTTGGGGAGGGACAGAGAGAGAGGGAGAGAGAGAGAATCCCAAAGAGGCTTCATGCTACCAGCACAGAGCTCGAAATGAGACTCGAATTCACGAAACTGTGAGATCATGACCTGAGCCGAAACCAAGAGTCGGATGCTTAACTGACTGAGCCACTGAGACGTGCCTTATGTATATATTTATATTCATAATAATATTTATAATGACTTATTGCACTGGTCAGGACCCCTAGGAGTAAGCAGTGGTGGTGATGGAGGCCAGCTATGTCTTCTTACTGGTCTTAAAGGGAATGAGCTTAAAGTTTGTGGTAGATTAGTCTTTATCAAATTATAGACATTCCTTTCTATCCCTAAATTTCCCGGAGCTTTTAACATAAATAGGTGTTGAACTTTGTTAAATTTTTAAAAAAATCTATGAAGGTGAACATGTGACTTTCTTATTTTACTCCATCATATAGTATATTATAGTATTAATTTTCTGATGTTTACTAAAACCTACTTGATCCCATTTTATTTATTTTTTAGAAATTTTTAATGTTTGTTTATTTTTGAGAGAGAGAGAGAGACAGAGTGCAAGCAAGGACAGGCAGACAGAGATAGAGAGAGAGAGAGAGGGAGGGAGAGACAGACTCTAAAGCAGGCTCCAGGCTCTGACCTGTCAGCACAGAGACTAACTTGGGGCTCGAACTCATGAACCATGAGATACATGACATGAGTTGAAGTCAGATGCTTAACCGACTGAGCCACCCACGTGCCCCGGTGCCATTTTATTTTTTACACATTATTTGTATTTGCTTATCTAATATCTTACTTTGGAATTGTATATGCAATTAGAAGGTAAAATAGGCATCTAATATTCTTTTCCCAAAATGTCCTTCTTCAGTAGATGAATTTCTTTGCTTTTTTCCTTGTAATAATTTGTATGTGGTAGGTGCTATTTGTTCTTTGAAACTTTGGTAGAGCTGCCCTTGAACTTCATCTGGGGCTTTAAACTAAAATGTCAGTTTCTTTAATGGTTTTGGTCTGTTTCTTCTTGTTTCAGTATTGGCATTTTCTATTTTTATGGGCATCTATCCATTTTGTTAACATTTTTAAATGCAGTGGTTTATAGGGTTTGAATTTTATTTTATTATTCTACAAATATTCATTTCTGTAGTGCTTTTTCCCTTTTCCCTATAAATTATGCTTTTAGTTGGCATCTTCTTTCTCTCCACCAGCCTTTCCTGAAGCGTTTCAAATAACCAATTTCTGTGGGGGTTTTTTGGTTAATTTTCCTGTTTTTTCTACTTTATTTCTGCCTGAAAATATTTTTCTTCTTGTTTTTTGGATTTTCTCCATTGTTTTATATTTCATTTTTTAAAACGTGTATTTTTTTTATTTTGCAGGGGGGAGGGGAAGGGGCAGGGATTGAATCCCAAGGAGGCTCCGTGATGTTAGTGCAGAGCCCTCTGAGATCATGACCTGAGCCGAAATCAAGAGGCCGAAATCAAGAGTCAACTGTTTAACCAACTGAACCACCTGAGTGCCCCTCATACTTCATTTCTTTTTTTAAAAAGTTTTAAATATATATATATTTTTATTTATTTCTAGGAGAGAGAGAGAGAGAGAGAGACAGCGTGAGCAGGGGAGGGTCAGAGAGAGAGGGAGATACAGACTCTGAAATAGGCTGCAGGCTCTGAG
>NW_027531899.1:880526-891440 GCF_008692635.1 Crocuta crocuta
GACGCTTAACCGACTAAGCCACCCAGGCGCCCCCTTTTTTAAAAAAATTTTAATGTTTATTTATTTTTGAGAGAGAAAGAGAGAAACAGAGACAGAGCACGAGTGGGGGAGGGGCAGAGAGAGAGGGAGACACAGAATCTGAAGCAGGCTCCAGGCTCCGAGCTGTCAGCATAGAGCCCAACTCGGGGCTCAAACCCACAAACCATGAGATCATGACCTGAGCCGAAGTCAAACGCTCAACTGACTGAGCCACCCAGGCGCCTCCCCCACTCATACTTCATTTCTAAAGCTAAGGCTTTCTTCACTTGTTTTCAATCTTTCTTCTTTGATAAAAATGTTGACAGCTGGAATTACCCTTGAAACACTGTTTTCGTCGAGCTTTTATTGCCATACAGTTATAAGGATTCCTTTCTTTATTTTATTTTTATTATTTTGTTTATTTTTAAATGTTTATTTTTATTTTTAAAAATATTTAAATGTTTTTTATTTATTTCTTAGAGAGAGAGATACTGTGAGCAGGGAAGGGTCAGAGAGAGAGGGAGACACAGAATCTGAAACAGGCTCCAGGCTCTGAGCTGTCAGCACAGAGCCCGACGCAGAGCTCAAACCCATGAACCGTGAGATCATGACCTGGGCCGAAGTTGGACGCTTAACCAACTGAGCCACCCAGATACCCCTAATGTTTATTTATTTTTGAGAGATAGAGAGTGGAGAGACAGGGAAACAGAGAATCCCAAGCAAGTTCCATGCTTTCAGAGCCCAACGTGGGGGGCTTGAACTCACAAACTGTGGTATCATGACCTGAGCAGGAATCAAGAGCTAGATGCTTAACCGACAGAGCTGCCCAGGCGCCCCAATGTTTTACTTTTTAAACCCAAGTGTTATTTGTATTCTGTGACTGAAGGTTCTGGGGCCTCTATAGTTTTGCTTTTTACAGCTGTCTGCAGTAGAGTTTGGACTGAGGAACAACAAAGAGAGTCCGGAACAAAATGCGTCCGAAGACATTTGTTTCACAATTCGCACCCCCCAGAGTGGGTGGGTGGCCCCATTTCAAGCGGTCAAAAGTCCTACCTTTCGTATTGCCCAGCTATGAGCATGGTCCCCACAGGCCATCCCCGAATTCCTGTGCTCGTGGGTGAGAAGACAGAACACGGAAGTGTGGAGTGATTAGTTTCATTTTAAGGACATGACCCGGAAGTCGCCATCTTACTTCTGCTCACGTCCAATGGGCCCAAATTACTTGCATGGCTACAGGAGGCAAAAGGTGGTAACTGAGGGTTTGGTCAGAAAAACAGAAATTGAACCAGTAACGCGGAACAGTCTGCCCGCCGAGGAGAGGCCTCGGAAGAACCCACTCCTGAAAACACCTCCATCTTTGGGTGTATAGCTTCCAGAACTGTGAGAAAGTTCGTTTCTGTTGTTGTTTGAGCCACTCAGTCTGTGGTACTTCGTGTCTGGCAGCTCTGGTGAAGTAATGCTGTCCCCAGTGCTATGATTTCAGACACCATCTCAGCCCGAGAAGGAGGCACTATGGGGACACCTGGGTGGCTCAGTCGGTTGAGCTCCGACTTCGGCTCAGGTCATGATCTTGCAGTTTGTGAGTTTGAGCCCCACACTGGGCTCATCATTGTCAGAGCGGAGACCCCGCTTCTGATCCTCTGTTCCCTCCCCCTTCCCTCTGCCAAGCTCTCTCTCAAAAATAAATAAATCATATAAAAGGGGGGCACTATGCCTCAGGGGCCTTTCCAAAGCTGCTCATAGCGCAGCTTGGTTTGGCAGAGAAACCCAGGCCTGGAATGTGTTTCGCTGATGCATCAGGACGTTTCTTTTTCCAGGGTGTCATTCAAGTCCTTCTGCTCGGGAATGAATCTGAGGACAGACGACATCTCAGAGAAGCTCCGGACTTTTCCAGCTGACTTGGCTGGCGGGACATGTGGGATGCACAGGAGAGGTGAGAACAGCAGAGGTGAGGATGAGGGAAGAGGGGAGGAAACGCCCTCTCAGTCATGAAACCAGATTTCTTTCAATGGGTGTGGGGAGGAAGGCACTGCAGGAGGTCTAGAAACTTCGAGGGAAATGCTGGAAGGGAATGGTGTATGGGGAAGTTCAGGAGTAAGGGATCCAGAGGTGGCACAAAGGTCCCAGCCTCTTCTGCTTCTCTCGATTAGGTCAGGAGGCTACTTTACTCATGGCCAATTGCATCTTTTAACCTTGATTATCTCCTTCCCTCAGTCTCTATGTATGACAAATTCATTCTGCTATTGAAAAAATATTTTTTAAAAGTTTATTTATTGGGGTGCTGAGGTGGCTCAGTCAGTTAAACATCCAGCTTTGGCTCAGGTCATGATCTCACGGTTTATTTAAGCCTCGCAACACCCTCCTTCCCAAGTATCCCTGTGAATAACATACTGTTACCACTCCCTTGTTACAAATGAGGAAACTGAGGCACAGAGAGTTTGAAATTACTCTTCCAGTGCCCGCACTGATCACCAGTGGAGCCAGGATTCTTACATGGGCAGCCTGATCCACAATCATTTCTGTTCTGATGAGCAGTCTCTGTCTTCCATCTTCTGTCCTTAAAAAAAAGACTCCTTCGGGGGCTCCTGGGTGGCTCAGTTGGTTGAGCATCCAACTTCGGCTCAGGTCACGTGCGTCGTAGACTCTGGGTCTAAAGTTCTTTCTTGCCCAGCAAGAAAGCGGACGCAGGATTAAAATGCGAGAGATGGCTAATGTCCGGGACAAAGACAAGATCTGCTGTTAAGAGTCCTTGCTCCGTATCTATTAAGTCAGAAGGCTTACAAACATGCTGGGCGTGCACAAAGAGACAATGAATCTGTGAGCACTAACTCATGGGCATGAGGGAAAGGGGGGTTTGAAGATATATGGTATTAGGGGGTTGGGTCAATATAAACCAAATCCTGGGCCAGGCAGATGGATGTTGACGGCAGACATGAGGAGCATTGTCTGATTATCTTAGCCAGCCTAGAGGGTAAGACAGATAGAAAGTGCAACCTCAGGGTCAACAAAGCACGTTTCTTTTGCTATCAGCTCCGCTCTGGGCAACTTCACCCACAATGGTCTACAGCCCTATTTACCTGTTTACTTACTTTGGTCCTTCCTTCCCTTCCCATGAAAGCAGCTTTCTGCTATAGTGCTAAATTGGGGAGCATTCCCCCCCCAACACCTAATCTTAGTTACCTCATATGCCTTTGTATTGGGACCTTGGCCCCGCCCCCTCTATCCTGGGGGCCTTGGCCCTGCCCTCTCTATACTTATTTACCCAATCTTGTTTACCCAAACTTGGGTGTGAGCATCCTATGGCTTTGTAATTCTTTTTGCCTTGTTAACCCATCAGTGCAGGCTCAGGGAGTTCCTAAACTTATTCCCCACAGTCATGATCTCCCTGTTCATGAGTTTGAGCCCTGCATCAGGCTCTGTGCTGACAGCTGAGGCTGGAGCCTGCTTCAGATTCTGTGTCTCCCTCTCTCTCTGCCTCTCCCCCGCTTGTACTCAGTCTCTCTCTCTCTCTCTCAAAAATAAATAATAAACATTAAAAAAAGTTTATTTATTTAGTTTGAGAGAGAGAGGGAAGGAGAACAAGCGGGGGAGGGGCAGGGAGAGAGAGAGAGAGAGAGAGAGAGAGAGAGAGAGAGAGAGAGAGAGAGAATCCCAAGCAGGCTTCACGCTCCCAACACAGGGCTTGATTCCACAAACCGTGATCTGAGCTAAGATCAAGAGTCAGTAGCTTAACAACTGAGCCAGCTAGGTGCCCCTGAAAAAATATTTACTGAGCATGATCACTGTACTGCCACAGAGCAGTGGCACAGACAGCCACTGCCTTCGTGCTGCTCAGTCTGAATGGGCAGGACGGGCACTGAACAAGCGGGTTGGGGGGCGGGGACTGTTAAGTATTTCAGAAGGGGCCATAGGGGCACTGCAGGCGCACTCGTACAGAAAGAACCTACTGGATGTAAAGGCCTCATTGAGGAAGTTGAGATCTGAGAGATGAAGGGGGGAGGGGTGGAGAGAGTTCCAGGCAAAGAGAATTGTGTTGTGAAAGCCCTAAGGCAGTGAAAGTATCAATGGCTGGACTGCGGAGTGACCAAGGCAGTGGCTGGGCCTGAGGCAGCAAGCAGAAGCCTGCTGCGAAGAGCTTTCTAGGGAAAGGTAAGGATTAAATTAAATTAATTAGTTTATTTATTTATTAAAAATGTTTTAATGTTTATTTATTTTTGAGAGAGAGAGAGAGCAGGGGAGGGGCAGAGAGAGAGGGAGGCACAGAATCTGAAGCAGGCTCCAGACTCCATGCTGACAGCACAGAGCCCAACGTGGAGCTCGAACTCATAAACCACAAGACCATGACCTGAGCTGAAGTCGGACATTAACCACTGAGCCACCCAGGTGCCCTCTATTTTATTTATTTTGTTAAAGTTTATTTTTTTATTTTGAGGGAGAGAGAACACACGAGGGAGGGAGAGAGAGAGAGAGAGAGAGTATCCCAAGCAGTCTCTGGACTGTCTGCACAGAGCCTGATGCGGCGCTTGATCCCATGAACCTTGAGATCATGACCTGAGCTGAAACCAAGAGTCAGATGCTTAACCGACTAAGCCACCCAGGTGCCCCCAGGTAAGGATTTTAGACTCTCTCTGAAAGCGGTGGGAAACTATGGAGCGGTTTACTCAGTGTGACTGAATCTACTCCATTTGTGGGTGAGATGATGAATTAACTGTGGAGCAAGCTGTTGCAGCTTCAGGCAAGAAGTGATGGTGGCTTGGAGGAGGGTCGCTTCTCTGGGGACTGAAAGAAGTGACAGAGAACCTCTGGAACATTCTAAAGGGTCTGACGGGGGGTGAGGGAGAAGGAAGAGTGGGGAGTGTGGCTGTCAGATTTCTCAGGAGCCTGTGAAGAGCTGGAAGACAAGGAGGTGGCTGTCATTCTAGGAGATCTGACAAGGGGAAGCAGGGTTAAAAAACTGGAAAGGAGTCTGGAGAAGGATTGGTAATATCTGGAAACAGCCAATATGCCAATATGATCACATATTGTATTACTGTTCACAATATTTGCTGCCTCTCCTGAAGGGCACCTGGTTGGTAGGAGGCTCGGCCGTAAAAGTCACATGAAATGTGAACACCAGTGACATGGAGCCTTGAGTGGAGGCTTCAAGAGCCAGCTCATGGCCATCCACGTATCTGTTCCCTCTTTGCCAGGGGATTGGCGACGTTTCAGAGGCTGCCCCTGAACGCAGAGCCCGGGTGCGTGAACAAAGACGCGGAGCAGAGCCCCGCCTACCCGTGTTGGACAAGGGGACACGAGGGAGTCTCTGTCTTTGTGTGAACGACCGGGATTTGGGCTCATTGTTTCTGCGGCATGTGCTGACCACCCCTCTCCTCCTCGCCACCTTGTTCCGAAGAGCCTTCAGTAGGAATGTGGGGGTATCTTTGGGGAAGGAGCTGGTTTTCGTTAGGGTGAAAGTTGGAGGCAACATTCAGGGAGAGGTTTGCAGGGGTCGATGTGGAAGAGCTTGGGAAGGACGGAGGGAAGCAGGGGATGGGCAGAGCTAAAGAGAACAGAGAACAATGCAGATGAGAGAGGGAGCCTGGGAAGACGTGAGAGAGAGGGGCCTGTGTCGGGGCCATTCCCAGGGAAGCAAGGACGAATTTGGTCATGACGCCCCTGGGAGGGCAGTGGGCTCTCAGGCTCAGAAGCACACATTTCTGTGCAAGCAGCACCCCGGCTCCTCCCTCAGTCCGATGATGAGACGCATGTGGCCCGAGCTGTTCATCTCTCCACCCTGAATGCCAGCTCTCTGTGGGATGAACAGATGAATGGAACTTATGCATCCACGCTATTGGTCAGATCCCCGCCGCCCCGCCCCCCATCAGCAAAGGGTGCTTCTCAGCGGTCTGTGAACCAAGATGGACTCTTGGCTCATATTAGTGACTGTGGGCAAGTCACCCAACCTCTCTGGCCCTGGTTTCCTTAGCTTTAAAATGGGATGATAAGAGTAGGGGCCGCTGGGTGGCTCAGTCGTTAAGCGTCCAACTTCGGCTCAGGTCATGATCTCACGGTTCGTGGGTTCAAGTCCCGCATCAGCTCTGTGCTGACAGCTCAGATCCTGGAGCCTGCTTCGGATTCTGTGTCTCCCTCTCTCTCTGCTCGTCTCCCTGTTTCTCTCTCCCCAAAATAAATAAACATTAAACAATTAAAAACATAATAAAATGAAATGGGATGATAATAGTTATCTAATGCACGGGGCTGTTGTCAGAACCAAGTGAGACGCTGGACAGCCATCTAAGATTTTGGGCACTGGTTTAGTCCTCATGTTAGTAATGACATCCATGCTGGTGCCCGGGGCAGACAAATATGTCACTTATCTCTGCTAGAATGGCACACATTTTATCCAGTCTTCCTGTCCCCAGCCTTGGCAGAGAGGATAAAGGACTTGTCCAAAGCCCCACTGGGCAGGTTGAAGACCCAGTCTGGAACTTTCCCTACTACACTAGAGAAGGGAGTGGTTCTCTCGACTAGTGAGGAATGCAACTCAAAGATACATCCAGCAGGCAAGGGGGTGTACGTTTCCTGTGGCTGCTGCGACAAACTTCCGCAAACATAGAGGCTTCCACCAAGATACAGCTATTATCTTTGAACTTGAGAGGTCAGAAATTTGAAATGGGACTCACTGGACTAAAACCAAGGTGTCACAGATGCATTCAATATACAACTTATTAATGAGATACTTTATGTATATACACACACACATATATATATAAATATAATAAATAAATAAATAAATAAATAAATAAATAAATATATAAATATATATATATATATTTAAGTCTCTGAAATCTGGCATGTATTTTATACGTTAACACATCTCAGTTCAGGCTAGCCACACCACAAGTGCTTAATAGCCAACCATACCGGTGGCCGCCATGTTGGACGGTACAGGCCTAGAACAAAAGCTCTGCAAGGGCCCCAGGGCCTAGAACAGTCCCTAGCACAATAGGCCTGCAGATTTGTTGGATGCAGGAATTAAAGGCTTAGGTTCTTTTCCATAGTCCTGGGCAGGTGACCCACTGAAGGAACCCTGAATAGGTGGGTCATTTGCATGTAATTTGCATAACACCTCCCAGGCATTTATTCTTCTTAGATTTTTCTCACTGCATCTTGAGCTGGGTCTACTCTTACCTGGACAACCTTGAAAAGGATGAGCTGTGACTTGTGCTTAGTCCTATCTGGAAGGGGGACTCTCCTTGGAGTCAAATCCCTGGGGACCTCTGGGTCTGGGTGGGTGAAGAAGAATGTCCCCAAACATATCTCCCAAGGCTCTTGTGATCTGGTTCTGGCCCCTTCTCCCCTCCTGTCTTATCACCTTGCTGTGGACTGAACTGTGTCCCTTCCCTCTCCCCAAATTTGCTTCTTCTCTTACCCATCCTCAGTGCTGCCCTTGAACTACATTCCTGTCCTTCAGCACTGAGGATGGGTGAGAGAAGAAGCTTGTATTATATTTAAAATTTTTTTAAATATTTACTTATTTTTGAGAATGAGGGAGAGATAGAGATATGGAGTGTGAGTGGGAAAGGGGCAGAGAGAGAGAGAGAGAGAGAGAGAGACATACACACAGAGTCTGAAGCAGGTTCCAGGCTCTGAGCTGTCAGCACAGAACCCAACCAGGGGCTCGAACTCAGGGACCATGAGATCATAACCTGAGCTGAAGTGGGACGCCCAACCAACTGAGCCACCCAGGCGCCCCAAAGCCTGCATTAGTTTGCTATTGCTATTTCTATAGCAGAAATACCACGGACTGGGGGCGGGGGGGAGGGTGGCTTAAACAATAGATGTCTATGTTCTCAGTCCTGGAGGCTGGAAGTCCAAGATCAGATGGTCTCCCAGTTGCACCGGGAAGGAAATGCCCAAGAGAACTGAGCAGATGCTCACACAAAAACCTGTACGTGAACGTTCACGGTGGTGTTATCTGCAGTAGTCAAAAAGTCGAAATAACTCGAATGTTCATCAACTGATGAATGGATAAATAAAATGTGGTATTAGGGGCACCTGTGATGAGATTTTGGCGTGGTGGGGGCCCAGAGTTGACGGCCAAGAAAGAATTCTTGAGATGTCTTTTAGTGAATTGTTTCATCTCCTTCCAGTGAGCCTTTCATACAAGGTGCCTAACATGGCGGAACCTGGGCCTCACCGATTTTACAGAGTAGGCTGTTTTGTTGTCAGTTGGCTAATCAGTGCTTACATACATGACAGCGCTGGGACAAGCCCTGTGTCCACGAGGCACACCCCATGACAGCGAGTTGTGGGACGGAGACCTAGAGTTCTCAATGACGGGCCGACCGATGTTGTCTAAGGACTGTGAATGGCCGCACCGGCTGTGACAGATGAATTGTGCCTGCCGCCCCCACCCCCACCCCCCGCACTACCATTCTGTGTTCAAGTCCTGACCTTGGCATGTGACAGGTAGGTCTTTATAGAGGCATCAAGTTAGAATGAGGTCATTAGGGTGGTGTCCTAACCCAATATGGGTGGTGTTATTATAAGAAGAGGAGATTTGGGGGCGCCTGGGGTGTTCATTCGGTTGAGCATCCGACTTCAGATCAGGTCATGATCTCATACTCGTAAGTTCCAGCCCTGCTTCGGGGTCCCTGCTGTCAGCCCAGAGTCCGCTTCAGATCCTCTGTTCCCCCTCTCTCTTTGCCCCTCCGCTGCTCTCTCTCTCTCAAAAATAAAGAAAGAAAGTAAGAAGAAGAAGAAGAAGAAGAAGAAGAAGAAGAAGATGAGATTTGGACACAGGCACACACAGAGGGAAGAGGATGCGAAGAGGCAGGTAGAAGGTTCTGGAACAGATCCTTCCCTCCCAGCCCTCAGAAGGAACAACCCTCCTAACACCTTGGCTTTGGACTTGCAGCCTCCAGAACTGGGAGATAAAACATCTCTGCTGTGCAAGCCGCCCAGCCTGTGGTGCTTTGTAACGGCAGCCCCAGCAAAGTAGCACGCTGGCCTAGGTGCATCTGTGGCAAGGTGACACCCGTCCGCTGTGGTCACCAGGTTGGTGACCCTCCTGTCACCCAAGAACCGCTCCTTCTTCCTCAGTCTCAGTCCTTGCCAGGGTGGTGCTGGCGCAGGGTCTGACGGCAAGCCTCTGCTTTCATGACAAAAGCACTGGGGTCTCTGTGACGGCTCAGTCTCTGATCACCCCCACGTGCACCAGCCGAGCCACGGCTGGGCCCTGTGGTCACCCAGCCTCGCAGCTGCAGGCTTGGGGGGAGGAATGCGGGAAGCACTGCGAACCAGCGGGGCCTGAGCAGCTGACCGGAAACCTAGAGGGGCGCCTTGGCGTTACTGCTCCTTTGAGTGGCATTTGCTATTATGAAACCCGAGGCCGGCGCTTGACCCCACTTAATTAGCTCTTTCCCACGTGCTGTGACCCCGAGGCCCCCAAGGGAAAGTCCCTCTGGTTTTTCGCAGCAAGAGTCAAGAGAGATACAGAGTGTGGTGAGGCTGAATGGCTCCTTTTTTTTTTTTTAAGTTTATTTTTATGTATTTTGAGAGAGATAGAGAGCAGGCGGGGGAGGGACAGAGAGAGAGGGAGACAGAATCCCAAGTAGGTTCCATGATGTCAGTGCAGAGCCCGATGTGGGGCTCGAACTCACAAATTGTGAGATCAGAACCTGAGCCGAAATCAAGAGTCAGACCTTAACCGACCGAGCCACCCAGGTGCCCCTGAATAGCTCTTAACCTTGTTTTGGAGAACATTTTTTTCTGGGGGAGACACACAGAAGTGGCAGAGCTGGCTGGTCTGAGGGGTGCATTCTGGGGGAGACAGAGGTGCCCCAGGACAGCTAACGGAGACAGAAGCAGTCTGAAGTGAGGGACTTACTAAGCAGGCACGTGCTGTATGCCAGGTCACTGTGAATCACTGAACATATCACTGCTTTGAGTTCTTAAAACTACGAAGAAAGGGGGGCCTGGTGGGCTCAGTCGGTTGAGCATCCAACTTCAGCTCAGGTCACGATCTCGCAGTTCTTGAGTTCAAGCCACATGTAGGGCTCTGTGCTGACTGCTTAGAGCCTGGAGCCTGCTTCGGATTCTTCATCTCCCCCTCTCTCTGCCCCTCCCCTGCTTGCGCTCTTTCTCAAAAATAAACATTAAAAGAAAAGAAAATAGCTCTAACAGTGACCACTTAAATTCTATCTGAAGTCTCAAACCCTGTGGAAAGGACAGCAGGCTCCGCGCAGTTCAGGCGCCTGCAGGAGGCCACAGGCTGGGCAGCTGCCGAGCAGAGCAGTCTGACCCCAGGGCGCCTACTCCTACCCACTGCAGTCCGCCTTCCGTCCGTGAGTCAGCTGAGACTCAGGTAACCACAGACTTGCTCACGGTTCAAATAATAATCGTCCGGCACTGCCTTGGAACTCCGTCTTCTCCGAAGTGCTACTGCGGGGCGCCTGGGTGCCTTAGTCGGTTGAGGGTCCAACTTCAGCTCAGGTCATGATCTCGCGGTTTGTGAGTTCAAGCCCGGTGTGGGGCTTGCTGCTGTCAGCTCAGAGCCTGCTTTGGATCCTCTGTTCCTCCTCTCTCTCTCTCTCTGTCCCTCGTCCGCTCACACTTTCTCAAAAATAAATAAACATTAAAAAAAAAAAGTGCTACTGCATTCACTCAACAAATGTTTGATGAGCGTCCATCCCAGGAAACATAACGTGGAGTCTGGAGACCGAAACTCACAGAAATTGCCCCAACGGAGGATCTGCGTAGTGGAAAGATAGTTATGCAGTTATAATTCTGCTCATTGGACAAAGGTGTCGAATCCAGTGGGATCCCATAAGGAGCTTGGCATGTGCCTTGAAAGTCCTCACAAATGAATTTATGTTGGAGGAAAACCAAACAAGAGTGGTCAGAAATCACTTG
>NW_027531899.1:891556-962600 GCF_008692635.1 Crocuta crocuta
GGTTAAGAAGCCCTTTTTTAAAAAAAAAAAAAAAAAAAGCATTGCAGGGGCGCCTGGGTGGCTCAATGGGTTAAGCGTCCGACTTCAGCCCAGGTCATGATCTCATGGTTTGTGAGTTCGAGCCCCGCTTTGGACCCTCTGTCTCCCTCTCTCTCTGCCCCTCCCACTTGCACTCTCTCTCAAAAATAAACATTAAAAAAAAAAGTATCTCAGTAGAGAGAAGAAAAGCAACATCACTCTTAACCACAAACCACACGAGGAGCTTTAATTAATAGCCTTTGAGTTTAAGAACAAGCTCAGTAGGGGCGCCTGGCTGGCTCAGTCACACCCCACACCGGGTACAGAGATTACCCCAAAAAAGCAACAATAACAACAACAACAAAACCAAGCTTAGTAAACTACTGTTGCATCTTTTATGTCACCGGATATGATTTTATAAACCGTCTCTAATTTTTATTTTATTTCTAAGTTCATGGTTTTTTTTTAAATTTTTATTTATTTTTGAGAGACAGAGATAGACAGAGCATGAATGGGGGAGGAGCAGAGAGAGAGGAGACACAGAATCTGAAGCAGGCTCTAGGCTCTGAGCTGTCAGCACAGAGCCCGATGCGGGGCTTGAACCCACAAATCGTGAGATCGTGACCTGAGCCAAAGTCAGATGCTTAACCGACTGAGCCACCCATGCGCCCCAGCCATCTCTAATTGTTCAACCAACATTGCTTTTCATGGATGGAATTCATCTCAAAATGTTTCAGGCCTTAAAAAGAATTCAGGTATAAATATCTTTAACAGGAAAGAAAATCTAGCAACTTTCATTAGCATGGGGAGTCTTATCATCTTTTTTTCCTTGGGTGTTAGAAGCCTGAGAACAGTAAATACTGTGGAATTCAAAAATACATTTGCTTTGAGATTTTCCTCAAATCCAGCTAACACTTCATCGATTGAAAACTCACCTCCATTTTTTAAGGGGGAAGCACGTATTCTTTTTTTTTTTCCTAAAATTTATTTCTGAGACAGAGAGACACAATGTGAGCAGGGGACTCAGATAGAGAGAGAGACACAGGACCTGAAGCAGGCTCCAGGCTCTGAGCCAGCTGTCAACACAGAGCCCGATGCGAGACTTGAACCCACAAACCGTGATATCATGACCGGAGCTGAAGTCGGATGCCTAACCGACTAAGCCACCCAGGCGCCCGGGAAGCACATATTCTGATCCGATGTTTTCCTCTAAAACATTGGGGTTTATGTGCTTTTCACCCAGATGGGGAAAGAGCATATTCAAAGCATCGTGCCTTGAGAATGTGATTTGCTTTAGGAAACTTGGAGATTCATGTATCTCTGGAATATAAAGTTTAGGAAAGGGAATGAGGCTAGGCTGTAACAGAAAGTAACTTTGAAGGACCCTTCATGGTGCATGAAAAAAGATGGAATTCCACTGTGATTGGCTGGTAGGCAGTGAAAGGGATAAATTCTGTAACTTTGTCTACTCATGGCCCTACTCTCAAAGCGGGTCACTGGGGGCACCTGGATGGCTCAGTGGGTTGAGCTGAGTGTCCAGCTTCTGCTCAGGTCACGATCTCAGAGTTCGTAGGTTTGAGCCCACGTGGGGCTCTGTGCTGTCAACTCAGAGCCTGGAACCTGCTTCGGATTCTGTGTCTCCCTCTCTCTCTGCCCCTCCCCCGCTTGTGCTCTCTCTCTCTCAAAAATAAATAAGCATTAAAAAAAAATACTGGGGTATTTTCCCACAGCACAAAGTTCTCCAGTTTCTGGGGACATCTGGAATATCTTACAATTCAATTCAGTTCTTCAATTCGATTGTGATGCTGTCTATGTGGAGTTAGTGTGAGAGCCCACAGGTCAAGGGCTCCATCCCACGACCGGCCCCTCCCCTAGACGCCAACTGCAAATGGTGAGTCCCCAGGTTACCTGCAACTTTTGTCTGATTTGGCCACAAATTGGGGTTCCCATGACCTCCTCCTTGGGGTCCATAATTTGCTAGAACAGTTCATAGAACTCAGGAAAACAGTTTGCTTCCTGGATTACTGCTTTACTGTAAAGGGTACAACTCAGGGACAGGCAGGTGGAAGGCATGCGTAGGTTGGGGAGAGTGAATCAGAGCCTCCACGCCCTCTCCAGCCAGGCACCCCCCTAAGCACTACCCTGTGCCAGCCCAGAAGCCCTTGGAAGGTCTGAGTGAGGCTCATTGCCCAGGCACGATTGCTTAAGTCATTGGCCTTTGGGGGTTGACTCGACCTCCAGCCTCTCTTCCCTTCCTGGAGGTCAGTGAGGGTGAGGCTGAAGGTTCTTGAAGGTGGTTCTCTGACAAACAGGTGCCATCCTAGGGGCTTTCTAGAAGCCACCCCGTTAATCTAAACCCAGATGTGGTTGAAACGGGCTTGTCATGAATAAGAAAAGCTGCTCCTTTCTCTTTATCACTCTCACCACCTAGGAAATCTAAGGGTTTTAGGGACTCTGTGTCCGGAAAGGGGACAAAGGCCAAATATATGTTTCTCACTATAAATCACAAAGGCACCGGCAGCTATGTGTCAAGCGCCCTTGGTGGCACCCCCTGGACGGACTGGAGAGAACCAGGAAGACCATAAGGAGTCAGTATCAGTGATGAAGTTATTCTCTCTGAGCTCCAAACCCACCCTCCTCCGCCTTGCGCTGTGATGCTGGGCTGGGAAACCACATTTCTGCTTTGCCAGATGGTTCTCTGTGAGATCCTTGGCAGTAGGGCTCGCTAGACTGCAGAAGTGGGTGATTAACTCGTTCCCGTTTGCCCAGGACGTGCCCAGCGTTCGCACTGGAAGTCCCGCCTCCCAGGAACCCCTTCCCGGGAGGCCTGGACACCCCACGCAGAGGGGTGCTGTGCTGGTGTGAGTTCTCCCAGCAACGCTTCTGCCCTGTGGTGGCGGCCGAGGCAGCAGCACCCAAATCCCGTGTGTACTTGGCCGGCGTGTGCGAACTCAGTTTTATCACAAACATCAGCACCAGGCGGCTGGTGCCCTCTCTCCCGGGTCTCTGTGCCCCGGGGTCTGGGGTGCTGGCTATGGTATATGGTATCCTGGGGCAGCGGTTCTCAGAGTGAGATCCCCCCCCTGCCCAGCAGGGGTCAGCATCACCTAGGAGGCTGTTAGACACGCAGGAGTTTCACGCCCCCCCGCACGCACACCCCCGCCCCCCAATCAGAGACCTGTACTCGCCGCCCAGGAGCAAGCAGACCCTCCATGCAATTCTGCTAAAGTTTAAGAACCGCTGGCCTAGGGGTCTCTTTTTACCCTGTCGCCTAGGTAACAACATTAGACCAAGTTGGTAATTCCTTATGTTATATTCCATGTGTTATCTCTCTCTCTCTTTTTTAATGTTTATTAATTTTAGAGAGGGAGCATATGTGCACGAGCCAGAGGAGGACCAGGAGAGGGACAGAGGAAGGGAGAGAGAGAATCCCAGGCAGGCAGCACAGAGCCTGGCTCAGGGCTCGAACCCACCAACCTGAGATCATGACTTGAGCGGGAATCGAGCAGGACGCTCAGCCCACGGAGCCACCCAGGAGCCCTAGATTCTCTCTGTTAAAGTACCTGGTGTAGTTTCTGTCTCCTCACTGGACTCTAATGGGTCCAGAGCCCGCTGCCATAATACAGCTTTAACGTGAAGACTGTCCAAACCAGAGCAGTGGGAGTGAGGTGAAGAAGTGACAGAAGGTATTTAAAAGGCCTGATTACAGGTGCCTGGGTGGCTCAGTCAGTTGAGCGTCCAATTTTGACTCAGGTCATGATCTCACAGTTTGTGGGTTCGAGCCCCGCATTGGGCTCTGTGCTGACAGCCAGCTCAGAGCCTGGAGCTGTCTTTGGATTCTGTGTCTCCCTCTTTATCTGACCCTCCACTGCTCACGCTGTCTCTCTCTCAAAAATAAATAAAAAATTAAAAAAATAAATTAAAAATGATCTTTTATCATACACATTTACACGAGCAACTGGTCCTATTTCTGGATTTTATAAAATTTCCCTTGATCTGTATGCTTATTCACACACCAATAACATTGTTTTTTTTAAAATATGGGTTTTAATATCTGGTAGAGCTACTCCTTTGTTTTCTCCTCCTCCTCCTTCTCCTTCTTTGCCTGTTGTACTTCCAAATAAACCTCATAATCAAGTGGTTTGGGTCTAAGAAAAAACCCTGATGACATTTTTATTAGGGCTGTGATACATTTATAAACTAACTCAGGGGAATTGACCTATTTATAATGTTGGCGGCAGCTTTGGTTCCGTCCTTGGAATCTGGGCGCCATCTGGTGGCTACTCTGCACAACAGCAATATTTTCTCTGAAAAAGCCCCTCAAAGCCATAAACATTCTCACACACACTCTGTGGGTCAGGTGCTGGGGAGGCTTTGCTGGGTGGTTCTGGCTCAAAGCCCTGGCGGTGGAGACATTTTCCAGGGCTTCTGTCATCCGAAGGCTTGACTGGGGCTGGGAGATCCCCTTCACACAGGTGGAAGACAGCGCTGGCAGTTGGCGGAGGTCTGTTCATCAGCACGTGGGCTTCTCCATAGTGTCCTCATGACATGTGTCTGGCTTCCCCCAAAGCAGGTGGACCCAGAGACAGTGAGGCGGATGCTGCAATGCTAGATGATTTCAGATTTTGGAGGAAAGTTGCAGATAGTACAGAGAGTTCCCATATGTCTCCTCCCCTGGCTCCCCCTGATATTAACACTATAGCACAGTGATCAAAACTAGGAGATTAGGGACGCCTGGGTGGCTCAGTCAGTTGAACATCCAACTCCTGGTTTCAGCTCAGGCCGTGGTCTCACGTTTCATGAGTTTGAGCCCCATGTTGGGCTTTGCTCTAGCAGCACAGAGCCTGCTTGAAATCTTCTCTCTCACCCTCCCTCTCTGTCCCTCCTCCCTCGCAAAATAAATAAATAAACCTGAAACCAACCAACCAAACAAAACCCCAGGAGATTAGCACTGGTGCCGTATTATTAACTAAACTGCTAGCCTGATTTGAATTTTAACAATCTTTCCACTGATGTCCTTTTTCTGTTCCAGGATCGAACCCAAAATTCCACACTGCAGTTAGTTGTCATGTCTCCTTGGCTTCCTATAGTCTCTGACAGTTCCTCCGTATCTCCTTGCCTTTCATGACCTTGACACTTTTGAAGAGTCCGGCTGCTTTGTAGAATGTCCTTCAAGTTGGGGTCCGTCTGCTGTCTTTTAGGTTGAACTGAATTATGCATTTTTGCCAAGAATACCACATGGATGATGTTGCGTCCTTCTCAGTGCATTATATCTGGGGCTTCCTGATGTCCGTGTGTCTTATTACCGGTGAGGCTGACTTTGATCACTTGAGTATAGTGCTGTCTGCTGTGCTTCTCCACTATAAAGCTACTGTTTTCCCCTTTGTAATAATAAGTGTATTATTCTTGATAATTAATCTTGCATAACTGTAGCTTTGTACCTCTTGACCATTACCCTCTCCCCAAGCCACAATTTTACTCTCTGCATCTAAGATTTTTTAGTATTTTCAATTCCAGACATAAGTAAGAGGATATTTGTCTTTCTCTGTCTTATTTCACTAGCATAATTTCCTCCAGGTGTATTCATGTTGTCATAAATGGCAGAATTTCCTTCTTTTTTAAGGATGACTACCTATTCCGTTGTAGATATACACCACACTGTACATCCCTCCATATTATTTTCTGTAGTGGCTGCACCAATTTACATTTCCACCAACAGTGCACAAAGATTTCCAATTCTCCACATCTTCTTATCTTTTTATTTATTATCTTTCCTTTTTTCTTTTAATAATAGCCATTCTAACAAATGTGAAGTAATATCTCATTGTGTTTTGATTTGCATTTCCCTGGTGGTTAGTGATGTTGAGCACCCTTTCATGTACCTGTTGATCATTTGTATGCCTTCTTCGAGAAATGTCTATTCAGGTCCTTTGTCCATTTTAAAATCAAATATATATATTGGAGCTATTTAATTATAGGAATTCCTTATATATTTTTGATATTAACCCTTTATCATATATATTGTTTACAAATATTTTTTCCCCAATCT
Source organism: Crocuta crocuta (assembly GCF_008692635.1). Lineage (NCBI taxonomy): Eukaryota > Metazoa > Chordata > Mammalia > Carnivora > Hyaenidae > Crocuta > Crocuta crocuta. The sequence continues at coordinate 897,624 of NW_027531899.1, forward strand.
GTAGTTTGCCTTTTCATTTTGTTGATTGTTTCTTTTGCTATGAAGAAGCTTTTAAGTTTAAATTAGTCCCACTTCTTTATTCTGCTTTTGTTGCTTGTGCTTTCTGTGGCATAGCCAATAAATCATTGTCATGACTAATACCAAGGAGGTTTTTCTCTGTTTTCTTCTAGGGTTTTGTGGTTTTAGGTCTTATGGTTAATTCTTTAATCCATTTTGAGTTGATTTCTGTGTACAGTGTAAGATAAAGGTCCGATGTAATTCTTTTGCACATGGATATTCTGTTTTCCCAGCAACATTTATCCAAGAAACTATCATTCTCCCCTTATGTACTCTTGGCTCCCTTGTTTAAGATTTTTTCCAATATTTTTTTTTTATTTATTTCTAGGAGAGAGAGAGCGAGAGAGAGAGAGAGACAGCGTGAGCAGGGGAGGGTCAGAGAGAGAGAGGGAGAAACAGACGCTGAAACAGGCTCCAGGCTCTGAGCTGGCAGTCAGCACAGAGCCCGATGCGGGGCTCGAACCCACGAACCGCGAGATCATGACCTAAGCGAAAGTCGGACGCTTAACCGACTAAGCCACCCAGGCGCCCCTTGTTGAAGATTTTTTTAAAAACTTTAACGTTTATTAATTATTGAGAGACAGAGCATGAGCATGGGAGGGGCAGAGAGAGGTGGAGACACAGAATCTGAACCAGGCTCCAAGCTCTGAGCTGTCAGCACAGAGCCTGACACAGGGCTCAAACCCGCGAACCGTGAGATCATGACCTGAGCCGAAGTCGGAGGCTTAACCGACTGAGCCACCCAGGCGCCCCTGAAGATTGTTTATATATGTGTGAGTTTATTTCTGGGATGTCCATTCTGTTCCGTTGATCTTTGTGTATGTTGTTATCCCAGCAACATACTGTTTGATTACCATGGCTTTATAATATAATTTGAAATAAGGAAGTGTGATGCCTCCAACTTTACTCTTCTCGCTCAAGATTGCTTTGGCGATTCAAAGTCTTTTGTGCTTCCATCCAAATTTTAGGATTTTTTTCTATATTTGTGAAAATGCCATTGGAACATTGATTGGGAGAATCCATCGAATTTGTAGATCACTTTGGGTGGTATGGGCATTTTAACAATAGTAATTTTTCTAATCCAGGAACACGGGCTGTCCTTCCATTTATTTTTCGTGTCTTCTTTAATTTCTTTCATCAAGTCTAGCTCATGCGCCTCCTTAGTAAAATTTGTTCCTAAGTTTGTATTGTTTTTAATGCTATTGTGAATAAGATTGTCTTGATTGGTTTTTCAGTGTGTGGTTAGTGTACAGAAACATAATCAAGTTCTGTACATTGATTTTGTTTCCTGCAACTTTACTAAATCCATTTACTCTTGAGTTTCTTGGTGGAGTCTCTAGGGTTTTCCATATATGACTCCACCTGTGTTCATTTGCATTCTTCTCCATAAAGAGAAAAGTAAATTATTCTGACATTCTAAGAAGCAGCAATAATCCGCACCTGCGCACTCCGCTAGACTGGAATTCCCGCAAATCATCGGACACCCTTAGGGGCGGGTCCAAGTTGCCGGCGGGATCAATCTGATCCGCCCAACTCCAGGCTTCGGAGGCGGTTCCTCTTCTGCGTTTCCCGGTGGCCACCACGCCCAGTTAGCGGCCACTTCCGGCTTGCAGGGGTCGTTGTCCGGGTGGGATGAGGCCCTCAGGTGGAGGACGAGATCGGTGGCCGCCAGAGGCCTCTGCTGACCAGGACCCCAGCCGGAGGGACTGCCGGTGTGGGTGGGCAGAGAGGCGCCCCGGACAGGGCGCTGACGGGCACGCGGAGGAGCCTCGGCCCGTGTGCGACCGCGAGTGGCGGCCGTGGGGTGTGGGAGTCTGTGCGTGGGGGCCGCGCCTTGTGCCGCGGTGACGGGGAGACGGGGCGTGTGGACACTGAGCAGTGCTTTGCTGTAGCCAGGTGTGGGGGGGGGGGGACCAATGGCCCGCTGCTTCCTCGTCTTCACCCCTCCCAGCCACGTGCCTGCCTGCCGCAGAGCAGTGGCCCCTTGTAGGGAAGTCAGGTTCTGAGCCTAGAATGGAAGTTTCCGCAGGAGAGCCCAGACCTGGACCTGGGATGGGAGTTTTAGAGCTGCAGCTGCCTCTCTGGGTCCCGCACGAGGGCAGCTACAGGTTGAGACCCACCGCCTTCTCCCAGTTCTGTCCCCAGGAACCAGCTTTGAACTCGGGACCGATTCCTCCTTTAACTCCCATCCCATTTTGTGCAAGTAAGGGAGGTGTGGCCCTGGAGGGTGCTTCCAAATTTAGCCTGCACGCGACTAAGAAAACACCTTCATATATTCAGAAAATATTTATCGAGCGCCCACTCTAAGCAAAGCACTGTGCCCGGCACTGTCCGTACATGAAATGAACATGATTGATAGAGTCCCTGCTCTCGTGGGCTTTACCTGCCGTCGCCAAGACATGGGTTAAACGAGTAAGCCCATGAGGACATTGTGCTGTGCAGACAAGTATACAGGGGTGTTGGGGTAGGAATGACAGGGCTCGGGGGGGTGCCTGGGTGGCTCAGCTGGTTAAGCGTGCGACTCCTGATTTCAGCTTAGTTCGTGATCTCACGATTCGTGAGTTCGAGCCCAGCATCAGGCTCCGCACTGACTGTGAGGAGCCTGCTTGGGCTTCTCCCTCTTTCTCTTTCTCTCTGCCCCTCCCCCCGTCTCTCAAAAATAAATAAATAAGGGCACCTGGGTGGCTCAGTCAGTTGAGCGTCCGACTTCAGCTCAGGTTGTGATCTTGAGGTTCCTGAGTTCAAGCCCCACGTTGGGCTCGCTGCTTAGATCCTCTGTTCCCTCTCTCTGCCCTTCCCCCACGTGTGCTCTCTCAAAAATAAATTTTAAAGAAGTAAAAGTAAATAAATAAACTTAAAAAGAACAGCAGGGCTTGGGTGCTTAGGGAACGTGTCCCAAAGTAGGCGCCCTCACACAGAGCTGTGAAACAGGGGTTTGGGCCATGAATCTGGGCCAGAGCATTTTATACACTCAGACTGAGTGGGAGACACAGAGGCCCTGAGACAGAAATGATTTCTTTGTGATTGGGAGCAATAAGAAGGTTAGAACAGAATATGGGAAGGATGGTAGAAAGGGTGGTCTGGGAGATAGGCCAGGACCAGATCATATAAGGCCCTGATAGTCACTGTGAGGAGTATACAATGTTTTCCAAGAGTTACTTACAGCCATGTTCCGATCTGTGTTGAAAGTTTTCCTCTTTTCTTACTCTTTAAACAAAGCACGACAAGAATACAGAAAACCACATAAAACAAAGAATTGCATGATTAATTGTTTTAAGATAGGCACATATGAAACACCAGGTCACGAGTTAGGATTTTGCCGGCTGTCCCGGAAGCCTATTGTGTGTCTCTTTCACTCACACACCTTTCCTTCCCTGCATGAGAGTTTTTGTCTAGAGCGTTACTGTCTAAGTGAGCATCTCCAGTCTGATTTTGTTTTGCCTATTTTTTTTTAATGTTTTATTTCTTTTTGAGAGAGAGAGACAGCATGAGCAGGGGAGGTTCAGAGAGAGGGAGAGAGAGAGACAGAATCTGAAACAGGCTCCAGGCTCTGAGCTGTCAGCACAGAGCCCCAATGCGGGGTTTGAACCCACGAACCGTGAGATCATGACCTGAGCCAAAGTCGGACGCTTAACCAACTGAGCCACCCAGGCTCCCCTGTTTTGCCTACTGTTTTAAAAAGCCTTTTAAGTCTCTGTCAAATTAAAGTTCCTTTTGATTTTGTTGTTAAGAGTTTTTTCTTGAAGAAGTCAGATCATTTGTCCTGTAGTTTCACACCGTCTGGATTTTGCTGATTGCGTCTTGGTGGTATAAAGGGCAAAAACTGTGTCAGAGTCCATAATAAATAGATGGTTCAGTTAATCCATTTTTTTAAAACGTTTATTCATTTTTGAGAGACAGAAAGAGACAGAGTGCGAGGGGGCCGGGCAGAGAAAGAGGGAGACACAGAATCTGAAGCAGGCTCCAGGCTCTGAGCTGTCAGCACAGAGCCCGATGCAGGGCTGGAACTCATGAACCATGAGATCATGACCTGAGCCGAAATCAGATGTTTAACCAACTGAGCTCCCCAGGCACCCCTTCCTTCGTAGTTTTAAGAACTCAAAGCAGTGATATGTTCAGTGATTCACAGTGACCTGGCATACAGCACGTGCCTGCTTAGTAAGTCCCTCACTTCAGACTCCTTCTGTCTCCGTTAGCTGTCTTGGGGCACCTCTGTCTCCCCCAGAATGCGCCCCTCAGACCAATGAGCTTTGCTACTTCTGTGTGTCCCCCCCCCCGAAAAAAGTGTTTCCCAAAAGAAGGAGCCAGATAAGAGCTATTCAGGGGCACCTGGGTAGCTCAGTCAGTTAAGCATCCTGACTCTTGATTTTAGCTCAGGTCACGACCTCATGGTCCCTGAGTTCGAGCCCCGCATGGGGTTCTACAGTGCCAGTGCAGAGCCTGCTTGGGATTGTCTGTCTCTCTCTCTGTCCCTTCCCTGCTTGCTCTCTCTCTCTCTCAAAATACATAAAAATAAACTTAAAAAAAAAAAGGAGACTTTCAGCCTCACCACACTCTCTATCTCTCTTGACTCTTGCTGCGAAAAACCAGAGGGACTTTCCCTTGGGGGCCTCGGGGTCACAGCACATGGGAAAGAGCTAATTAAGTGGGGTCAAGCGCCAGCCTCGGGTTTCATAATAGCAAATGCCACTCAAAGGAGCAGTAATGCCAAGGCACCCCTCTAGGTTTCTGGTCAGCTGCCCAGGCACCACAGCGGATGGGTGTCACCTTGCCACAGATGCACCTAGGCCAGCGTGCTACTTTGCTGGGGCTGCCGTTACAAAGCACCACAGGCTGGGCGGCTTGCACAGCAGAGATGTTTTATCTCCCAGTTCTGGAGGCTGCAAGTCCAAAGCCAAGGTGTTAGGAGGGTTGTTCTTAGGGCTGGGAGGGAAGGATCTGTTCCAGAACCTTCTACCTGCCTCTTTGCATCCTCTTCCCTCTGTGTGTGCCTGTGTCCAAATATCATCATCATCATCATCTTCATCTTCTTCTTCTTCTTTCTTTCTTTATTTTTGAGAGAGAGAGCAGCAGAGGGGCAAAGAGAGAGGGGGAACAGAGGATCTGAAGTGGACTCCGGGCTGACAGCAGGGACCCCGAAGCAGGGCTGGAACTTACGAGTATGAGATCATGACCTGATCTGAAGTCGGATGCTCAACCGAATGAGCCCCCCAGGCGCCCCCAAATCTCCTCTTCTTATAATAACACCACCCATATTGGGTTAGGACACCACCCTAATGACCTCATTCTAACTTGATGCCTCTNGCTGGGAGGGAAGGATCTGTTCCAGAACCTTCTACCTGCCTCTTTGCATCCTCTTCCCTCTGTGTGTGCCCGTGTCCAAATATCATCATCATCATCATCTTCATCTTCATCTTCTTCTTCTTTCTTTCTTTATTTTTGAGAGAGAGAGCAGCAGAGGGGCAAAGAGAGAGGGGGAACAGAGGATCTGAAGTGGACTCCGGGCTGACAGCAGGGACCCCGAAGCAGGGCTGGAACTTACGAGTATGAGATCATGACCTGATCTGAAGTCGGATGCTCAACCGAATGAGCCCCCCAGGCGCCCCCAAATCTCCTCTTCTTATAATAACACCACCCATATTGGGTTAGGACACCACCCTAATGACCTCATTCTAACTTGATGCCTCTGTAAAGACCTACCTGTCACATGCCAAGGTCAGGACTTGAACACAGAATGGTAGTGCGGGAGGGGCAGGCACAATTCATCCATCACAGCCGGTTCAGCCATTCACAGTCCTTAGACACATCGGTCGGCCCGTCATTGAGAACTCTAGGTCTCCGTCCCACAACTCGCTGTCATGGGGTGTGCCTCGTGGACACAGGGCTTGTCCCAGCGCTGTTACGTATGTAAGTACTGATTAGCCGACTGACAATAAAACAGCCATACAACTCTTAGTTCCCTCTATCAGTTTTACCCATCCCTTCATCCACCTCCGGCAACCACCAGTTTGTTCTTTGCATTTAAGAGTCTGGTTTTGGTGGGGGCGCCTGGGTGGCTCAGTCAGTTAAGCATCCGACTCTTGATTTTGGCTCAGGTCATGATCTCACGGTTTCTGAGATCAAGCCCCATGTCGGGCTTAGCGTTGACAGTGCAGAGCCTGCTTTGGATTGATTCTACCACTCTCTCTCAAAATAAATGAATAAACTTAAAAAAAAAAGGGAAGTCTTTTTTTGCTTTTTTTGCTTTGTCTCATATATTCTTTGTTTTGTTTCTTGAATTCCAAATATGAGTAATACTCTGGTATCTCTTCAGATTGCATAAATCTTTCACCTTTTACCAAATATGAGTAAAATCATACGATGTTTGTCTTTCTCTAGTGGACTTATTTCAATTAGCACTGTACCCTCCAGGTCCATCCATGTTGTGGCAAATGACAGGACCTCACTCTTTCTTAGAGTGGAGTAATATTTCCGTGTATCTATATACCATATCTTCTCTATCCATTCATCTGTGGATGGACACTTGGGCTGCTTCCAGATCTTGGCTATTGTGAATAGCATTGCAGTAAACATAGGGGTGCGTATATCTTTTCAAATTAGTGTTTTCAAATTCTTTAGGTAAATACCCAATAGTGGAATTACTAGACCATATGGTAATTCTATCTTTAATTTCTTGAGGAACCTCCATATTGTTTTCCACAGTAGCTACACCAATTTGTGCACAAGGGTTCTTTTTTGTTCACATCCTTGCCAACACTTGTTATTTCTTGGGTTTTTGATTTTGGCCTTTATAACAGGTGTGAAGTAATATCTCACTGTGGTTCGATTTACATTTTCCTGATGATTAGTAATGTTAAGCATCTTTTCATGTGTCTGTCGGCCACCTGTATGTCTTGGGAACAGTGTCTACTCAGGTCTTCCGTCCATTTTTTAATTGTATTACTTGTCTTTTTGGTGTTGAGTTGTATAAGTTCTTTCTATATTTTAGATATTAACCACTGATCAAATATGTTATTTACAAATATGTTTCTAGGAATTAATTTCTTCTAGGTTTTCCAGTTTGTTGACCTATAATTTTTCATCATATTCTCTTATAAACCTCTATATTTCTGATATAAACATCCTTCGCTTCTGACTTTATTGATTTGAGCCCACTCTTTTTTTCTTGATGAGTCGGACTAAAGATTTATCAGTTCTGTTTACTCTTTTGAAGAACCAGCTCCTCGATTCATTGATCTGTTCTATATTTTTTTTTTAGCCTCTATTTCATTTATTTCTGTTCTGATCATTATNACTAAGCCACCCAGGCGCCCCTCTGGCTCGTTTAGGTTTAAAGTTAGGTTGTTTATTTGAGATTTTTCTTATATCTTGAAGTAGGCCTGTATTGCTATAGTCTTCCCTCTTAGAACAGCTTTTGCTGCATCCCAAAGATTTTGAATTTTTTTTTTTTTGAAGTTTTATTTATTTCTAGGAGAGAGAGAGAGAGACAGCGTGAGCAGGGGAGGGTCAGAGAGAGAGGGAGTCACAGACTGAAACAGGCTCCAGACTCTGAGCTGGCAGTCAGCACAAAGCCGGATGCGGGGCTCGAACCCACGAACCGCGAGATCATGACCCAAGCGAAAGTCGGACGCTCAACCGACTAAGCCACCCAGGCGCCCCTGCATCCCAAAGATTTTGGACTGTTGTGTTTTCATTCTCATTTGACTCCGTGTATTTTTTGATTTTGTCTTTGATTTCTTGGTTGACCCATTCATCGTTCAGTAGAGTGTTATTTTGCCTCCATGTGTTTGTGTTCTTTCCAGATTTTTTCTTGCACTTGACTTCTAGTTTCATACTCAGAAAAGATACATGATATGATATGATTTTTATTTGTTTTGTTGCCTAACATGTGATCTGTTCTTGAGAATGTTGCATGGGCACTTGAAAAGAATTTGTGTTCTGCTGTTTTGGGATAGAATGTTTGGAATTCTATCTATTCTTTGTTATTCAAAGCCATTGTTTCCTTATTGAATTTCTGTCTGGATGATCTATCCATTGATGTAAGTGAGGTGTTAAAGTCCCTTACTAATTTTTTAAATTATTTTTTAGAGAGAGAGAGCATGAATGGGGGAGAGGGACAGAAGGAGAGAGAGAGAATTTTAAGTAGGCTCCACACTCAGTGCAGAGCCTGCTGTGGCGCTCAATCTGACAATCCTGGGATCATGACCTAAGCTGAAATCAAGAGTTAGATGCTCAACCAGCTTAGCCACCCAGGCACCCCGCCCACTATTACTATATTAATGCCAGTTTCTTCCTCTGTGTCTGTTAAGAGTGGCTTAATGTATTTAGGTGTTTCCATGGTGGGTGGATAAATATTTACAATTACTACATACTGTTGTTGGATTGTTCCCTTTATCATTATGTAGTGTCATTCTTGGTCTCTTGTTACAGTCTTTATGTTAAAGTCTATTTTGTCCAATATAAGTATTGCTTCCACATTTTCTTTTTGCATGGTAGATTATTTTCTATAATAATCTTTGTGTATCTTTATATCTGATGTGAGTTTCACTTTATGTTTTCTATAATAATCTTTGTGTATCTTTATATCTGATATGAGTTTCTTCTAGGCAGCATATAGATGGGTCTTGCTTTTTTATCCATTCAGTTATTGTAGGTCTTTTTTTCTTTTTCTTTTTTTTGATGTTTTTTATTTACTTCTAGGAGAGAGAGAGAGAGACAGCGTGAGCAGGGGAGGGTCAGAGAGAGAGGGAGCCACAGACTCTGAAACAGGCTCCAGGCTCTGAGCTGGCAGTCAGCACAGAGCCCGACGCGGGGCTCGAACCCACGAACTGCGAGATCATGACCTAAGCAAAAGTTGGACGCTTAACCGACCTAGCCACCCAGGCGCCCCTCGTAGTCTTTTGATTGGAGCATTTAGTCCGTTCACATTTGCAGTGATTATTGACAGGTATGTACTTACTGCCAGTTTGCTACTTGTTTTATGGTTGTTTTTGTAGTTCTCTCTTCCTTCCTTCTCTTGCTCTCTTCCTTTATGGTTTGATGGCTTTCTTTGGTGTTGTATTTGGAGAGCAAGCAGGGGAGGGGCAGAGAGAGATGGAGACACAGAATCTGAAGCAGGCTCCAGGCTCTGAGCTGTCGGCACAGAGCCCGATGTGGGGCTTGAACTCATGAGCGTGAGATCATGACCTGAGCCGAAGTCAGGTGCTTAACCAACTAAGCCACCCAGGTGCACCTAGAGTTATGTATTCTTTAATGCATTTTGTACATGTGTATGTACAGGAAAATAAAATGTGTTTGCTTTCTCCTTTTCTTTCAGATTTGGAGTCAAATTATGGAGCTAAGAAGTTATCTCCAGAAAATGATATCTATGAAATAAATTTACCTCAACAGAGTATAATGCAAATAAGTAAAACTCTTGGCTTGAAAGCCTCCAATTTTAGAAATGACTCAAAATGCAGAAATAGATCTCGGCGACGACAGGGACATCAAGAGGGGTATATCAGTCAAAAGATAATAAGCTATGAAAAAATGCTTACACCCATTATACTTCTCTTATTCACAATACAGATAAGCCACATGAATGTAAGGAGTGTGGGAAGTACTTTAGTTGGGGTTCAAATCTTATTCAGCATCAGAGTATTCATACGGGAGAGAAGCCCTACAAATGTAAGGAATGTGGGAAGGCCTTTAGACTTCTTATCCAGCTTACTCGTCATCAGAAATTTCACACTGGTGAGAAACCCTTTAAATGTAAGCAGTGTGGGAAAGCTTTTAGTCTTCTCATCCAGCTCCATCGCCATGAGAACATTCACACAGGTGAGAAACTGTTTGAGTGTAAGGAATGCGGGAAGTCCTTTAACCGTAGCTCAAACCTGGTTCAGCATCAGAGTATTCATACAGGGGCAAAACCCTATGAATGTAAAGAGTGTGGGAAAGGCTTTAATCGTGGTTCAAATCTTGTTCAGCATCAGAAAATTCATTCTAGTGAGAAACCCTTTGTTTTTTTGTTTTTTTTTTTTAAACGTTTTATTTATTTCTAGGAGAGAGAGAGAGAGACAGCGTGAGCAGGGGAGGGTCAGAGAGAGAGGGAGTCACAGACTGAAACAGGCTCCAGGCTGTCAGCACAGAGCCCGACGCGGGGCCTGAACCCACGAACCGCGAGATCATGACCTAAGCGAAAGTCGGACGCTTAACCGACTAAGCCACCCAGGCGCCCCTCTAGTGAGAAACCCTTTGAATGTGAAGAATGTGGGAAGGCCTTTTGTCTTCCAGTAGAGCTCACTCGACATCAGAACACTCACACTGGTGAGAAACCATTTATGTGTAAGAAGTGCGGCAAGGCCTTCAGTCGTGGCTCGAATCTTGTTCAACATCAGAGTATTCACACTGGTGAGAAACCCTATGGATGTAAGGAGTGTGGAAAGGCTTTTTTAGACTCTACCTCCAGCTTTCTCGACATCAGAAAACGCACACTGGTGAGAAACTGTTTGGATGTAAAGAATGTGGGTCAGCCTTCCAATATCAGTACCAACTTATTGAACATCAGCGAATTCATACAGGTGTGAAACCTTATGAATGTAAGGAATGTGGGAAATCGTTTTGTTGTGGTTCAAACCTCATTCAACATCGGAGTGTTCATACTGGAAAGAAGCCTTTCGAATGTAAGGAATGTGGGAAGGCCTTTAGATTCCATATACACCTTAACTCGACATCAGAAATTTCATACTGGTGAGAAGCCCTTTGAATGTGGAAAATGTGGCAAAGCCTTTAGTCTTCTCACCCAGCTTCATCGCCACGAGAACATTCACACAGGTGAGAAGCCGTTTGAGTGTAAGGAATGCGGGAAGTCCTTTAATCGTGTCTCAAACCTTGTTCAACGTCAGAGTATTCATGCTGGTGTGAGACCCTATGAATGTAAAGAGTCCGTGGGAAAGGCTTTAATCGTGGTTCAAACCTTATTCAGCATCAGAAAATTCATTCTAGTGAGAAACTCTTTGAGTGTAAGGAGTGCGGGAAGGCCGTTAGGTATCATTACCGACTCATTGAACATCATAGAGTGCATACTGGGGAGAAACCCTTTGAATGTAAAGAATGTGGGAAGGCCTTTACTCTTAGGATACAGCTCACTCGACATCAGAACATTCATACCGGTGAGAAGCCATTTACATGTAAGGAGCGCGGCAAGGCCTTCAATCGTGGCTCAAATCTTGTTCAACATCAGAGTATTCACACTGGTGAGAAACCCTATGGATGTAAGGAGTGTGGAAAGGCTTTTAGACTCCACCTACAACTTTCACGACATCAGAAAACGCATACTGGTGAGAAACCGTTTGAATGTAAGGAATGTGGGATAGCTTTTAGACATCAGTACCAAGTTGTTGAACATCAACGAATTCATACAGGTGTGAAACCCTATGAATGCAAGGAATGCGGAAAGAGCTTTAGTCATGGTATAGACCTTAGAGTACATCAGATAATTCACACTGGTGAGAAACCCTTTGGATGTAAGGAATGTGGGAAGGTCTTTCAACATCATTATCAATTTCTTGGACATTCCAGAATGCATACTGGCGAGAACCCCTATGATTGTAAGGAATGTGGGAAATGCTTTATTTGTGGTAGTGAACTTAGAGCACATCAGAGAATTCATACTGGTGAGAAACCATATCAGTGTAAGGAATGTGGGAAGGCCTTCAGTCGTAGCTCAAACCTTATTTAACATGTTAAAATTCATACTGGTGAGAAGCCCTATGAATGTGAGGAATGTGGGAAAACTTTTAGACTTAGTTCAGTCTTTACTGCCCATCAAAGAATTCATACAGGTATGAAGCCCTATGAATGTAAAGAATGTGGAAAGAGCTTTGGCTGTAGTTCAAGCCTTATTCAACATGAGAGGATTCATACTGGTGAAAAACCTTATGAATGTAAGGAAGGTGGGAAGGCCTTTAGACTCAGGTCAGTGTTTATTGCTCATCAAAGAATTCATACAGGTCTGAAACCCTATGAGTGTAAAGAATGTGGGAAAGGCTTTACTGTGAATGGTCAGCTGACTCGACATCTGAAAATTCATGATCATCTGAAGTCCCATGAATATAAGGAATGTGGGAAAACCTTCGCTGGATATGAACAGCTTACTCATCATCAGAGAGTTCCTAGTGGGAAGAAATTCTATGAATACAAAAGAATGTGGAAAGAGCTTAAATCATGGACTGAGGTTTGCTCAACAGTATAGTATTCCTACTGGTGAGGAACTCCTTGAATATAAGTCATGTGGAAAGATTGACAGTCACAGCAAACACTTTAGAGTTGAGAAGACATTCTGATGTGAAACTCTTTGAATGTAGGAAATACAGGGTGGCCTTCATGCTCATAGTTTACCAATCAAGAAAGGTATTTTACTACATATGTTAATTTCATGTACTTAGAAAAGCCTTCAAACTCCAACTGGAGAGAAACTATCGTCGGAACAAATATAAGCTAACGTCTACTTGAGGAATGTGTTTTATTGCCATTTCACTACCTGTGTGATGTTAGACTAGGTGCCTAGCCTCTTTTTGCATCATTTATAAATGGCAGTGGTAGCACTAGTGCAATTATAGGAACAAATGTGTTCCAGTACACAGAAAATCCTTGAAAAAGTATTCGGCCCATGCTAGTGCTCATAAAGGGTAGCTTTTATGTTGTTCCATTAGCATTACTGTTACTGATGACAGGAAAAGTGTATTATTGTGAATCATTTAGAAAAACCTCGCCCATTCGTTATTTTACTTTAAATGGCCTCCGTATAAAATTTCATGGGAGGTGAAGAACATACGAGGATTTTCATTAAGAGCTCATCCCTTACGTTACCTCAGAAAGTTCATTTTGGAAAGGAGCCCTATGGATTTCACGTGTGAGATGTTGAGAAACAGGGAGAGGTTTTTGAAGTGACTTGTCTATAAAAATATCGACAGGCAGGAAAGGTATAATTTCTATTCTCTGTACAGAAGTTAAGATAAATATTAGTGAAAGAATAGCAAAATAAAAGCTATATGCTTCCATTACCCAACTCTTTATCATGAAAATTGCTACACATGTGAAAAAATTGGAAGAATAAGCATCCATATACCACTTCTAGATTCAGAGTTGTTAACAATTTGACATATTTATTTTTCTGTATATTTTGTTTTACCATTGAGAATATGCTTTAGACATCATATACTTTGACCCTTATTACATCAATATGTATCTCCCAAACATAAACAATCTCGTATATGGCCCTAGTACCATAATTATCCTTAAGGAAGTTATCCATAATTCCATACTATCTATCTTCATTGGCCTCTAAACGCCTTTTTATACGGGTTCATCTTCTAAATAGAATGCATTCCAGGGGCGCCTGAGTGGCTTAGCCGGTTAAGCGTCCTACTTTCGCTTAGGTCATGATCTCGCGGTTCGTGGGTTTGAGCCCCGCGTCGGGCTCTGTGCTGACTGACAGCTCAGAGCCTGGAGCCTGTTTCAGTCTGTGTCTTCCTCTCTCTCTAACCCTCCCCTGCTCATGCTGTCTCTCTCTCTCCTAGAAATAAATAAAACATTAAAAATAAATAAATAAATAGAATGAATTCCAGATTCTGTATTATATTTAGTTATTAGTTCTCTTTAGTCTTTTTTAGTCTAGGACAGTAACTCAAATTTTCTTGAGTGCCAGAATCACCTGTGAATCCTAGTAAAAATACAGAGGTCCAGGCCCACTGAGCCTGTCTTGACTAGCTCTCCAGTGGAGAGCTAAAAAATTTAAAAAAGGTTTTATTTATTTTTGAGAGAAAGAGAGACAGCATGAGCAGGGGAGGGTCAGAGAGAGAGGGAGTCACAGAATATGAAGACAGGCTCCAGACTCTGAGCTGGCTGTCAGCGCAGAGCCCGACGCGGGGCTCGAACCCACAAACCGTGAGATCATGACCTGAGCTGAAGTCTGACGCTTAACCGACTGAGCCACCCAGGCGCCCCATCTCCAGTGGATTTTGGAACGCATTACAGAGAGCCACTGGTTTAGAACATTTCTTCTTTAAAAACATTAAAAAAAAATTTTTTTTTATAATGTTGACTTTATGAGAACTCCAGGAAAATTGCCATGTGTTTAGATTTTCTGTTTATAATGTCATTTAGCTTTGTTTTGTTGTTTGTGTTTTCTGTACAAAGGAAATTGGGTCTAGAGGCTACATGAGGTTCAGATGAAATGTTTTAAGGGGAGAATACTTGGTAGGTTATGTCTGTATGTCATATTGCAACAGGTCATTACTTTGCTAGTAAAACCTAGTTTGATCGTTTGGGTAAGATGGTACCAGATCGCCATTGTAAAGATCTGTGGAGAGACTGTCACCACTTTGGAAATTTATACTCTTTTCTTTAAATCCTGAATCAGGGGCGCCCGGGTGGCTTAGTCGGTTGGGCGTCCGACTTTCGCTCAGGTCATGATCTCGCGGTTTGTGAGTTCGAGCCCCGCGTCGGGCTCTGTGCTGACTGCCAGCTCGGAGCCTGGAGCCTGTTTCGGAGTCTGTGACTCCCTCTCTCTCTGACCCTCCCCTGCTCGCGCTGTCTCTCTCTCTGCTAGAAAAAAAAAAATTAAAAAAATATATATATAAATCCTGAATCAAATAGAAAATAAAAAACGAAAATAGACTGTTCTGGAACGAATTGCATTAAAACGCAAACGTGATTGAACTTGTAGAATGTGCCTGAAGCTATACTCTGTACAAAATTAATTCCCTTCAGCGTATACAAGATCGTTTGGGCCAGAACCTTATTTTGCTGTTTATTCCCCAGCACTTTTATTGCGTCTGCCACATAAGAAATTGTTAAACTTCAGGGGGAGAAAAATTGAGCCTGCAAATCAAGAAGCTATAAAACAAAAGAGAATACACCTTAAGCCAATATAAGGAAGAAACACTAAAAATGAGGATGGACAGTTGGGAAGCAGATTTCATTTCTTACTTTTAATTTTTTTCCAGCCTTGGGTTATAATTGACATATAACAGTAGGTTAAGGTGTAAAACATAGTGATTCCATATATGTATATATTGCTAAATGATTACTGTAATAAACTAACACACCTATCACCTCACAATAGTTACCTTTTTTGTATGATGAAAACTTTTAAGATCTTCTCCCATAGCAAATTTGAAGTATACAATTCAATATTGTTAACTAGTCACAATGCTATACATTATAGCCCTAGAACGTGTTTATCTTGTAAGTGGAAATTTGTACCCTTTCACCACCTTGACCCATCCCTCAACCCCCACCCCTGTGACTGGCAAGCCACAATCTGTTCTCTGTAGCTATGAGTTCTGGGGTTTTTTTTGAATTCTACATGTGAGTGAGATCATACAGTATTTATCTTTATTTGACCTACTTCAGTTAACATAATGCCCTTGAAGTTTGTATGTGTTAAAAATAGCAGAATTCCTTTATTTTTTATGGCTGAATAATATTCCATACGATATATAATATTCCAATATAAAATGCCACATTTTCTTTCTCCTTTCATCCAATGATGGATGCTTAGATTATTTCCATTTCTTGGCTATTGTATATGCTATAATGCACATGAGAGTGCTGATACCTCTCCAAGATAATGATTTTATTTATTTATTTATGTTTTGATGCATACCCAGAAGTATGGTAGTTCTACTTTTAATTTTTTAAAGAACCTCCTTGGGATGCCTGGGTGGCTCAGTCAGTTAAGTGTCCGACTTTGGCTCAGGTCATGATCTCACAGTTCATGGGTTCGAGCCCCACGTTGGGTTCTGTGCTGACAGCTCAGAGCCTGGAGCCTATTTTGGATTCTGTGTCACCTTCTTTCTCTGTTCCTTCCCTGCTTGTACTCGGTCTCTCTCTCTCTTTCAAAAGTAAAATGAACATTAAAAAAAAAAAAGGACCTTACTGTTTGTTAGATTAGGTGTACCAGTTTACCTCCCCACCAGTTGTGTAGGAGGATTCTCTTTCTTCCACATTCTTACCAGCTCTTGTTATCTCTTGCCTTTTGATTATAGTCATTCTAATATGTTTGAAGTAATATCTCATTGTGGTTTTGATTTGCATTTCCCTGATGATTAGCAATATTGAGCACCTTTTCATGTATCTTGTTGACCATTTGAACATCTTTGGGAAAATGTCTTCAAGTTCTTTGACCATTTTTAAGTTGGATTATTGGGTTTGTTGTTGTTGTTGTTGTTGTTGTTGTTGTTGGAGTGTATGAGTTCCATATGTGGCTTGTAAATATTTTCTCCCTCCATAGGTTGCCTTTTCATTTTTTAAAAATCTCATTTATTTTTCAGTGCAGAAGCTTTTTAGTTTGGTGTAATCCCCCTTAATTTATTTTTTATTTTGTTACTTGCACTTTATATGTCATATACAAAAAAATCATTGTCAGAGCTTTTTGTGTATGTTTTCCTCTTGGAGCTTTATAGTTTCAGGTGTTACATTTAATTCTTTAATCCATCTTGAGTTAATTGTGAGTGGCATAAGGGTCTACTTTCATTCTTTGGCATGTGAATATCCAATTTCCCCAGCGGCATTTATTGAAGAGCCTGCCTTTTCTTTATTGAGTATTCTTGGCTTTCTTATCATATATTAATTGACCGTGAATGTATGGATTTATTTCTGGGCTCTCAATTCTGTCCCATTGATCTATGGGTCTGGTTTTATGCTGATGCCTTACTGTTTTGATTACTATAGCTTTCTAATATAGTTTGAAATCAGGAAATGTTATGTCTCTAGCTTTGTTCTTCTGTGTCAGGATTGCTTTGTCTCCCGAGTCTTTTAATTTAAAGTCTATTTTGTCTGTTATTAGTATAGTCACAATCTGTTTTAGTACTTTTTGCATGGAATATTATTTTCCCATACTTTCAACCTGTTTGTGAATTTTGAGTTCATGTAGTTGGATATGTTTTTTATCCATTCTGCCAATTACTGTCTTTTGATCGGAAGAGTTTAACCCATTTACACTTAAAGTAATTACTGATAAGGAGGGATTTCTATCATTGTGCTATCTGCTTATTATATGCTTTATAAAATTCCCCCCTCACTTCCTATATTACTGTCTTTTGTATTTAGTTGATTTTTTTGGTAGTGAAATGTTTAAATTCTTATTTTCTTTTGTGTATTATTGTCTTTGTAGTTACCATGAAGATTATATTTAACAACCTAATTTGAATCTATATCAGCTTAATTTCAATAACATACAAAAACTGCACATTTACAGCTCTGGATCTGCCTCTTTGGGTTGTGGATGTCACATACTTATGTCTTTATACACTGTGTGCCCCAAAGTATAAGCTAATAATCTTTGAAGGTGGAAAGTGTCTTAATGTAGAAAAGATCTGGAGTAACAAGCCAAAGTTACAGTAGTACTAGATGTCCTGTTATTCCCAGCCTATGGATAGCGATGCTGTGGCTAAGAATGCCTGAGGCACTTGCCCAAGCCCATCTTCCTTGTAGCAAGCCCTCACAGACATTTTCCCTACTGGGGCCAATGTGGCTGGGCCAACCCTTGCGGTTCTTCTGATTGCAGGATATACTTCAGCAACGACCATCAGAGAACTTTGTTGAAGAACAGGTGTTATTACTCACAGATCCTGGAGGATACATATATGGCATACCCGAGGGCCACACAGTGACGTTTCCTGTATAGGGAGAGTGCAGACCTAGGGCTCTACCTTTATTAGGAACTGACTGTCGGGTGTCGTGGGTTTCACAGGTTTACTCCTTATTGGCCAATTTAAAGCCTTGGTGGGAGTTAAGGTACTGGAAGGGAGAAGCAAGGTTACCAAAATGGTCAATTATCTAGGTTCCCCAGGGCTTTCTGGAACTAGGAGCTTCATGAATGAAGATGGTCCAATTCCTTCTCTAGTTGTATTGCTAGCACTTGTACCAAACAGCTGGCGATATTTCTGTTTAGGATGGCTGTCTTTTGAAATGGATGCCTCAGTGGTCAAAAGCTTAATGTCAGGTACTATTACTATGCTAGCTTTTATGCTAATAATTTTTTTAATGTTTTATTTATTTCTAGGAGAGAGAGAGAGAGAGAGAGAGAGAGAGACAGCGTGAGCAGGGGAGGGTCAGAGAGAGAGGGAGTCACAGACTGAAACAGGCTCCAGGCTCTGAGCTGGCAGTCAGCACAGAGCCCAACGCGGGGCTCGAACCCACGAACCGCGTGATCATGACCTAAGGGAAAGTCGGACGGTTAACCGACTAAGCCACCCAGGCGCCCCACTAATAATTTTTTTTAATGCATTAATCTTTTGGGGCGCCTCAGTGGCTCGGTCGGTTAAGCAATTAACTCTTGATTTTAGCTCAGGTCATTATCTCAAAGTTCATGAGTTCTAGCCCCGCATGGGGTTTGCTGCTGTCATTACGGAAACTTTGCATCCTCCGTCCCTCTCTCTCAAAAATAAACAAACATTAAAAGATAAATAAAAAATAAAATACACTCAGATAATCCCGCCAGGACTATCTCACGGGAAGAGACAACCGAAATTCCGCCCGATGGAGCTCGTTCCCACTCAAACCCTCTGGGCCGCAGGGTCGCGCCCACGGCCTCTGGGGGGGTGGGGGGGTGGGGAGGGGGTACGAAGGGCTTCGGAGAGCCGAGAGGCTCCCCGACCTCAGACAGACCCAAAATGGAGCACTGCTGGGTAGGCCTCCGGGTCGCGAGACCGTGGATGCAGTCGCGTGTTCTGCGCTTGCGCTTGCGCCTGCGCCTGTGCCTGTGCCTGCGCCTGCGCAGAGTCGGGCGCACTGGCGGCCGGGCCGCGTGTCCCCGACGCCCCTGGGGCGGTGGTAGTGGAGGCTCCCAGGGCCTGGCATGGCGCGCCGTCGGTCGTTCAGCGCCCGCTGCGAATTAGTCGCAGTAAGGGAAAGAGTCGGTGCCAGGTGAGGCGGGGGCGGACTCGTGGGGGTAAACCTGTCGCCCAAAGCCAGGGCGCGTGGAGTCCAGAGCCTCAGACGCGTGCGCGCGTGAGAACCGGAGGAGGGGCCTGTGCGACCGATTGTGACAGTCTGTGTGCGTGCGTGTGTGTGTGTGCGCGTGCGGCGACGCCGGCCCTGTGGTTTGTGTCACTGACCCATATCCCCGCTGCTTGCCCCGCGCTCCCCTTCGCAGCCCCGAGTGTCTGCACAGAGCCCCGTGGGCACGTTTCCCCCAGAGGACAAACCCTGGGCCCTGGGATGAAGGCTCCGGGCAGGAAAGCACAGGCCTGGGCTTGCGGTGGGACTTTTAGAGCCAGAAGGGTCCCTGGGACGGACTCCCTGCAGGAAATGATGGGCGAGCCCCTACTTGGAGGCGCTGTGGACGCAGCTGCATTTTTCCGAACCACAGCGTTCCCATACCTGCAGCCTCCCTCTCACAACTGGTTGTGCGTGTGACGGCAGGGCCGATGTGGCCCTGCAGGGGATTTTCTCAGGTGCGTGGCTCTACAGAAGGCCTGGCGTCTCATGATTTCCTTCTTCCCCAGTCCTGCCATTCTCCAAAAGGAGGAAGCGTTGTCGTACATCAGAAAGTCTAGCGCCGAGTTTGTTTCCGCTTTGTTCATAAATGCGCTTTTGGTTTTAGCACGTCGAAACGTTTGCTTGCTTTTCCTGAAATGCCCAGTGGCTCATCCTAGGCGATGGGCCATGCAGATGAGTCCCTCCCCTCATCTTTCATGTCATTCTTCAGCATGCACTTTTTGTAACAGAAATGCCCATTCTGCGGTCTAGTTAAAGCTTTGTTTTACTGAGAATTATGTTTAGATAGAATCATACCCTTAATCTCCAAAACCTCGCTTTAAAAAGTAAAATAAGGGGCACCTGGGTGGCTCAGTCGGTGAGCGTCCAACTTCCGCTCAGGTCATGATCTAACGGTTGGTGGGTTCGAGCCCCGTATGGGTCTCTGGGCTGACAGTGCAGAGCCTGGAGCCTGTTTCCGATCCTGTGTCTCTCTTTCTCTGCTCCTCCCCTGCTCATGCTTTGTCTCTCAAAAATAAATAAATATTTAAAAAAAATTTTTAAATAAGTTAAAAAAATTTTTTTTATTTCTAGGAGAGAGAGAGAGACCGACAGCGTGAGCAGGGGAGGGTCAGAGAGAGAGGGAGACACAGACTCTGAAACAGGCTCCAGGCTCTGAGCTGGCAGTCAGCACAGAGCCCGACGCGGGGCTCGAACCCACGAACCGCGAGATCATGACCTGAGCGAAAGTCGGACGCTTAACCGACTAAGCCACCCAGGCGCCCCTAAAAATTTTTTTAAACAGTAAAGTAATATCAGAAGTGGTTTGGTGTAAGTGAGAAATGACATGGTCATCTGCTCTTTAAGACTTTTGGGAGCAGGAATGTGCTTGGAAGACTTCGCATGGAAATCTGTGTCATAAAGAGGCAGGGATTTTCCCAAGGAAATCAATGGATTTAGATTTACATTGATAAAGATTTTGTCATTAGAAAAAAAAGTACATGAGTAGAGTAATATTCAGTGATGAACTAAGTAATACTCCAATTTTAAATTTCATATGAATTTCATTTACTAATATTTGAGATTGTAAAACATTTTACAAGGATTATATCCAAAGGGTTATTTCCGTTGGTTACTCAGTGGAGAAGTAGAGAGAATCAAACACTGCTTTGTCTGCTTTGACCAAATTTTATTTTTTAGTCTGCATATGCTGTTCACCCGATTAATGTCTGCTTAAAGAAATGGACATAACACCCTCTGCCCCTTCCCTGCTTGTGCTCTGCCTCTGTCTCGAGAAATGAATAAAGGTTAAAAAATATTACTTTGGGATTAACTACTGGGCCTCCCTTCTACACTGCAAGGTCTTAGACAATAAGGACTGAGTCCGCATCACCCCTGAAACCTCGGTCACTCCCTCCAGAGTGCCAGGGAATAGACTGTTGGGCAAACAGTTCTTAACAGCAGCAACATAAGACAAAGCGCCAGACTGCAGGCCTGTTGAGGGCACTGTGTGTCACGGGGACTCAGGGGACGATCTTGCAAGAGGAGAGGCCTTCGTGGTTGTCATGAAGGACTTGGGTTTTCCCTGTCTACTTCCAAGAGCCAACTACTTCCCATCCTCTTGAAATTTACTTCCGTATTTCTAAATTACATGCTTTTGTAATATCATTAGTTTTAGGTATTAGCTGCTACCGAGTGTGAAAGATGAGGACTTATGGCGTCTTAACCACCCATTCTCCTCTCTTTTCTCTCCTGCTGCCCGGTCTCCTCAGCAGGAATCCTTCGGCTTCCTGCCCAGGGCTCTCCCTGAAGCCCGTCTTCTGCACGGCAGCCCCTCTCTCACCCGCACTCCGGGCCTGCCAGTCCAGGGACCCGCGGTCCAGCCTTTCCTGGAATAAACCTCCAGCCAGGGTGGATGAGGGTCACGGGCCCTGGAAGAACAGCTCATTCCTTACGGAGCGCCCTGGCCTGGCGCACTTGGTGTATGAATCCGGATTTCCATATAGCCTTCCAGGTAGTCCCCGTCTCCAGCCCTCATCTCCAGCACCTGGCATTTCTAAAGTGGGCATGTTTCTGGGCTCCACTTCCTCAAGTCCGCTGCGTTAACGAGCAGCCATCGCCTCTTCCCAAAACCGTGTTGCCGCCAGGTCCTCTCTCCTCCTGTGTCCTTGTGAATGTGCATCCCACTCTCTTATCACCTCTTGTTTTAGGGAGGTTCCAGGAAGGAGGAAAAGTTACCTTCTCCACTCGACCTGCTGTGCTCATCTACAGAGGAATCACCCCCTCACCTGCCATCTCTTCAAGGACCTGTGACTACCGTTTTTCCTCCTACCTTCTTCCTATCTCACCTACAAAAATAGAGTGACATTCATGGATTTGTTCAAGAAATGTTAAGTGAACACTTACCATGTGCTGGTCCTGGGACTTGAACTGTGATCGAGCCACAGTCCCTGACTATAGGAGGTTCCAGTCCAGAAGAGGGGCAGGCAAGCACGTGAGAGTCAAGGGGAAATGCCAAGCAGAGCGAGAGGTGTTGAAAGTAGAGACCTCAAGAGACTGGGAATTGGACCAACCAAACACATTTGTGCTCCAACAAGACCATATGGAGAAGGGCCAGAGAGACTCACAAAAGCCAGCCAGCCCACCTCCTCCCGTCAGCCCTCATCCCTGCTCTTGGGGACTCTGCAGGGCTGTCTCCCCGTTCTTGATACTCCAAGTGTGAGGAAGGTAGGAATCATCAAAGACTCAAATGATCTTCTACCTCCTCTGGGAAATGCAGGCGGGCAGCTATGCCGAGGCTCTATTTTGTGGGCAAGGGCTGTGGTCTGAGGTTTGATTTCTATCCCTGTCCCCCAATTTTTTTAATGTTTATTTATTTAAAAATTTTAAAAATCTATGTTTATTTTTGAGAGAGAGAGACAGCGTGAGCAGGGGAAGGGCAGAGAGAAAGGGAGACACAAAATCTGAAGGACGCTCCAGGCTCTAAGCTGTCAGCACAGACCCAAAAGTGGGGCTTGAACCCATGAACTGTCAGATCATGACCTGAGCCAAACTCAGATGCTCAACTGACAGAGCCACCCAGGCACCTCAGTGTTTATTTTTGAGAGACACAGAGCGTGAGTGGGGGAGGGACAGAGGGAGAGGGAGAGGGAGACACAGAATCTGAAGCAGGCTCCAGCTGTCATCATAGAGCTAGGTGTAGGGCTTGAACCCACGAATTGAGATCATGACCAGAGCTGAAGTTGGAGGCTTAACTGACTAAGCCACCCAGGCGCTCCTGTTTCCCCAAATTTCTACTGTCATTTGGTTTGAATTTTTTGCTTCTCTCTCAAACTGTAACCTAGGCCATGTACCTCACCCACTCATCTGTAGGAGAGCAGGGGGACAGAACATCCTATTCCAGGCCCAGTTTTCTCTGAGAGTTAAACTTTTAGGAAGAAATGAAACAGATGCAATCTTGTATGTTTACTGAGTAAACCAATCCTGGGTAAAGAAAAAAAAGAACACTAGGTTTTGGGACAGAGGTCGGGGAGGTGAGAGAAGTCCCCGGCCCCTTGGTGCGGGGGAGGGGTCACTTATAAAATTCATGCTCCTGCTCGTCCTTCTTGATGACTGTCTTGTATGCTTTCTCGAAGTCCTTCGCCAGAACAATGTAGCGGTTCTCCCGGACGGCCAACATTCCACTCTGTTGAGGGAAGGAGGAGTTAGAAGTCTACTCCCCAACGCTAGTGCTGGTGGAGGATGAGGCCAGGCCCCAAGCCCCGGGGAGGCACTGAGGTACACGAGGACCGCAGCAGGACAGCCTCAAAGAGGAAAGGTGTTTACACACGCCCTGCCTGGACCCAGAGAGAAACCCTCACTCACCTCCTGACAGATGGAGTTGATATCGGCTCCTGAAATCTTATCCGGCCGGGCTACATCTGCAGCAGGAAGTTAAGGCAACCATTCCCTGCACAAGGGGGTGAATGCCTGCAGTCAAAGTCACCCATGAGCTCTGTTACCACCCCCTTCCCTGGACCTTGGTCTCCCAACGTGCACAAGTTGGGTCATAGAGAAGGCAGTGGTGGAGATGAAGATCCGGTCCCCAACCCAGCCGGGACCATCCCCTCACGTCTAGAGCAGGATACAGTCTTCCAAGTCAACCTCCTCAGAGAGATTCATCTTGCTGGTGATCGTGGAGAAAATCAATCTCTTCTGGCGGCGGTCCGGGAGTGGAAATTCAATTTTGCGGTCAAGGCGTCCTGGCCGCAGCAGGGCAGGATCCAGAGTGTCTGCTCTGTTTGTAGCCATGATCACCTGGCATGGGGGACAGGCCAGCTCAGACCTCTGTCCCCTCTACACCCTCTTTCCTGTCAGGATACCTGCCCCCTCACATGCCAGGCACCACCCTTCCCCGATTCCCACACCACACCTCCCCTTGCCCATCTTGAACCCTGAACCTTGACGTTAACATTCTGGTCAAATCCATCCATTTGATTCAGCAGCTCCAGCAGGATTCTCTGCACCTCCCTGTCGGCTGTAGAGTGTGCCACCCCGTCAGTCCAGGGCATCCCGTAAAGGGCAGCCCGAGACCCCAGACCCCGATTAGGTATCACTCACCCCCCGTCTGGGCATCAAATCGCTTGGTGGCAATGGCATCAATCTCATCTATGAAGATGATGGCAGGCGCATTCTCCTTGGCCAGGCGGAACACGTCCCGGACCATGCGGGGGCCCTCGCCCAGGTACTTCTGTACGAACTCTGAGCCCACGACCCGGATAAATGCAGCTGATGGCAGAAGACGAGGGTTAGATGAGGAAGGGCCTCCCATGGGGCCCGAACTGCTCTCCTGGCACCGAGAATGCCCTGCAGACAGCCCTTCCTGTGAGCATTCACTCCAAGTAGCCAGGCCACCCTCTCGTGCCCTGGGAGCTGGGTCCCAGACCCGCCAGGAGGACCAGCCACCTGCTTGCACCCCAGGGCAACCCAGCAGTGCCCATCATGAATCCTACCACAGATGTGTTGTTTTCTGACCCAACATTTAAAAGTCAGGACATTCTAAAAAAAATAAAATAATAATGCACCTGTGGCTCAATACACCACATGGGGGAGAGCAAGACACATTCACAGAGTCCAGGATAGAAAAAAATCTGGATCTGCAGAGTGCTGGAAAAAGCAGGAAGAGCATAAAGACAGGCCGTCCGTACACTAAGGCATTGATTGCACTGCTTCTCTAAGAGCTCGGCGTTCCGTTTTGGATGGGAAAGGACCGCTGCTGAGTGTCGTGCAGGGACTAGGGACCAGGGGCATGTAATCAAGTGGCGACATGGCCGAAGACAGAATTGCTCTGGGCCTCTCCTTTTTTAACTTCTTAAAGTTTAACTTATTTGTTCATGACTGCACGTGGCTTCGTGTCACATGCAGCAACTCTCAGGACCCTCTTTCTGCCACCACAGGGGAGGGGGCCCCGCAGTCCGTGACACAGGTCTGGTGGTTTTATGTCCTAAAGCAGGAGTCGTGCAGATGGTGGTCCTGATCACACTGCTTCTCTAATATGCTGGCCACTGGCCGCACTGGCCACGTGTGGCTGCTGGGGAACCAAAATGTGGCTGGTCCAAAAGAAGACACGCTATAACTGTGACATACTTAGGTTTCCAAAGACTTAGTACAACAAAGTATAAAGTGTCTCAAGAAATGACCATCAAGGGGCGCCTGGGTGGCTCAGTTGGTTGAGCATCCGGCTTTGGCTCAGGTCATGATCTCACAGTTTGTGATTTCGAGCCCCGAGTTGGGCTCTGTGCTGACAGCTCAGAGCCTAGAGCCCACTTCGAGTTGTGTCTCCTTTCTGCCCCTTCCCAACTCATGCGCTTGTCTCTCTCCCCCTTTCTCCATCTCAAAAAGAAACGTTAAAAATTTTTAATTAGTTAAGATGATAAATTCTATGTTACATATATTTTACTATAGTAAAAAGTTTACAGAAAAAAACCCCCTCAAATTTTGTATCTGCTATATGTTAAAACAATAGTATTCTGAGTATACTGTTTAAATGAAATATATTAAGTTCTATTTCCTCTAACTTCCTTATTGCCCCCTTATTTTTTAAATGTTTACTTATTTTTTAACGTTTATTATTTATTTTTGAGAGAGAAAGTGTGAGTGGGCAAGGGGCAGAGAGAAAGGGAGACGCAGAATCTGAAGCAGGCTCCAAGCTCTGAGCTGTCAGGACAGCGCTTGACGCAGGGCTTGAACCCACGAACTGTGAGATCATGACCTGAGCTCAAGTCGGACATGCAACCGACTAAGCCACCTAGTTGGGGTGCCCCTATTTATTTATTTTTGAGAGAGAAAGCACATGAGTGAGGAAGGGCAGAGGGAGAGGGAGACAGAATCCCCAGTTCAATATGGGGCTCAAACTCAAGAACTGCAGATTCAAGATCTGAGCTGAACCCAAGAGTTGTATGCTTAACGGACTGAGTCACCCAGGTGGCCCGGGTACCTAAATCTTCAATTATAGATGTAGGGGCACCTGGGTGGTTCAGTTGGTTGGGCACCCGACTTTGGCTCAGGTCATGATCTCATGTTTACAACGAGTTCGAGCCCCACATCGGGCTCTGTGCTGACACCTCAGAGCCTGCTTTAGATTCTGTGTGTCTCTTTCTCTCAGAAATAAACATTAAAAAAGTTTTTAAATTATAGATGTAGTGTGCATATCTCTCTCAAACCCTGCCTATCTAAAACCACCCTGCTCTCAGTGCAACGTGCAAACTCTCAGATTAGTGCTAAGACTATATTTACCCTTTCTGATCTCCTCAGCCTCACCTCCTAGACCTGCCAAGCACAGCCCTCCTTCAGCCAGCCCTCCAACAAACATTCGCTGAGCAACTCCCACAGTTCAGTTACCAGGCAGGCACTGGAAATGTAGAAAAACACAAATATATAAGGTCCTTGCTCTCCTGGAGTTCAGTCACGGTGTACTCATGACACTAAAAAGTACTTTCCTGTCCCAGGCCTTTGCACATGCCACTCCCTGTGTCTTGGATGCCTTCTCCCAACTGTGTGCCCCACAGATCGCTTATACCTCGCTCCTTCTGGGAACCCCTACCCAAGAGGCCTGGGCAGCATGGACCTATGTGCCTTCCTGCCAGGGCAATCCCACCACCTTCCCTGCTTCTCCGGGGCGTTTGCTACTCCGCAGACTGTTCCCACTCCACCTCACCTCCCATCGTGAGCCCCCTCGCCTACTCATTGGGCTGCAGGGGCCTCCGTTATTCCTGCCTCACCAGATAGTCCGTCAGCCTGATATAGTTCCTCCCCCAGACATCCCTGTGATTCGCTCCCTCAGGTCTTCTGGGTCTTTGGGTAAAGGCCACCTGGTAGAAAGTCTTCCCTGACCAAGCCCCAGTTCTGGCACAGAAAGTTGCCGCCCGTTACTCTCTCCCCCCTTGTCCTGCTTAATCTCATCACGCATTCAGCGCCATGGATATATAATCTGTTCGCTTGTGTATCTGCTCAAGTGCTTCCCTCAACTAAGGCATCACCTCCATGAAGAGAGGAGGCTTTGCTCCGCTCGCTGCCAGGTCTCCTGCACCTAGGACGCAGCATGGCATGTGTCAGGCGCTCAGTAAGTATTAACCGAATGACTGAGCTCTAAGTGTTTCTTTTTCTTTTTCCTCAGCCATCCTGGGAGATTCTCCACCACACGGGACATGTCTGATTCAACGCTGCATCCGTGCTCTGGGCTGGGAGAGCGGAAGTCCAATGAACTGCTAAACAAAGGAGTGACCACGACAATGCCTATCAGTTACTGTCCACTCCCTATGTGCCAGGTATGGTTCTAGAAGCTTTATATTGATTCAGTCTTCTGAATAACTCAGACAAATAGGAGAGGGGAGTCACAGAGAGACTAACTTATTGAGCAGTTACATTAACTTAGAGGAGCCAGACTGCAAACCCAGTCAGCCTGGCTCAGAAAACACTGTTTAACTATGGCCTTCTACAGACAGGCCCCTGGTTCACACATGGTAAGATGTGCCGAGCCCTTAGGCTTGTAAAGCCTAAAGCCTTTAGGCTTTACAAACAGTAATATAGCGACTTTTGGATGTTTTTGTCTGGAACCTACAATAAAAAAATACATCAGGGGGCATCTGGGTGGCTCAGTAGGTTGAAGGGTCCAACTTTGGCTCAGGCCATGATCTCACGGTTCGTGAGTTCAAGCCCCGCATCAGGCTCTGTGCTGTCAGCCTGCCTCAGATCCTCTGTCCCCGCCCCCTGCTCTTATCCTGCTTGCTCACACGCTGTCTCTTAAAAATAAACACGAAACAAGAAAAGAAATACATGTATAAACCACCACAAGTGTGTTTGTGTGTGTGTGTGTGTATGTGTTCCTGTGTGCAGGTGTGCACCCGCAACAAGTTTCACAGAATCAGAGCTCTTACTACGTGGGATGGACTCTGAGGTTTCATTTTCTGAAATGCTGGTTACAACCCATGAATTTGAACTCACGATTACTCATGGGTCACAACCCCCTGCAGGAAAAGCGCTGCATTATTTCATTCTTCACAATAACGCAGCGACACGAGTCTTCTACAGATGAGGAAACTGAGGTATGTGGACATGGAAGTAACCCCCCCCCACCCAGGACGGCACAGCCAGTAAAGAGGCACACGTTGGGGCGCCTGGGTGGCTTAGTCGGTTAAGTGTCCGACTTTCGCTTAGGTCATGATCTCGCGGTTCGCGGGTTCGAGCCCCGCGTCGGGCTCTGTGCTGACTGCCAGCTCAGAGCCTGGAGCCTGTTTCAGTCTGTGACTCCCTCTCTCTCTGCCCCTCCCCTGCTCATGCTGTCTCTCTCTCTCTCTCCTAAGAAATAAGCAAAACATTAAAAAAAAAAAACTTTAAAAAAAAAAAAAGAGGCACACGAGGGCTCTGACCCCACAGCCCCTATTCTTCATCACATTGCTGCGCCACTTCCCAGGGAAGATGAGAGAGCAGGGAGGAAGGTCAGAAAAGCCCAGAAGGTCAGGGCTCTGAGGAGCATCAAGGGGCTCACCTGTCGTGTGATGAGCCACAGCCTTTGCCAACATGGTCTTCCCGCAGCCAGGCGGCCCGTACATGAGGACGCCTCGGGGAGGGTCGATGCCGATCTGAAACGCAGAGGGGAGGGAGGCCGAGCGGGGGAGTCCCGTCACCAGCTCAAGACACAGTGGGGCCTCTCCCTTCCTTGCCCCTCCCAGCGCCGCACCTGCTTGTAGAGCTCGAAGTGCGTCAGTGGGAGCTCCACTGCCTCCCGCACCTCCTGCTTCTGGATGTCCATGCCCCCGATGTCCGCATACATCACGTCCGGCTTCTGGTCTGGTGAGAGAGCAGAGCCGGGGCTCCCAGCCTGGCCCCCAGATTCCCTTCAGGCCCCCCTGCCCTCCCAGCCCCGGGCTTCCTCCCCCACCTGAAGTGAGCATCATGATGCTGCTGTCGGCCTCGGGGGGCAGCACGTCCACCAGGGCGTTGCTGTGCTTGTGCAGGGCCACCGAGGCATTCGGCTTGAGCAGCTCGCGGTCAATGGTGCTCAGGATGCGCACATAGTAGTTGGAGCCTTTGGGAGACAGGAAGCACGAAGGGAAAATGAGAAGTGCCAGAACCTCAAAACTGTCTCCCCACCCCCGGCAAACCTCACGGCTGTACTGTCCAGGCCACCGTATCTCTCACTCAGACCCTGACCGGGGCTCCTGGCCTCTGGCCTCCTCTGATCCACCCCATGTTCACGACGACAACTTCCCTGACCATCTGTAGCCCCGACTTTCTCTCAAGCTCCAGCCCGAGGTGACCAGCGGCCTCCCGGAATGCCTCCTCCTGTGTGACCCTGGAGTGTCTGTCACTCACTGGGTCCCAGTGTGTTCTCGGGGTCTTCTCCCAGATTGTGCTGCTCTTCCTGCATCTGTTTCAGGAAGGCTCACGGTCCCCGGTCACCAGCCAGAGTCCCAAGCCTCATCCTGGACCTTTCTCCCCTTCTCTCCATTGCCCATCAGTCACTGCGATCTTCCATCCAGCCTCCTGACCGTCTCCAACCAATCTCCTCTCCTCCCCTCAGACCCTCCCTGACTCAGCCCACCACACCCATCTAGGTCTCTGCGCCGGACTTCTTCCTGTTCGCCCAGCCTCGGGCTCCCCTCTCCCATCTACCTTCTCTTTCTACAGTGCTGATGCACCCCTGTCCGGCGTCAGTCTCTCTCTTGACCTTCAGACCTGTCTGTCTAGTGGCCTCCTGACCCCTCCCTGCAACATCCTCGACTGCCCTCATGGTCTCCCTCCAAACCTACTCCTTTGCCCATGCTGACATCTCAGGAATAGCCCCACGGTCCCCCAAGTCCTACAGGTCAAAGACTCAAGCCTCATCCTCAGTACCCACCTCCCTTTGCCACCTCACCTCCAGCCCATCAGTCCAGTTCCAGGCCCAGTCACCCACCTCTCCCCACCTTTACAAGAACATGGCTCGGTCCAAAGGAGCAGAGGCCAGAAGCAGGGAAAGATGGGTAACACACAGAGACAACAACCATCATTAAGGCCAGGGCCTGAGCCCATGTTAATAACTGCAGCTATTGTATACCAAGTCCTTCCAGAGCCCAGTCTCTTCCCACTTCACCCACGGTTTCAAATGGCAGGTCCCACCCCAGTAACGGTCATGAAATCAACTGAGAGGGTCACATCCAGAACACTGTTTGAAACAAAGGCAGGTTAGAACAGAATGGAAAACATCAGAGTATATTGCACACAGGAAGGCTAAACATCATCTGGTGAAACTTTCAGTATATGTGTAGTATGTATACGTATATGTGTACAGTTGACTCTTGAACCATGCAGGGGTGAAGGGCACTGACTCCCCGTGCATTTGAAAAATCCATGTATAACTTCTGACTTCGCAAAAAGTTACCTAAAGCCCAGTGTGGACCAGAAGCCTTACCAATACCATAAACAGTCAATTAACACGTGTTTGTTATGTTTTACACATTATATACTATATTCTTGTAAGAAAATAAGCTAGCAAGGGGCGCCTGGGTGGCTTAGTCGGTTAAGCGTCCGACTTTCGCTTAGGTCATGATCTCGCGGTTCTTGGGTTCGAGCCCCGCGTCGGGCTCTGTGCTGGCTGCCAGCTCAGAGCCTGAAGCCTGTTTCAGTCTGTGACTCCCTCTCTCTCTGACCCTCCCCTGCTCACACTGTCTCTCTCTCTCTCTCCTAGAAATAAATAAAAACATTAAAAAGAAAATAAGCTAGCAAAAAAAATATTAAGCAAATCATTAAAATACATTTACAGTACTATATTGTATTTACCCCAAAAATCCGTGGCTTAGGAGATCCCATCCCGTTCAAACCTGTGTTGTTCAAAAGTCACTGTACACACACACACACACACACACAATACATGCATACATACACGTAGAGAATGTAAAATAGATGTCTACTTTTACATCAGAGTTTGAGAAGCACCATTACACTGTCTTGCCTTGTCTATTTGCTTTTCTCAGACCCCAGCACACTTCCTGGTGCACGGCAGACAACAGGTGACAGGAACAAACAAACAGATGAGTGAATGAGGGGCCCCACGCACCTGTGGTGGAGCCCACAATGGCTGTATTCTGATCCACAGCCTCCAGAAACTGCCCAATGACCAGCGGGATGCTCTGGATTCGCTTCACCTCCTCCTGGGCGTGGAGGAATTCCTTCTTCAGGTTCTTCTGCTCATCCTTGATGTACTCCTCCTGCACCTCCAGGAACTCCAGCTCCTGCTGCAGCTTCTGTGAGCGGAGAGGGGAAAGGTGGGGGGTTGGCTCCAAGCCCTGCTAAACCAGGCAGTAGTGGAAGGTTGTGGTTTGGGGGGTGGGGTGGGCAGGGTCCGGCTTGGGGTCGAACGTACCTTGTAGCGGCTGTACAGGTCCTCCAGGTCCTCAGGCTCCGGCCCCAGGAAGGAAAGGCCAGTCTGGGGCCGAGACACAGACAGTGCTGGGATTTCATCCTAGAACAAAGGAGAAAATTCAGGTTGGACGAAGAAGGTCCCCTCAAGAAAGAATATAGAGCATCTTCCCCACTTCACCATGAACCACTCAGCCCCTAACAGGCTCCTGACATCATTCAGGTCCCTGTAAAGAGACCCTGCAATCCTCTCCGCCCCAAAAATAGGTTCCTGATGTCACCTGGCCCCTAAGAGGGCTCCTATGTCAGCTAGCCTCCAAACCCTATTTTATTAACACGTGCCACTTGTAACATATCCCTAATGTCACCGGACTCCCAACTCGGGCCTAAACGTCACATTCACTCCTTACCAGCGCCCAATGCCCCTCAATCCCCTTCAACAGGTTCCTAAGGTCACATGGCTAGCTCAGTACAGGCTGTTAATGTCACCATGCTTTCAAGCATTCTTTTATCATCCAGTTCCCTAGGAAGGCCCCAAACCACAGAATTTACTTAGCCTCCGAACATCAGGTAGCTCCGAGGCCCAACTTCGGACCTCTTTCGGCCCACGGCCGCATCCCATCTTATCACTCGCACCCCGACACAGTCCCAGCCTCGCTAGGCCATGGGTCACCAAGCACTCCTAGCTAGTCCTCGAAATCATTCCGTGCCAAAGAACCTCTAATGTCACTCATTCCTGTAGCCGCGCTCTCTGCGCCTTACTGCCCTCCTAACATCTTTCAGTCACGGAGCCAGGCCTCGGGACGGCACAGAGGTCTACACCGAAGGCTCCTGAATCACCCAGACCCGGGCCGGAATTCTCGAAGTCACTCAGCACCCCCACTCAGGCCTCACCCTCCCCACGAGCCAGGCCCCACCAGACCTGAGCTTTCTCCACTAAAATGCCTATCTCCTCCATAGTGACCAAGCCGGCCTCTGTGCGGCCCAGCCAGATCTAGTCACCGCTTCCGCTGACGCTGCCGGAAGACTAGGGCCCCAGCGGATTCTGGGAAACGTAGTTTAAGACTTCGGTAGAGCGGGCCGATAGGTCGCAAAGGATGGAGGGAAGGGAAGATTTCGTCCCTGGCTCCGCCCCCAAGGCATCCCCGGCGCGCTCTCGGACCGCAGTTTGGGGCGTTGCGCGTGCGCAGTAGCGCGCGGTGGCACCATCTCGCGCGGCATCTGGGCTGGCGCTCTCTCGGCAGTAGGCGGCGCTGCTTCGTTGGGTTTTCAATCAAGAAACTCGCAAATCTATCTGGGAGAGCTTGTTGGCCAAGAGCTCCTGGATCTCATTTAGTGACGGGACTGGAGATGATTTGGGCGGGGTTCCCCAGAGGGGTTCCTTGAGGGCATCTCAGTGTGAGCTGTGCTGGAAGATTTCCCCCCCGCGCCCAGAGTGACTCCGCACTGGGATCCACCCTGGGAGTTGATGTGATGTGGACCGGGAACAAAAGATGGAGAAAGAATTCTTGAGAAGTCTTCAGTGAAAGATGCTTTATGGGCCCATGGGCAGGGAGAGCTGCACTTGGGTTCGTGAGAAGTGACTGTACATACTTTATAGTTTGGGGCGGGATGATGGTGCCAAGGATAGAGTAAGTCGCTAAGGAATTTGGAAGTTAAGCGTTCAGGACCTTGAGGGGGCTAGCTGCTGCTAAAATAAACGTTATTTACCACCGCCTAGTAAAACATCAGTCGTGAAGCCCATCAGTTGGACATGAGTGGGTCGTATAATCTGGAGGTAATTGCGCGTAGATCTTGGGGAGTGTTTAAAGCTATCAGGGGAAGTGACACTAACGAGCAAAACTGTAACAACAGCTTTGGTAAAGCGATAAAGGAAGTCCGTGAAAGAGCCGGAGGAGTGTTACAATCTGTGAGCCTCAGGAATTCTGCCCGGAGGCTGCGAGCTTCGCAAAGTCTGGCCTTTGTTTCTTTTTACCCCCGTGGGCAGAGAGGAGCCCGAAAGCCCACAAGACCCTCAGCGCAAATCAGCGGAAATCAGTGCCAATCAGGTGGAAACGTCCCGGGCATGGGGGCTGGAGAAGATGAGGCAGCAGTGCGGGGACTTGGGTCCCGTGGGAGGCCTGCACACCCATGCCAGGGCCTGTGCCTAAGTCCTGTGTGCCTCAACTCATTGAATCTGAACAGGCTTTAGGTTCCCTTTTACAGAGAAGGAAAAAAGCTCAGCGCTGTGAAGCTACTTGCCGGTCACAAGCGACACCAGACCTGTCTGTCCCCAGACAAGGGATACACACTGGCCAGTGGGGATACACTGCTCAGTGTTTGTTAAGTCAATAGTTTTATTGACGTATAATTACAGAGAAGTGTACAGATCATTAGTGTGCAGTTCAATGACTTTCTACAAACTGAACACACCTTATAACCAGTACTCAGATCAAGAGGCCAGACATTAGCCACCCCCAAAAGCCCCCCACATTCTCTCTTTCTGCCATCCAATCCCTTCTGAAGATTATCCTTTACCCGATTTTAACACTGCGGATTACTTCTGTCTGTTTCAGCCCCTGCAGCGTGTACTGTGTATTTGGCTTTTTACTTAACATCATGTTTGTGATGTTCATATTGCACGTAGGAATAGTTCTTTTGTTTTCATTTCTGTATGCTTTCTATTGAGTGGATATGCCTAAAACTGGTTGTTTCCCAGCCTGGGGTTATCCTGGTGCCTCGTACATTTCCTCGATAAACATATGGGAATATACTAAGTAGTGGAATTGCCCATCGAAAGGCAAGTATGCGGTTGGCTTTAGTCAACACAGTCACATTACACTAATTTATACTCCCATCCCTTGTGCACACACTTGATATTGTCTCTCTGAATTTTTTTTCCCCAGTCTGGTGAGTACGTTATGGACTGTCACACCGCAAACCATTTGTGCATTTCCCTTTAGCTGGACAAGTTCCAAACTCTGAATCCTTACAATTCCATGCAGAGGTAGGTTTGCTTTTCCTCATTTTACCAGTGAGGAAACTGAGGCTCAGACAGGGGACTGTCACGCCCACTGAGTAACAGAGAGAATTAGTGGCTCCTGATCGATGCCAGCCCTGTGCTAGGGGAGTTAGAGATCAATCAGATCTGGCCCTTGCCTTCCTCGTTTAAAGACCCAGTACTTTTTTTTCTTGCGTTTAATTTATTTATCTTGAGAGAGAGAGCACACAGGGAGGTGGGGAGGGCAGAGAGAGAGAGAGAGAGAGAGAATCCCAAGCAGTCTCCACACTGTCAGAACAGAGCCCGACATGAAGCTCAATCGCACAAACCGTGAGATCATGTCCTGAACCAAAACCGAGAGTCAGATGCTCAACTTGTAGCAGGATTCACGCCCAGAGAGTCGTGACCCCGGGTATTTTTCTTTCTAGGAAGCACCTTCACTCGTGTCGGCACGGCTCATTTGGGTTCGTACGCAGAACTGAGACCTGAAAGCCATGTGGCATAGTTTTTTATACATTTTCTATTTCTTTGTCTCCCTTATATGTTAACACACAAACATGCAGTCTGATTACAAGGTCTCATGTTACAAGGTCATGAGGGATGTTGCCACATGGTATAATAGCCAAGTTGCCTTGAGGTAGTGTTTTTTTTTTCTCTTTAGGGAGGGGACCCTACCAGAAAATGATTGAGCTACCCAGGTCCCAGGTCCACCCCCCCCCCAAGCACTTTTATTTCCACACATAAAAATAAAACAATGAGGACAACAAATCCTCTCTTTTCTCTGCATTGGCAATTAATAGTTCTGTCTTCCATACCTCCGCCTCCCCCAAGCACATCCCAATTTCTACTTGAGTCTTGGAATCCATCACCTAAAACAGGATTCATCATCTCCTTCTTTGCCTTCTGTTCCCTATCCTCCTAGTTTCCAGATTTCAGACTCAAACCTATGTGAGAGCCTTGCTTTTATTCCCCCAAACCCCGTCGAGCCATCCCCAAACTCTCTCTGCCGTCTTTGGCAATGATAAATCAATGAATCCCTTTGACATTTTTATGGCTGATAATTGTAAGTAACCATTTCCTGAGCACTGACTGTGGGCCTGTCTCTTTGCTAAGCACTTTACTGTATTATCTCATTCAATCCTCACAACAACCTTACCCAACAGGTAGTAAAAGTAACAAGCATTTATGCAGAATCTTTACCTTCTGCCAGGGAAGCTCAAGTGTTTTACACACATGATCTGATTGGATCTCATATTAATGTGGGACTTGAAATGGAAACTGTTGTCTTACTTCCTACTTCCTCAGGCCCAACATCAGTTACCAGGCTCAGAGGAGGTGTGAAGTCACTTGGCCAAGATCACGCAGCAAGTAAAGGGTAGAGCTGGTATTCAAATCCCGGACCTGGGCTCTTACCCTCACGTGATAGTTATTATTTGGATTGCAGATGACCTTCAACAAGTAAACTAGTCATTCTCAAGCAGGAGGACATTGAATCATTTAGAGAGTTTTTTCAAGCTAGACTCACCTTTACCTTATTTTAATGATATGACCCTTCCTCCCGTCTACTATAAGAACCACCCATCTAGATAAGTTAACAACAGGCAAACAGGACCCAGGATCAGCCCAGCCTAGCTGACTAGAATTTCTCCCTCCTGGTTGAAGCCAAGGGCTTTCTTCCTCTAGACTACACTGCCTTCTAACACAAGCCCTGAGCACCTCTCAGCTTCAGTGAGGGTGTTCCTGGGTTGGGGTCTTTAGAGCCCTGAATGTGGCTGGGGGAGTCCAGGGGCCAGCAGACAAGAAAGTAAAGAGAGCCAGGCTGCCAGACAACCTATTCCCCATGGACAGAGAGTGGCTGAACTCCAGCCATGATAGCCGTGCCAAAATGTGGGCCCGGTGTTGCCAGATCTGATGTTTCCAGAGAAGTCAACAATCTAGAATTTCACGAGAATTTTTAATTTTTAAGTGTTGATGATACATTCAAACACTTCAAAACACTGTGCAGGGGAGGCTGAGCCACCATTCAGTCGGTTGAGCAATGTCAGGTCCTGACCTCATGATTCATGAGGTGGAGCCCTGCATCAGGCTTCTCTCTCTCTCTCTCTCTCTCTCTCTGCTCCTCCCCAGCTTGCACTCTGTCTCTCAAAAGTGAAGAAACATTAAAAAATTTTAAAAACTTTTTCAGGGAAAAGCAAATGTAGATATCTAACAATAGCTGATTTGTTAAATAAACTGAACCGTCTTTTTTTTTTTTTTTTTAATTTGGAGGGGTCTGTGTGGCTCAGTCCGTTGACCATCTCACTTTGGCTCGGGTCTTGAACTCATGGTTCGTGAGTTTGAGCCTCGCATCGGGCTCTGTGCTGTCAGCTCAGAGACTGGAGCCTGCTTCAGATTCTGTGTCTTTCTCTCTCTCTGCCCCTCCCCGATTCGTGCTCTGTCTGTCTCTGTCTCTCAAAAATGAATAAAGCTTAAAAAAATTTTTTTTAAACTGAACCATCTATCTATTATGGCCTCTGACACAGTTTTTAAAAGTGGTGTAGAGGAGTGCATGGGTGACTTAGTTGGTTAAGCATCTGACTCTTGATCTCAGCTCAGGTCACTATCTCAGGGTTTGTGAGTTTGAGCCCTTTGTTGGGCTCCTCGCTGATGGCACGGAGCCAGCTTGGGATTCTGTCTCTCCCTCTCTCTGCCCCTCCCCTGCTCTCTCTGTCTCTCTCAAAACAAATAAACTTAGGGGCGCCTGGGTGGCTTAATTGGTTAAGCGTCCGACTTTCGCTTGGGTCATGATCTCGCGGTTCGTGGGTTTGAGCCCNAATATGCCATGTGTTCACAGAATATATAATACCTAAAGGAAAAAATAGATGACAAAGTGCTAAACTATAAACCCTTTAAAAAATCTTTTTATTTTGAAATTTCAGTTCCAGAAAACTTATAATAATGGTACATAGTCTTTGCCCAGATTCCCCAAATGTTACCATTTAACACATATACTTTATCATATAAATGCATTCTAATCCTATATATGCATTCTTATATGTGTGTCTGTATACAGATACATATTACACATATATTTTGCCATATATATGTATTTTTTTAAAACTACTACTGGGACTTTTATTTGAATTGCATTAAATTTATAGATTGATTTGGTTAGAACTGGCATGTTAATGATATCGAGTCTTCCCATCCATGAATATAGTATGTCTCCACATTTATTTAGTTCTTCTTTGATTTCTTTCTTTGGTGTTTTGTTCCTTTCCTTTATGGTAGATATATCCAGGCAAACTTTGGAGATATTGCAAGTTTGGTTCCAGACCATTGCAATAAAGCAAAGCAATAATGTGAGTCAAATTACATTTTTGGTTTCCCAGTGCATATAAAAGTTATGTTTTCAGGGGTAAATGGGTGGCTCAGTTGGTTAAGTATCCAACTTTGGCCCAGGTCATGATCTCTCATGGTTTGTGAGTTCGATCCCTGCATTGGACTGTGTTGATGGTGTGGAGCCTGCTTGGGATTCTCTCTCTCTCTCTCTCTCTCTCTCTCAAAAATAAACATTTAAAAATTTATGATATTCAGTAAGCCATGTTGTAAACAGATGTGCTGTCATTCAGGCTTTTTTACAGGAAGACTAGTTTAGCATAATTCTTTTTTTTTTAAATGTTTTATTTATTTCTAGGAGAGAGAGAGAGAGAGAGAGAGAGACAGCGTGAGCAGGGGAGGGTCAGAGAGAAAGGTAGTCACAGACTCTGAAATAGGCTCCAGGCTCTGAGCTGGCAGTCAGCACAGAGCCCGACACGGGGCTCAAACCCAAGAACCGCGAGATCATGACCTAAGCGGAAGTCGGATGCTTAACCGACTAAGCCACCCAGGCTCCCCTAGTTTAGCATAATTCTTAAGTGCCAAAGGATTTTAGAATGGTCAGTGAGTACTGGCTTCAACCTAAAGTCACCAGCCGCATTACTCCTAACAAGAGTTAGGAATGAAAGTTTAAATGAAGCTTTAAAGCCATGTATTGACTTTTCTTCTCTACCCATGAAAGTCCCAGATGGTATCTTCTTCCAATAAAAGGCTGTTTCATCAACATTGAAAATTTGTTTATGACAGCCACTTTCATGGATTATTTTAACATACCGCAGCTTCTATAGCAGCACTTGCCAATTCACCTTGCGCTTTTATATCATGGAGATGAGTTCTTTCCTTAAACCTCATGAACCAACCTCTGCTAGCTTCACACTCTTCTCCTGTGCTTCCTGCCCTCTCTCAACCTTCATTGAGCTGAAGAGAGTTAGGGCCTTGCTCTGGATTAGACTTCGGCTTAAGGGAATGCTATAGCTGGTTTGATCTTCTCTCCAGACTGTTAAAACTTTCCCCATATCAGCAAGAAGGCTATTTTGCTTTCTTATCATTCGTATGTTCACTGGAGTTGGACTTTTCATTTTCCTCAGGGACTTTTCCTCTAACTGGCCAACTGTTTGGCATGAGAAGCTGAGTTTTCACCTTATGTTGTCTTTTGACATGTTTTCCTCACTGAGCTTAATTATTTCTAGCTTTTGTTTTAAAGGAAGAGACATGGGGCTCTCCCTTTCACTTGAACTCTTAGAAGCCATTGTAGTGTTATTAACTGGCTTAATTTCAATATTGTGATTCAGGGAATAGAGAGGCCTGGGGAGAGGAGAGAGACGGGATCAGCTGGTCAGTGGGGCAGTCAGAACATATACATCTATCAATTAAGGTCAGTGGCTTAGGTGTACCCAATTATAATAGTAACATTAAAGGTCACTGATCAGAGACCACCATAAAAGATATGGTAATGGAGGGATGCCTGGGTGGCTCAGTCGGTTAAGCGTCCGACTTCAGCTCAAGTCACAATCTCACGGCTCGTGGATTCGAGCCCCGCATCGGGCTCTGTGCTGGCTACCAGCTCAGAGCCTGGAGCCTGTTTCAGATTCTGTATCTCCCTCCCTCTCTGACCCTCCCCTGTTCATGCTGTCTTTCTCAGAAATAAATAAAACATTAAAAAAATTTTTTTGTTAAAGATATGGTAATGGAAAAAAATTTAAATATTACAAGATTTACCAAAATGTGACACAGAGACACGAAGTGAGCAAATGCTTTGGAAAAATGGTCCCAATAATAGATTTGTTCAGTGCAGGGTTGTCTAAAACCCTCAATTTGTAAAAAACACAATGTTTGTGAAGCACAATAAAGAGAATTCAATAAAACCAGGTATGCCCTTAAATACATCATTTTTTCAAGCTATTTAAAATAGTATCTTCCTAGGGTCATCTCGGTGGCTCAGTCAGTTGGGTGTCCAACTTTGGCTCAGGTCATGATCTCACAGTGGGTGGGTTCGATCCAGCGTCAGGCCCGGTGCTGACAGCTGGGAGCCTGGAGCCTGCTTTGGATTCTGTGTCCCCCTCTCTCTGCCCCTGCCCTGATCGCACTCTGTCTCTCTCTCAAAAATAAACATTAAAAAAGTAAAATAAAAGAGTATCTTTCTCAAAATAGGATAATTGATACATGATAAGGTGCACATATTTAAAGTCTGCAATTTGGTAAATTTCGGTATGTGTGCACACGCAAGAAACCGTCATTAGAATCAAGAGAGTGAACCCATCTGTTGCCCTCCAAAGTCATTTTGGGTCTTTCTATACTCTTCCTCCAGACTCTCTGTGCCTCTATCCCAGGAAACTCTAATTCATTTGCAGTTTTTAGGATTTTAGAATTTTATGTAAATGGGATCATACAGTATAAACTCTTTCATTCCACCTAAGTATTCTCAAATTTATGCATGTTACTGTATATAGCATAGCTCAATCTCTTGCTTTGCTGAGGACACTGTACTGATTAATAGTCTTTGGAATGACAAGTACAGTTGCCCTGAACATTCATGTAAAAGTTGGACACGTGCTTTTATTTCTCTTGGATAAACACCCAGGAGTGGAATGGCTGGGTCCTATGGTAGGTGTCAGTTTAACTTATTAAAGAAGCCACCACACGACTTGCTGGCATGGTTCTTCCATATCACATTCCCGTCAGCAGTATGAGACTTCTAGCTGTTCCACATCCTCGCCAAATACTCCCTGACTTTCAAATCAGTCTTTCAATTTTAGACATTTTTTTGAAACTGCTTTGTTTTGGGGCACCTTGGTGGCTCAGTCAGTTAAGCGTCCGACTTCGGCTCAGGTCATGAATCTCACGGTTCCTGGGTTCAAGCCCCGCGTCAGGCTCTGTGTGGACAGCTAGCTCAGAGCCTGGAGCCGGTTTCAGATTCTGTATCTCCCTCTCTCTTACCCTCCCCTGCTCACGCTGTCTCTCTCTCTCTCCAAAATAAATGAAACATTAAAAAAAATTTTTTTAATTAAAAAAACTGCTTTGTTTTTATTTTGAGAAAGGGCATGCAAGCAGGGGAGGGGCAGAAGGAAAGGGAGAGAGACTCTTAAGTAGGCTCCACACCCCGTGCAGAGCCCAATACATGCTCTATCTCACAACCGTGAGATAATGATCTGAGCTGCTATCAAGAGTCCCATGTTTAACTGACTGAGCCACCCAGGCGCTCCTCAATTTTAGACATTCTAATAGGTGTGATTTTCACTAGAATTTACCTAATGACTAACAGTACTGAGCCTTTTTTCATGTGCTTATTTACTATCCATTTATTTCCTTGGGTGGGGTGTCTGTTTAAATATTTTGCCCATTTTTAATTGTGTTGCTTTTTCTCTTTAATTGTGTTTCGACTGTTCTTTATTTATTCTAGTGTCTTAGTCAGGTTGGGCAAAATCACGGACTGATAACTCAAACAAAAGCAGTTTATTTCTCACAGTTCTGGAGGCTGGGAAGTTCAAGATCAACGTGCTAGCTGTTTTTGGATCTTGGTGAGGGCTCTCTTACTAGCTTATAGATCTTATATATGGCTGCCTTTTTTTTTTTTTTTGAGAAAGAGCACACTCACATGAGTTGGGGAGNTATCCCAAGCAGGCTCCGAGATCTAAGGGGCAGAGGGAGAGAGAGAGAATCCCAGGCAAGCTCCTGGGATTCTTCTTCATGACCTCCATGATGAAATCAGGAGTTGGACGCCTAATCAACTGAATCACCCAGGTGTCCTGAGAGACAGACAGCGAGAGAGAGAGAGGGAGAGAATCTTAAGCAGGCTCCATGCTTAGCACAGAGCCCAATATGGGGCTTTATCCCATGATTCTGGGATCATGACGTGAGCCAAAATCAAGAGTCAGGCACTCAACCATCTGAGCCACCCAGATACCCAGATGGCTGCCTTTTTACTGTGTCCTCACATAGTGGAGTAAGAAAGGTGTGGAATCTCTTCCTCTTCTAATAAGGATTAGAACCCCATGCTTAGGACCTCATTAAACTTCTATCACCTCCTCACAGGCCCTATCTCAAGATACAGTAACATTGGGAGTTAGGGCATCAACTACAAATTTTTTGGGGGGGGACACATTCAGTTCATAAGACTTACACAAGTCATTTACCAGAGGTTATTTACAAATACCTTCCCAATATGTGGCTTGCCTTTCCATCCTCTTAATAAAGTCTCTGAAGACAGCAATTCTTGATTTTAAGTCCAGTTTATCAATTAAAAAAAAAACAGCAACGAGATCATTCTGTCAATGTTGTTATCTAAAAGAATCTTTGCCTAATGGAAAGTCACAAAGATTTTCTTCTAAAAGTTTTGTATTTTCATTTGCATTTATAGCTATATTTCATTTTAAGGCTGTGGGGTTTTATTTTTGCCATGGGGTACAAAGCAGTGCTAAAGTTCACCTTTTTTGCCTCTGGATACTCACTTGTTCCAGCACCATTTGTTGAAAATACTATCGTTTCCCATGGAATTGTCATGAAATTTTGTCGAAATTCAGTCCACTATTCAGGTGTGGTTCTACTCATAATCTGTTCTGATCTATTTTCCTATCTTGACACCAATACTACATTGTCTTAATTACTTTAACTTTATAGGGGCACCTGAGTGGCTCAGTCGGTTAAGCGTGCAACTTTGGCTCAGTTCATGATCTCATGGCTCATGGGTTCAAGCCCCGCGTTGGGCTCTGTGCTGCCAGCTCAGAGCCTGGAGCCTCTTTTGGATTCTGGGTCTCCCTCTCTCTCTGACCCTCCCCTGCTCATGCTGTCTCTCTCTCTCTCAGAAATAAATAAAACATTAAAAAATTACTTTAGCTTTACAAATCTTGAACTTTGGTAATGGAAGTCTTCCAACTTTATCCTTCTTTTTCAAAGTTACTTCGGCTATTCTAGGTACATAGCATTTCTATAACAGTTTTGGAATCAGCTTTTTGATTTTTTTTTTATTTTAAAAAAATGTTTTACTTATTTCTAGGAGGGAGAGAGAGAGACAGCGTGAGCAGGGGAGGGTCAGAGAGAGAGGGAGACCCAGAATCCAAAAGAGGCTCCAGGCTCTGAGCTGGCAGTCAGCACAGAGCCCGACGCGGGGCTTGAACCCACGAACCGTGAGATCATGACCTGAGCCAAAGTAAAGAGTCAGATGCTTAATCAACTAAGCCAAACTGGAGACCTTATTTTGCCCTTTTCAATCTATATGCCTTTTTTTTTTTTTCTTTCTTGACTGCTTGCACTGGCCAGGACTCTCAGAACAATATTGAATAGGATAGGTGAAAGCAAACATTCTTTTCTTGCTCCCAGTTTTAAATGGAAAGTATTCAAACTTTTAACATCATCTATCTTTCTAAATACCCTTTGACAGGTTAAGGAAGTTTCTTTCTATTCCTTGTTTACTGACTTAAAAGTCAATTTTGTTGAATGTTTTTTCTTTATCTATTGAGATGATCACACAGAGTTTATTCTTTAGTTTGTTAATACGATGAATTTCATTGATTTGCTTTTTGAATCTTGAATGAATCTTGTATTCCCAGAATAAACCCCAGTTGACCTTTTTATGTA
Source organism: Crocuta crocuta (assembly GCF_008692635.1). Taxonomy (NCBI): domain Eukaryota; kingdom Metazoa; phylum Chordata; class Mammalia; order Carnivora; family Hyaenidae; genus Crocuta; species Crocuta crocuta. The sequence goes on from NW_027531899.1 coordinate 940,933, forward strand.
TTATCATTTTTATGTATTGATGGATTTAATTTACTAATATTTTGTTAAGGATTTTTGTGTCTATGCTCATGGGGAATATTGATTTATAGTTTTCTTGTAATGTCTTTATCTGGTCTCCAGTATCAAGGTAATGTTGGTCTCATAAAATTAGCTGGAATGTGTTCCTTCCTCTTCTATTTTCTGGAAGATATTTTTCAGAATTTAGATTATTTTATTTGATGGAATAAATATTTGAATATTTGATGGAATTCTCCAGTAAAACCATTGGCCTGGAGATTTATTTTTTGGCAGATATACATTCAATTTCTTTAATAGTTATAGAATCCTCAAGTTATCTTTTTCATCTTTGGTGAATTTGGGTAGTTTTGGGTAGTTGGTATATTTCAAGGAATTGATATATTTCATGGAAGTTGTCAAATTTGTGGGCATTGAGTTTTTTGTAGTATTATCTAATTACCTTTTAATTCATGTTGGTTCTGTAATTATAGCTTCTCTTTCATTCACAAAGTAGATAATTTTGTTTACTCTCTTTTTTTCTTGGTCAACCTGGTTACAAGTTTATCAACTGTATTGATCTATCAGAGATCGCTTTTAGTTTCATTGATTTTTTTTTCCTATTTTTTTTCAGTGTTACTGACTTCTGCTCTTTGCTGTGTTTTCCTTCAGTACTCTGAGTTTCATTAGCTCTTCTTTTCCTAGGATCTTAAGGTAGCTAGATTTGAGAAATTCTTTTGTAATATATGTTTACTGCAATGAGTTTACCTCTAAAAACTGCTTTAATTGCTCCCACAAATTTTGATATTTTTAGATTTATTTAAAAGCATTCTTTAGGGGTGCCTGGGTGGCTCAGTTAGTTGAGTATCTGACTTCAACTCAGATCATGATTTGGCCATTCATGAGTTCGAACTCTGCATCAGGCTCTGGCTGACAGCTCAGAGCCTGGACCCTGCTTTGGTTTCTGTGTGTCTGTCTCTCTTTCTGCCCCTCCCCTGCTCATTCTCTGTCTCTCTCTCAAAAATAAATTTTTAAAAATATTTTTTCTATTTCCTCTTAACTGACTCATGGATTATCTAGAAGTCTGTGATTAATTTCCAAGTATTTGGGGAATAGTCCAGCTATCTTTCTATTATTTTTAAAACAAGTTTTAAAAATGTTTATTTATTTTTGAGAGAGAGGTGGGGGGGGCAGAAAGAGGGGGACAGAGGATCCAAGGCAGGCTCTGTCACTGACAACAGCAAGCCCGATGTGGGACTTGAACCCACGAATGGTGAGATCATGACCTGGGCCAAAGCTAGATGCTCAATCAACTGAGCCACTCAGTCACCCCACTATCTTTCTATTATTGATTTCTACTTTAATCCCATTGTGGCCAGAGGACATACGTTGTATATGCATATTTTGTATGATTTCAATTTTTAAAAATTTGTTAAGGTGTTCACTTTATAACACAGGATATAGTGTATCTTTTTTAAAAATTATTTATTTTGAGAGAGAGAGTGTGGGAGCAAGGAAAGGGGCAGAGAGAGAGAGAGGAAGAGAGAGAATCCCAAGCAGGCTCTGTGCTGTCAGTGCAGAGCCTGATGCAGGGCTCGATCTTGGGGCTCGATCTCTTGAGCCATGATATCATGACCTGAGATGATATTAAAAGTCAAGATTCTTAACTGACTGAGTCACCCAGGTGCCTCAAGATATGGTCTATCCTAGTAAATGTTCTATGTGCACTTGATATTTATTTTATTTTTGAAAGAGAGACAAAGACAGACAGAGCATGAGAGGGGAGGGGCAGAGGAAGACAAAGAATCCAAAGCATGCTCAGACAGAGCCTAACATGGGGCTCAAAGTCACCAGATCACAAGATCATGACCTGAGCCAAAGTCAGGCACTTAATCTACTGAGCCACCCAGGCACCCACTATGTGCACTTGAAAAGAATGTGTTTTCTGCTATTGTTGGGTGTAATGTTTCAGAAATATCAATTTGACCAGCTTAGTTGATAGTATTGTTTATATCTTCTCTATTCTGCTGATTTCTTATCTATTTTTACTATTGATAATTGAGAGATGAGTGTTGAAGTTGCCAACTATAAATATAGATATGTCTGCTACTTTCAGTTCTGTTTTCGCTTAATGTGTTTCGAAGCTCTGTTGTTAGGCACAGGCACAGTCAGGGTTGTTAAATTGTCTTGGTGAATTTACTTTTATATCATTATATAATGACCCTGGTAGTTTTTCTTGTTCTAAAGTATACTTTTTTTCTGATATGAATAGGGTGACTCTTGCTTTATTTTAATTGGTATTTGGGTAGTATATCTTTTTCCATCCTTTTACTTTTATTCTGTCCACATCTTTTTATTTAAAGTGAGTTTCTTGTAGATGGCATATAGTCTAAATTTAATCTGACTATCTCTGTCTTTTATTTGGTATACTTTGATTATTTACATGTAAGGTAATATTGGTACATTGGATTTAGGTCTATCATTTTATTGTTTTGTTCTCTCTTTCCCCATTTCTGCCTTCTTTTGGATTTGAATGCTTTTCATTTAATTTTTCCATTGGCTCCCCACTTTGCCCCCACATACTATCTGTTTATAGGTGATCCTTCCCAGTTCTCTGACCAGAAAGAGAGCATTTCTCAGAATTTTTCTGTCTGCATCTGCTGCCCAGGTCTGGGATTTGGATCATGCTCTGGTTAAAGTAGAGAGGTACAAGAGGGAAAAACCCCACAGAAACCTTACCTCCACGTCAGTTCTTTTTCAAACTTTGACTTCCCTCTGCAATCTGCCTGCTCTCAATTACTCTTCAGTGTCCTTGGGTAGTTATTTTATGTATTCTGGCCAGAACTTTTAGTTGTAATCAGTGAGGGGTTACGTATAGTAGCCTTAATCAATGTTGTTGTTTTTTTTTAATTTTTTTCAACACCTATTTATTGTTGAGAGACAGAGACAGAGCATGAGCAGGGGAGGGGCAGAGAGAGAGGGAGACACAATCCGAAGCAGACTCCAGGCTCCAGGCTCTGAGAGGTCAGCACAGAGCCCAACGTGGGGCTCCAACTCAACCAACCATGAGATCTTGACCTGAGTCAAAGTCAGACGCTTAACTGACTGAAACACCTAGGCACCCTGGCTTAATCAATCTTAATGACAACGCTAAGTGCGTGCACACACACACACACACACACACACACACAAATCTTTTGAAAAGAGTGATATTGGGGCACCTGGGTGGCTCAGTCGGTTGTGTCTGACTTGGGCTCAGGTTATGATCTCATGGTTCATGGGTTCGAGCCCTGTGTCTGGCTCTGTGCTGACAGCTCAGGGCCCGGAGCCTGCTTTGGATTCTGTGTCTTGCTCTCTCTGTCTCTCTGCTGCTCGTGCTCTGTCTCTCAAAAATGAATAAACGTAAAAAAAAAAAAAAAGAGTTGACATTGTTTTGAGTTTTTGCAAATCTTTTTAATGTCCAGCTTAATAGAAAACAACTGAATTCTGGGGCACCTAGGTGGCTCAGTTGGTTAAGGGTCCGACTCTTGATTTCAGCTCAGGTAATGATCTCCTGATTGGTGAGGTCAAGCCTCCCTTCAGGCTCTGTGCTGATAGTGCAGAGCCTGATTGGGATTCTCTCTCCCCCCTCTCTCCGTCCATCCCCTGCTCTCTCTAAAAATAAATAAATATTTTTAAAGAATGATAAAAAATTTTAAAGTAAAGAGACATTCTCGAAAAATGCAAAACTACAGGAACATAGGAAAGAGTAGTGGTCGCCAGGGGTTAGGGGGAGAGGGAAGGTGTGACTGAAGAGGGAAGCACGAGGGAGGATTTTGGATGATGGAACTGTTCTGTATCCTATAATAGTGGGAATGTAAATCCATACATGTCAATTTTACTGTGTACTAATGTAAAAAAGAAAGTACTCTTGGGAAAACTATTCTCTGGCTTGCAGAACTGGTGCCAATGGTACCATCATTCAAAACAAGAGAGGGACAGGGTAGGTGGTGGGAGACAATGAGATTTGGGATCTACTGAGTTTGAAGTGACTTTGAGACATTCAGTAGGTATCAAGTCGGCAGTGAAACACACCATCTGGAGCTCAAAGGATAGTTGTGTCTGCTCTTAAAATTTTCAGAATCCTCACTTGGTATAGAATCATGGTTTTCTTATGAACTTGTATGTGACTTACCAGAATTACCATTTCACGTTCCTTATCACTGTTGTCTATGTTGGCCTAGCACCAGCAGAATCAATCCTTCTGTCTCAACCAGTATGTAATGATAAATGAATTTTGGCAACTTACCATGTGAGTGCATGCATGGGAAGAGATGTCTTGTTTCTGATAAGATATAAAACAAAAGCAGAAGGTCATTTAGAACCATCATGGGGCATGAGTCAGCAGGAGTCAGTGGTATCTGAAGCCAGGAAAGAGTTTGGGAAGGCTTAGGAAGACAGTAGACTATAAAAAGAGGCTTGAGAATGAGGGGTGACAGAAGATAAGGAGCTTGAAAGTTGCAGCTGGAGGGATTGATGGGAGATAAGGTAAGTGTGTGTGTGTGTGTGTGTGTGTGTGTGTGTGTGTGTATGTGTACATAAGTATGTGCTACCAGAAAAGCCAATGAAAGAAAAATTTAAAAAGGGGCACTTATTCTCTGAAAGCAGGAAATGGTCTCAGGACTTAATTACAAGCAGGTTATTTGCAGCCTTGGCTGGCATCAACTCAGAGCAGGGGTGGGGGTAGAAGCCAGACTAGAGGCATGGGGCAGGAGGTGGAAAGAAGCTGAAGTCAGGACTGTACTGAGAGGAATAGTATTCTGATGGGGGTGCCCTTCATCTTCAGTCTCTTTCACTTTATGTTGGAGCCAGGAGCTCTAACACCAGTTAGAGACGTAAGAATTGGAAACTAGGGGCGCCTGGGTGGCTTAGTCGGTTAAGCGTCCGACTTTCGCTTAGGTCATGATCTCGCGGTTCGTGGGTTTGAGCCCCGCGTCGGGCTCTGTGCTGACTGCCAGCTCAGAGCCTGGAGCCTGTTTCAGTCTGTGACTCCCTCTCTCTCTGACCCTCCCCTGCTCACGCTGTCTCTCTCTCTCTCTCTCCTAGAAATAAATAAAACGTTTAGAAAAAAAAAAAGAATTGGAAACTAACAGGGGCAGGTTAGGAAACTAACAGGAAACTAACCTGGGTGGCTCAGTCTGTTGAGTGCTCAAGTCTTGGTTCATGCTTGGATCATGATCTCACGGTTCATGAGTTCAAGCCCTATGTTGGGCTCTGCGCTGGCTCTTGATTTTAGCTCAGGTCATGATCCTAGGGGCATGGGATCAAGCCCCATGCCCGGCTCTGCATGGAGTATGGAGCCTGCTTGAGATTCTCTCTCTCCCTCTGCCCCTCTCCACCCCTCACACACACACACTCTCTCTAAAAAAGGAAAGAGTTAGAAAAAAACCTCTGTTTGATTATAATATGATTATAAAACAATCAATGGAAAAGCAACCACAAATAGAACTTAGTGAAGTAGCATGACATAAAATTAATATACAGAAACCAGCTGTCTTTAACAGGATCCAGTTAGAAGAAAGAACAGAAAGGTAGACCCTAGTCATGAGAACAAATAGTAATAATAATAAAATATATAGGCATTAGGGGCGCCTGGGTGGCTTAGTCAGTTAAGCGTCCGACTTTCACTTAGGTCATGATCTCGCGATTCGTGGGTTTGAGCCCCGCGTCAGGCTCTGTGCTGACTGCCAGCTCAGAGCCTGGAGCCTGTTTCAGTCTGTGACTCCCTCTCTCTCTGACCCTCCCCTGCTCACGCTGTCTCTCTCTCTCAGAAATAAATAAAACATTAAAAAATTAAAAATTATATATATATATAGGCATTAGCTTAACAAGAAATGTGTAAAATTTATAAGAGGAAAACTGTAAACACTCCAGAAAGACACAAAAGTAAACATGAACAAATGCAAGGGCAATGTTTTTGGACAGAAGGCCCCTGTAATAAAGATATCAATTCTTCCAAAGTTAATGTATACATGTAGTGCAACCTTCCCCCCAGATGCCATCACTTTATCTAGAATTAGAAAAAGGTTGGTTATAAAACTTATTTGAAAGAATAAGCAAACAAGAACAGCCAGGAAAACTCTAAGAAGACCATGGTAAGAGGACACCACTGGCCACACCAGATAGTACAACATGTTATAAAAACCCCTGTAATTACAATAATATGGTATTGATGAGGGACAAAAGGCAAGCTGAGGGTCAAGCACAAGCTGGCACCCCCCCCCCCCCAGGTGGGATGTATGTGACATTCCTCAGCCACCCCTGGCTGCCCAAGGACAAAGGAAAAGACAGAAAACAAATGGTTAAACAGATAAGAGTCTCCATCAGTTTTGTTTTTGTTTTTTTTTTTTGCTTTAATGTTTTACTTATTTCTAGGAGAGAGAGAGAGAGACAGCGTGAGCAGGGGAGGGTCAGAGAGAGAGGGAATCACAGACTCCGAAATAGGCTCCAGGTTCTGAGCTGGCAGTCAGCACAGAGCCCGACGCGGGGCTCGAACCCACGAACCGCGAGATCATGACCTAAGCGAAAGTCGGACGCTTAACCAACTAAGCCACCCAGGCGCCCCAGTCTCCATCAGTTTATAAGTATCTCAGTAGTATTACAGGAAAAGGGCAATAGTATCAATAATCCTAATCCCCAGGAGCTCCCTGCTGTCTTAATGTTAATGCTTTGCTAGGGGGAAAAAGAGCCTTAGCTTGACAATAGCTCAGCCTCCACTAAACTGTGGGTCTTTAGACATGGAAAATCCCTTTAAGAAACTTCTCTTGACTTTATCTCTCCAGCCTCCTAGTATATAACTAGTCAGTCCTCACAACCCCAGTGCAGCTCTTCCTGCCCAAGGGTCTTGTCTCTGCACTTTAATGAAAACACCTTTTTGCACCAAAGATGTCAGCAAGAATTCTTTCTTGGCCGTCAGCTCTGAACCCCACCAGCACCTCAAAACCTCATCAGTATTAGCACATGGATGGACCAAAGGAACAGGATAGAAAATTCAGGAAGAGAACCAAATGCAGATAGAAATTTAGCATACAGTGAAGATTGCATCTCAAACTACTGGAGAAAAGAAGGATTTTTAAAGTAAGTGGTACTGGAGTAAGTGGGTAGCTATATGGAAAAAGTTCAAATTTGATCTGTTCCCTACCACATACACTGGGACAAATTTGAAAAGGGCCAAGATATCTAACTTGTTAAAAGTGGGGGGCGCCTGGGTGGCTCAGTCAGTTAAGCATCCGACTTTGGCTCAGGTCATGATCTCATGGTTCAATGGTTCGAGCCCTGTGTTGGGATCTGTGCTGACAGCTCAGAGCCTGGAGCCTACTTGGGATTCTGTGTCTCCCTCTCTCTGTCCCTCTCTTGCTCATGCTCTCTCTCTCTCTCTCTCAAAAATAAATAAACATTTAACAAAAATTAAAAGGAATGTAAGGCCACAAGTCTAAACGTCTAAACCAAACTGACTCCATGACAGGCTTTAAGTTTCCCCTCTAAACTAGAAGGCCTGAGTTTCAGCTTCCCCAAAACTATCAGGTAGTTACACATTGCCCAAGGCAGGAGAAACCACCCTTGCAACACCCAATCAGGAAAGTCCAGCGACCACCCTCCACATTACTAAGGGAGAGGCCTGGAGATAGAAACTATAGATAGGACCCTGTCACCTAATGTTAAAGTTAACCTGTTAGTTGCCGAACAAGACCCTAGGCTCGCTCTGTAATTGGTTGAATTTAAAGGTACTCTAAATGTTGTAATTTGATCCTGCCAAAAGTAACGAATACTCTAGACAATGTGTATGGTCAAACCCACTGTCAATGATGTTGAATAATTATGATTGGATCACTGTTCCCATGTCACAACTTCTGTAACTCCCCCATCTCAAACCCCATAAAAACCCTACTCTGCCCTTGTTCGGGGCTCTCAGCATGGATTCATTGCGTTGGTGAGGTCTGGGAGCCCAAGCTTAAGCCCGTAATAAAGCCCTTTGCCTTTGCATACGTGACTCGGACTCCTTGGTGGTCTTGGGATTTTGGGGAGATCGCGATCTGGCCATGACAAGAAAAAAGAAGATCCTCTTAGAAACTTCCTTTATCCCTACGCACCCCCAACTTAAAAGTATATAATCATTCGGTGCAGCTCTTTCTGCCCACAGGTCCTGTCCCCGTGCTTTAGTTAAACTACCTTTTTGCACTGAAAACATCTCAAGAATTCTTTTTTGGCCACTGGCTCTGAACCCCAAAACTGCAAACCATATAATGTTGGTGCCTGAACATGTGGCCTGAGTCTTCTCATCTGGACTCCAAGCCTCAATGCACATTTGGCGAGTAATTCATCTTCTCTTCCTTTACTTCCATTTCAGGGGCTTTTTAAAGAGCATAATGTTTTGGAATATGTTCATGTCAACTGCTCAGGCTATGGTCCTCTAGCCCGCAGCTGCTCCCTGAGGAGGAAAAAAACCTGCCTTTTGGCTGAAAGTTAGCAGCCTGGCCAGAATGGTAAATAAGACCTAGAAGCTTGATGCCCTCTCTTTCTTTCCTGTCCTTATACAAAGTTGTCTTTCTTGGGCAAGGGACAGCCGCTTAGATCACCAGGATGGCTGCCAATCTTGAGTCCCATGTGACGTTTCCTCCTCATTGGTCTAACGTGATCCCCTCCGTATTTCTGTTCTAGCCGCTTCTGGCCTCAAGGCAACTGAAACCAGCATCTGATTGAATTAAAATTCAACCAGGGACCATTTCCTAGGGAAGTCGGCTGTAAAGCCGACATGTGTTAGAACGTTGCTTAGATCATGTTGGATTTCTATCTTTACTGTTTTCCATCAATGTCCCCTGTTAACTACTTAAATTACAACATTGGGTCATTTCCCCTTGTAAAAGTTTTCTAGTGTTTTCCATGGGTTAAAAATGGCATGTTCTTCACAGCCTTCATGGCACAGCACGACAGAGTATTTTGGTCCATTCACTGGCACCCATTTGTAGCCTAGGATGACGGAGAAGCTGTGGGGTTGGGGTGGGGTGCTGGCAGGGCAGTGATCACAGTGATTTCATTCAAGGGCCACCTCTTGTTGGCTTCTTACTAGGAATCTCTGACATATCCTGTGTAGGATGCCTCCTGGGAGTCATTGGCAACAGGGGTAAGGGGTGTGATTTTCTTGGTAATGGACCTTCTCTACTTTTCTAGAAGCACAAGATCTTCAGTTCCCAAGAACTCTCCATTGGGATGCCTTCTAACCCACTGGAAACAATTCAGGTTGCAAAATTTAAGGGGAAATTTTGTAACATTGCATGACCTCAGTATTCCTTAGGAGACAAGAAAAAATGGCCCATTAACAAGATGTTAAGATTCAGTACGATTTATCAGATCTCTTCTGCAGGAAACAGAGCTAATAGACTGAGGTACCCTGTTGCCAGGTCTGCGTGCCCCTAAATCCGGACCTTGACCTAAGGACCTCTTGCAGAATGTGTTTGGCCACTAGCCAAGCTAATAAATTTCCTCCCAACGTTTTGGTTGACGATTATCTAAGTAGGGCTCCTCCTAATAAACCCATGTTGTTGGAGTACACACGGGCTACAGAGCTTAATAGAGCCAGATTAATGACTATGATAATTGTAATCAATGATCTCTGGTTAATCAACCTCGGGATGGGCAGCCGCCAAAACTTTGGTTTCAAGGAAGTTTCCTGTCTTCTCCAGCTCGACATGGACTGCCCATTTCTACTTATTGGTGAGAAGAAAACAAGTGTCTGCTCATCTGTCTTAGCTGATGAGCTTTAGAACCAGGAGCCTTTTCTCTGCCCTCTGGGCTATCGTCCACCTCCAGCTGTCTGGTGGCACCTCAGCTCTCTGCCCCCTCCCTTCCCTCCTGCTTCTGCACCACCCTGGGCGCGGCCTGCAGAACTGGTCCTGGCACCGTTGTCTCCTCCTTCCTCCCTGTCTGTCAAGGAGCAAAGAGCACCCCCTTGGACTTACACCACCCACTTCAGGTTTCCCCACCAGTGTCCCAGCTAAAAAGTTGACAATGGGGAACAAATTGATTGTCTTTTAAGTGGACCCAGGTGGAAAATATTTGGTATTTTTTAGAACTTTATTTATTTAGTTTGAGAGCGAGAGAGAGAGCAAGTGAGCAAAGAAGAGTCAGAGAGAGAGAGAGAGAGTGACAGAGAGAGAGAATCCCAAGCAGGCTCTGCACGGCCAGCATAGAGCCTGACATGGGGCTCAAACCCACAAACCATGAGTTCATCCTGAGCCGAAATCAAGAGTTGGGCACTCAACCAACTGAACCACCCAGATGCTCCTATATTCAGTATTTAAATTTTTTTTTTTTAATGTTTTTATTTATTTCCAGGAGAGAGAGAGAGAGAGAGAGAGACAGCGTGAGCAGGGGAGGGCCAGAGAGAGAGGGAGTCACAGACTGAAACAGGCTCCAGGCTCCGAGCTGGCAGTCAGCACAGAGCCCGACGCGGGGCTCGAACCCACGAACTGCGAGATCATGACCTAAGCGAAAGTCGGACGCTTAACCGACTAAGCCACCCAGGTGCCCCTCCTATATTCAGTATTTAAACTAACTTAAGTTTCTTAGTTTAATAAAGATGGATGTGTCTTTAGAGTTATCAGCATTAAATATAAAACTTCTATATACTACCAAGTATCATTGAAGGTCAAATAACCTTGTGTCAGCAAAAAGAGGATTTCAAATAGGGCTTAATTTTGTTTTCCTCAAAGTTTTCATGGGTAATTGTTTTATTTTATTTAATGCTTTAAAAAAAATTGTTTCTGAGAGAGAGAGACAGCATGAGCAGGGGAGAGTCAGAGAGAGAGGGAGACACAGAATCCGAAGCAGGCTCCAGGCTCTGAGCTGTTAGCACAGAGCCCGATGTGGGGCTCGAACCCACAAACCGTGAGATCATGACCTGGAAGTCAGACACTCAACCGACTGAGCCACCCAGGCGCTCCTTTCATGAGTAATTGTTAAGATAGCTTTCAAAGTCTTTGGTAACCTGAAACTTTAAAGTTTTCTTGGAGATGGTAAATTGCATTGAATTCATTGGACATCTAAGTCTTTTCCAAATAAGATAAGATACTGAAGCATTGATTACTGAACAGGAGGTTTATCTGCTTTTGACTTCCGATTGCAGAGAAGCTGAAGATTACTTGGGTTTGTTGGTAAATATGCTTTGTACTTTATTTAAAAAATTGAACTATGGAAAAACATGTTTTTAAAATTGTGAAATGTATTTGGGGTTCCTGGGTGATTCAGTCGGTTAAGCGTCCGACTTCGGCTCAGGTTATGATCTCACAGTTTGTGGGTTTGAGCCCTGAGTTGGGCTCTGTGCTGACAGATTGAAGCCTGGAGCCTGCTTTGGATTCTGTGTCTCCCTCTCTCTCTGCTCCTCCCCTGTTCATGCTCTGTCTCTGTCTCTCTCTCTCAAAAATAAATAAACATTTTAAAAAATAAAATAAAATTGTGAAATGTATTTATAAATTTCAGATCTAAAGAAGTCTGATATAACTGTTCACAATTGGTTGCTACTTAGTTTTCACTGGAAACTATGGTTTTTAGGAGTTAAAATTTGGCTGAACATAATTAAGAGTAATGGAATAAGGGCAGCAACTCTCTATGTAGGAAAGCAGGAGATATACGAGAAAGATCTAAGGAAAGGGAATACATTGTGTTGAGGAAAAAAGAAAGTCATTTTGTCCTAAAATGAGACAAGTTGTTTGGAAAGAAAAGGCCTAAGTCAAAATCCGAATGAAAAAGTGATAGAAAGTTTATGAAGGGAAATCTTCAGAAAAGAATTTTATGTGCAGTTAGGACTAAGATTGAAATGAATGGATTTTAAAAGTATGCTGGTGGGGGCGCCTGGGTGGCTCAGTCAGTTGAGTGTGCATCTGACTCTTGATTTCGGCTTAGGTCATGATCTCATGGTTCATGGGATTGAGTAGGGCTCCCTGCTGAGTGTGGAGCCAGTTTAAGTTTTCTCTTTCTCTCTCTCTCTCTCCCACTTTCCTCTCTCCCACTCATGCTCTCTCTCTCAAAAAAAAGTAAACAAAAGGTTTTCTTCTCTTTTGTCTGCCCAGAACACCAAAACTTCCAGGTTTTGTCTTTATCAGGTCTTGATCCTTAACAAAGTTATAACTTCTCAATATTAAAGGAGCTAACTTTTGCTAACAACTATATAACCCTACCTATCTGTCTTTGGAACCTCTTACTGCCATGTCGTTGTGACATGTGCTTTATAACTTCTGAGTTTTTTGACAAACCTCCCTGCAAATGAAGTCTTTTTGACTAATTAGACCTTTTTATTTGGTACATTAAGTTATTCCAGAAGTTGGGGCGCCTGGGTGGCTCAGTCAGTTAAGCGTCCAACTTCGGCTCAGGTCATGATCTCACGGTTCATGAGTTCGAGCCCCGCGTCAGGCTCTGTGCTGACAGCCAGCTCAGAGCCTGGAGCTTGCTTCAGATTCTGTGTCTCCCTCTCACTCTGCCCCTCCCCTGCTCATGCTGTCTCTCTCTCTCAGAAATAAATAAAACATTAAAAAAAAAAAAAAGTTATTCCAGAAGTGCAGTAAAACTAATAATGATAAGCCTTAGGTTACACTGTTTGGGTAAATGCTATAACTATTCTGGAGATATATGCAATTCCTAAAGTTTTAATATGTTTTGGTATCAGATCATCACTCAATATTCTGATTTTTGAAGTGTTATGTGTCACAGAAATAACGGGATTTCCTTGCCAGCTACACCACAGTGAACTCTCATGTCAAATCATTACCAGTGTCCATTTTCAAGTCTTTTGTCATTTACAGCTATTGTTCTTATTCTCTTGCAAAATCTGTTTCATCTTCAAGGAGATTCATAAAAAGGGATTTTGACAAATTCAGGTTTTTGATAGCTTTAAATCATAAAACTAAACTGGGTAAAAATTTCTGAAACAAACAAACAAACAAAAAGCTGCATTCAAACTGAACAAGAGTTAGTAACATGGGGGTGGCGACTGGGTGGCTCAGTCCCTTAAGCATCTGATTCTTGATTTCTGCTCCTGTCATGATCTCCCAGTTTGTGAGTTCAGGCCCATGGAGAGCTCTGTGCTGACAGTGAGGAGCCTGCTTGGGATTCTCTCTCTGTCTCTCTCTGCCCCTCCCCCATTCATTTTTCCTTTTTCTCCCTTTCTCTCTCTCTCTCTCTCTCTCTCAAAGTAAATAGACATTAAAGGAAAAGAAAGAAATATAACATGGGACTGAATGAATTGAGGAAGATGTTACAGTCTTTGTGACTCTTGCTTGAAACACTGCTGGCTCTTCTGTTTGCTCTTCCAGAGTAAGGAGACTTTGTCTTAAGATACCCATGATAATATAGAAATGTGATAAAACATCCCTGTGTGAACAAATTGAAGCTTTCAACTTTTCTCTCTACCTGAATCCTCTGAAATTCAAAAGCTCAGTGAAGGGCGCCTGAGTAGCTCCATCGGTTAAACATCTGATTCTGGATTTAGGCCTGGGTCATGACTTCACAGTTCGTGGGATCAAGCCCCACGTTGTGCTCCACTCTGACACCACAGAGCCTGCTTGGGGTTCCCTCTCTCCCTCTCTCTCTGCCCCACTCCCCCTCCTGCTTGCTCAATCTCTCAATCTCTCTCTCTCTCTCTCTCAAAAATAAAGAAATACGCATTTAAAAAAAAAAAAGAAGTGGTGACTTCCAGTTTCAGACAAGAAGGCAGAGACTGATTTCTCCATACTCCTCTTCGAGTACAAGACAACTAAAGCATTGTCTGATATGGTGCTCAATGCAGATGGAAGAAATGCTTAAAACAATTATTTATTTTTAACTGGAGGAGGTAGGGGCGCCTGGGGGGCTCAGTTGCTTAAGCGTCCGACTTCGGCTCAGGTCATGATCTCGCAGTTCGTGGGTTCGAGTCCCCACGTTGGGCTCTGTGCTGACAGCTAGCTCAGAGCCTGGAGCCTGCTTCAGATTCTGTATCTCCCTCTCTCTTTTACCCTCCCCTGCTCATTCTGTCTCTCTTTTTCAGAAATAAATAAAACATTAAAAAAAAATTGAGTGGAGGAGGTAAATGGATAGATGTAGAAAGAAAGTTTCAGTACTTCAGTCCAAGTGGTAAAATACTGATGCTAGACTTATGTGATACATCACATATTCATATCGTAATTCTTAGATCAAATGGTAAGAAAATTGTCCAAAGGAATACACTAAGAATATAAATCAAAATGGAATTCTAGAAAAAAAAAATGCTCATGTAACCCACAGGAATGTAAAAACAAAAAGACAGGAATAAGAAACAGAGGAAACAAACAGAAAATGAATAATAAAATGTCAAACTTAAGCCCAAGCATCAATAATTACTTTAGATGTAAGTTATCCAAATCATGCAAAATCAAAAACAGAGATTGGTAGAGTGAATTTAAAAAACATGATTCTGTCCCCCTAAAACTCACCTGAAATATATCAATATTGGCAGGTTAAGGGTAAAAGGGTGGGAAAAGATGTGCTGTGCAAACATGACCTTTAAAAAGCCAAACGTTACTACATTAAAATCAAATTAAGTAGACTTCAGGACAAAGAAAATTGCTAAGATGAGGAGGGGCAAATACATGGTGATAAAAGGATCGTTCCCCCAAAGAGACATATTCTGGAATAATAATAATAATTCATATAATAATATAATGTAACAATACATCTGCAGTTAGCTGCAGAGAGTAAATTCTCTCCAGTTGTGCCCTTTCTGTAAACCCCAGGCAAGCCAGAGGGTTTGGGGGTCTCCAGACGTCTTACTAGTGTAAGCCTGCCCCCTGCAGATCCTGGAGCAGAGAGAGGCCAGAAGGCTCAGATTCAAACAGCCATTTGCGCTCAGAATGAGGACTGGGGGTTCAGGGAGGGATGGATGTGTTTCTTTGACCATAAGGAAGGGTCCCCACAAGTTATATCCAGGGGTTTTCCAAGAATAGACAAGGGAGTTCTGAGAATAGATGTGATACGGGGTAGACCACAGGTGTGTCATACCACACACACATATTCACACGCCCACCCCCTTGGGTCCTGAAAGAAGTGAGAAGAAGGTCCCAATAGGTGTCAAATCCAAAATATTAAATGGTGAGGTTCTCCATTTCCACCCCATTTCTAGGGACTCTGAGTACAAAGGGCAGCAATGGATTTTGAGGGGACAAAGCCTCCCCTCCAGGGTCAAACTAGGGGAGACCTCAAGGCCTAGAGGAGATTGGGGGGCATGGTCACTGATGAAATATGAAGTGGGGTTTGCGAGCCAACGGCTAAGAAGGAATTCTTGAAGACGTCTTTGGTGCAAAAAGGTGATTTCATTAAAGCACAGAGACAGGACCCATGGGCAGAAAGAGCTGCACTGGGGTTGTGAGGAGCGATTAATGATATACTTTCAAGTTTGTGGAGGGAGAGGAGGCAGATAACGCGGGTCTCCAAGGAAATTCTGAAAGCAGGGTTCAGCTATTGTCAAGATAAGGTTGCTTTTAGTTTCTAAGGAAGTGTAAAAATGGAGCCATTCAGGAGCCCATAAACGCCTTGGGAAGTGTTACACCCTCGGTCCCTGACATCTGTCAATGGGCTGCGGGCTAAGCTTTTCCTGCCTTTGCTTCCCTCTTCAGTCACCCTGAGGCCCACCCTAATTCCCTGCCCCCTGGCCCACCCCCAGACCCTCAGAGACCCAGGCACTGCTCCTCCCCAAGCTCCCACTTCCATGAGCCCCCCAACCCCCACCCGTTTCTTGACCTTCCTGGTTCTCATCCAGTCCCCTGTTTACTCACTTCATTTTCCTGGTTGACTTTGGGAGCCATTCAGCTGTGAGCCTTTCTCTCTCTCCCGCTCTGGGAGCCTGCCCTGTGTGGCGAATGCCAGAGTCCTCACCCACCCCGGCCACCACAAGGCCCAGGCTTTGGTGATAAGAGAGGAGGGAGAAGTCCTGGGGGCAGCAGCTGCTGGGTGTTGTCCAGGGCTCCCAGGCCCTGCAGCTGCCATTCCAGGGGAGACGCCCCCAGCAAACAATGAGCCTGATGTTGGGAGGAGGGGAGCAAGACCTGGGCCTGGCCGGCTCCCCTGGACGAACAGACCCGGTCTCAGAAAGCCCACACCACCTCTCAGCGACCCCTTCTGCTCCCCATGTGCGACGTACGCCCCCATTTCCCATCCCAGGCAGATCCTGGGTGATGGGGGCATAGAGTTCCCCAAAGCCTGTTCTGCCAGTCCCTTCTCTGGGCAAAAAGACCTCCCAGAAAACAAATAATTCTCCAGGAAGTAGATCCCGGTGTCTGCGTGGAACCAGGAAACAGAGGCCCCCATCCTTCTTCACACACAGCTCCCAGCCCCCAAGGTCCCACCCTGCTCTCCACGGGGGAGCCCCACCAGAAGAGCCTGCCTCCCACCTACAGTCCTCAAGGGTGTACAGAGCACGGTCCGGGAGATAAGCCCGGTGAGGCTAGTTTTGATGTTCCCATTTTGTAGACTGGGGTGGAGGCACCCGCTGGCCTGGGTCAGGCGCCCAGATTCCTGCCCACCTCAGACACCTGTCCCCACCCCCACAGCGCTGCCTAGATGCAGAATATGGATGGCTCGGGCCCAGGAATCAGCTTGTGGGGACTAGGGACCAGCCAGAACCCGGATGTAGGTCCTTTGTGATTCTTCCTGGCAAGAGGGAAAGGAAGAAATCCAACCACTGAGCCACCAAACAAGATCAAATACCACCTTCTGTCCCTACTCCCCACCCTGCCCCCGGGGACTCAGACCTTCAGCACCCTGCTCCCCAGCTGTTTTCCTCAGGGACACCACCCTTACAGTTCTGAAGTTTCCAGAAGGGCCCCAGGCCACAGCCACCAGCTGTTCTCACACCCCTCTCAGGGCCCAGGTGTCTGGGCTCGCCCTCCACCCTTCCCAGGCCTTCAGCGTCCCCATTCCACCTGGCCCGGGGATCATCAGCCTCCTCCAGGAAGTTGGCACCATCTTCCTGGTAGGTGGCCCAGGGTGTGGCCCAAGGAGGCCAGAAACTCCGCTATATAGCCCAGCTCAGGGGCCAACCCCACAGCTCCAGGGACCTGCAGGTGAGACAGGCTGGGGTCCTCTTTAGAAGTGGGACATCGGGTCCCCTACTCTGGCCCCTGGCTCCAGGCTTCCTCGCCCCAACCCCAGACCATTGGACACCCAACTCCCCATCCTTGCCCTGTCCTGACCCCCCCCACCCCCAACCAGACCTACTGAACATCTGACTCCCCTATACACACACACACTGGCCCTCGGATCCAGCCCGCCTCAGCCTTCCTGGTGCCCAGGTTGCCCCTGTCCTGAGACTGGGCCCTTCTGTCCTCTCCAGGACAGTGTCCAGCCAGAGGGGCCAGACTGGCCTCCTATGACGCCCTCTCTTTCCCCACTGCAGACATGGGGTCCCTGCGGAGCTGGTGGACACTCTGGACTGGAGCAACCCTCCTGTGGGGTAAGTCAGACCCAGACCCCATCCCTGTCCTTGCTCTGGTCTGGGGCACTCTGCCTGCGGGGGTCAGCAGCCTCCGTCCATACGCCCCCCACGAGCTAGCCGAGATGGAGAGGGGTCCCGTGGGTTCTGCAGAGGAATGTGGTGGAATTTGCCCATTGCCTCCCTGTCCCAGAAGGAAGGAAATAAAAAACACGGTCCGCAAACTAAAGTATGTGAGAACTACCACTTCCTCCATTTTCTGTAACTCAACCAACGTTTTGACTCTGAGTCTCATTCTGCGGAGGTGATGGAAATTTTCACTAAAGTCATTCTTGGAGGACTTGGTGCCCGGTGCCCCAGGGTTATGTCCAGGCCCCAGAGTCTCAGATGAAACCAGGGCACTAGGGGAAAGGTGGGAATCAGTCAGCATCTGCTTAGGTTACTTTTGAAGCCTTCATTGTCCCTGATCCCCTGGCCCCGTGGGACACTGGGACATCCTCCCCGCTCCCCTTATTCAGCAAACAATCCTTCTATAACCCCCATGCCCTCTCCCAGGCCCTGCTGATCTCCCCTCCTTCTCCCCCCCTTCCCAGCCCTGGAGAATCTCTTCCTAGTTGGGGGTATTGAAAAGCACCCACTCCTCTCTCTTTCTAGGAGATATATTGTCCACACTCCTATAATCTTCTTCCCTTTATCCCCTTTATACACCCCCGCCCAAGTTTTATCAAGACAGAAATCTGTAACAGGCATCTGAATCCAGCCAGTTTGAGCCCCAGAGTACTTAAAACAATTTGGGGTTGGAGATTTCCCAGGGAAATTCAAAGAGCCAGCTTCTCTTGAAAACATGGTAAGATCTGGCATAAACAAAGAAAAAAAAAGAGCCCATAAACCATCATAATAACAGGCTGAAGCTGGTAGCAGCACCCCGCTTTCCTTGGTGTATGAATGCTCCGGTTTGCACACTCCCCACCCAGACTGTTTCTCACACTCACATTGCTCGCCTGCCCCCATCGGCCTTGGAGTCTGAGATCCCCTTTGGGAGTGTTCAGGCTTTTAGAAAACCAAAGCCAGAAAGGCCGGTGGGTGAATAAGGAGAAAGGAGAGGGAGAAGGGGGGCGGGGAGTGGGGGGCGGGGAAATGCTCCAGTCACTATTTCAACCTGGCATCTAGGCACAGTGCAAGCGGTTACTTGTCTGCTGGGGAGGGTTGGACAAGCGGAGCCATAACTCATTCTCTCCCCCTCAGGGGTGACCCAGGGGGCCTCGGTGAACCCCCAGGACACCGGGGAGGTGGAATTCTTCGCAGCCTTCCTACAGAACTACCTGCCAGGGTACCGCCAGGCCTCCCTCCAGCTCCTCCTCTCCAGCCTGTCGGACAGCCCCGCCTCAGTCTCCATTGCCAGCCAGGCAGATGGCACCTCCCAGAATGTCATAGTGAAGCCCGCGCGGTCAGTCATGGTCACCATCAGCGCCGAAGCTGAGATGGTCGGCAGTAACACCTTCCGACGAGCGGTGCTGATCCGCTCAGACCACGCGATCTCTGCGCAGGCCGTCAACACTAAGCCCGACACGGCAGAGCTGACGCGGCTGTGGCCCGTCCATGCCCTGGGCACTGAGTATTTTGTGTTTACGCCTCCCAGCACCTCCTCCAAGCACTTGAAGGAGTTCGCTGTGGTGGCTGGGGCAGCGGGAGCCTCAGTCAGTATTCAGCTGGTGGGGGCAGTGACCTTCAACAACAAGTTCTACCCAGCGGGCAGTGTCCTGAGCCTGACTCTGGAGCCCTACCGCGTGGCCCAGGTGCAGGGCACCGCTGAACTGTCGGGCTCAAAGATCACGGCCAGTAGCCCCGTGGCTGTGTTCTCTGGCCACAGCTGCGCCCAGAAACACACCAACTGCAACCATGTGGTAGAGCAGCTGCTGCCCACGTCCGCCTGGGGCACCCACTATGTGGTGCCCTCTCTGTCCTCCCAGACCCGCTACGACCTGGCCTACGTCGTGGCCAGCCAGCCCACGAAGCTCACCTACCAGCAGGGGGGCACCACCGGCTCCCGCGGGCTCCGGGCAGGTGATGTGGCCGAGTTTGAGGTCCGACCGTCCCAGCCCCTCTACCTGTCTGCAGACGTGGGCATCCAGGTCCTGCAGTTCGGCACAGGTGCCGTGAGGGATGGAGTCACCTATGACCCCTACCTGACCTTGATCCCGGACGTGGCGGCTTACTGCCCTGGCTATGTGGTGAAGAGCATGCCAGGCGCTAAGGGCGTGGCTGTGGTGGTGGCCCGGACGAACGCTGTTAAGGAGCTGACCATGGAAGGGCGCAGGGTGGGGGCCGATCTCTTGTGGACAGCTGTGCCAGGCAGTAAGTTCTCGTACGCCGAAGTGGAGCTTGGCACTGCTGACAACATCCACATGATTGAGGCCACTACCAACTTCGGGCTGCTCACCTTCGGGCTGGCCAGTGCCATCAGCTACGGGACAGTAGGTGCCTGCGGCCGAAGTAAGTGATGGGAAATGACCCTGGTGCCCCTTTCCAGGCTAGCTTGACTCTTCCCTCTTCCCACCTACCTGCTCCCCTGTGGCTTCCTGGCTAGGCTGGGCTTTCCCCACCTCACCTCCATCTTCTGCCACCCCTCCCTTCCCTAAGGCTTCCCAGCTCCTCCCTCCCCTGCTTCCCCAGGGAAGAGCCACATGCCTGGAGGGAGGGAGGGATCTCTGGGGAAGGGGGAGGGACTGGCATCAGGTCAGCTTCTTAGCAAACAATTTGGAAATATTTTGATATATATTTTTAATGCTTATTTCTTTATTTTGAGAGAGAGAGATAGAGAGCGAGAAGGGAAGGGAAGGGAGAGAGAGAGAGAGGGAGACAGAGAATCCCAAGCGGGGTCCTCACTGTCAGTACAGACCCTGAAGCCGGGCTCGAACTCACAAACCCGTGAGATCATGACCCGAGCCGAAATCAGAAGCCGGGTGCTTAACCGACTGAGCCACCCATGCGCCACGGAAATACTTTAATATTTTAGCCACTATACCAGTTGCTAACTACCATTCCCCCACCTTATATAAGAAAGTTTATACCGTAGCTCAAGAGGTCTGAAAGTATGATCATAACGATGGCTACCATGCTGGGGGGAGTTACCTCTCAACATACCAGAGACTATTCTAGGTGCCTTGCATGTGTTAATATAGGGAATTTCTAGGACCCGGCCTTATGTGTAAACTTAGGCTCAGAGCTGCCCCCAAACAGTACACTGTGGTGTCAGAGTCACACATGCTAAAGCCAGACTTCCTTGGTTCAAATGCCACCTCTGCTTGGGCGACCTTGGGCAGGCATGTGACCTCACCTCTGTTGGCCTCAGTTTCCATGTCTGTAAAAAGGGGATAATAACTGTCACAGGATTGTAGTGAGGGGGTAATAAGTGAGATTTGTAAAGTTTTTAGGGGGTGTCTAGTACATTTTTATGAGCAGACAGAAAACAAGAGCTTTTGAAGACTGGGAGGCAGGAAATTGCTATTTCTTCCTGTGTGGACCCCCTGCCTCAAGCTAGGACCCTGGACATTAGGGTCCCCAGCACTGGCCAAAACGTCCCCTCCGACCCCAAGCATGGAAGCCCCTCAACTTTAAAGAGCCACTTTGAGTTTGCATGGTAGAATGGGGGAGGGGTGGGTGATTAATCATAACAGGGACCAAACACTCAGAGGACCTGGGGGTGGGTCATGCCTGGGCGGTTCTCTCCCTGTGAAGTTCCAGACCTCAGTTTCCCCACTTCTAAAATGGGTCCTCGCAGCAGGAGAGCTCCGGGATTCCCACCAGCAACGACACTCCTGACTCTTTCTCTGCTGCCCCTCCCCCGCCTTCCCCAGCCCAGGAGACCTGCCAAAACGTGCAGTGCACTCCCCAGCAGCAGTGCCAGGTGGTGGGCAGGCAGGCCCGGTGTGTGGGGGTCCCCGTGGCCACCTGCCGCGCCCAGGGTGACCCGCATTACACCACCTTNTGGGCACGTGCCTGTACACCGTGGTGGAGTTGTGCAGCCAGGACCAGAGCCTGCCCGCTTTCAGCGTGGAGGCCAAGAACGAGCACCGGGGCAGCCGCCGCGTCTCGTACGTGGGCCTGGTCACCGTGCGCGCCTACAGCCACTCCGTATCGCTGGTCCGCGGGGAGGTCGGCTTCGCCCGGGTGAGTATCCAGAAGCTTCAGGTTGAATACCTAG
>NW_027531899.1:962741-988589 GCF_008692635.1 Crocuta crocuta
CAATTCTTCAGGTAATTCTACTTCTAGAAAATTAAAGGATACTCAGAAATATGGTTCAGAAAAAATAAAAGTTTCTGCCAATGTCAATTGTGATAGCAACAGGAAAAAAAGGCAACAAAATGTCCAAAAACGGGGAATTTCTTAAGGGACCAAACACTAAACTTAGTGAGCCCTGCTATGTCCTGGATTTGTTTCTTAGAGATTTCCATGTATTAACGCATTGAGTGCTCACAGTGATCTGTGGGGGTAGGTGTTATTGTTGTTTTCGTTTTTGTTTGTTTGTTTTTGAGAGAGAGCACTCATGAGTGTGAGCAGGGGAGGGGCAGAGAGAGAGGAGAGAGAGAGAGTCCCAAACAGAAAATCCCAAGTCCCGACCACAGGGCTCCATCCCATGATTTTGGGGTCACGACCTGAGCCAAAATCAAGAGTCAGACGCTCAACTGACTGAGCCTCCCAGGCGCCCCGCAGTATTATTATTACTTCTAGAAAAGGAAACTGAGGTCCAGGGAGAGGGGTGACTTCCCAAGGGCCCAGAGCCAGTAAGAGATGGAGCTGGGAACCCAGACAGGCTGGCTTCTGAGTCTCTATTCTTAACCTCTTCACCATTCTGCCTTACACAATATTTTATCACTGTTTTGTTCACTTTTGATATCAAATGTGCACATAATAAAATACATAAATCTCAAGTCACGGAGTTTTGACAAACGTGCAACCCAGACCTCCATTAAGATACAGAATATTTTTGGGGTGCCTAGGTGGCTCAGTCTGTTAAGCGTCAGACTTTGGCTCAGGTTATTATCTCATGATTTGTGGGTTCTGGGTTTGAGCCCCACATCAGGCTCTGAGCCGTCAGCACAGGAGCCTGCTTCTGGTTTTGTGTCTCCCTCTCTCTCTGCCCCTCCTCTGCTCACCCTCTGTCTCTCTCTGTCCCTCAAAAATAAATAAACATTAAAAATTTTTAAGTAATAAAAAAAGATAGAGAATATTTTCATCATTCTGGAACATTCTTTCATTCCCCTTCCTAAACAATCCCAACCCACTACCAGTGGCAACCACAGTTCTGATTTTTTTTTCCACCATGGATTAGTTTTCCCTGTTCAGGAACTCTGTGTGTGTGTGTGTGTGTGTGTGTGTGCGTGTTCAAGAACTTCACATGAATGGAATCACACAGCATAAGGAGCTCTTTGCGTAAAGCCTCTTTTGCCCAATACAATACTTGTAAGTTTCTTCCATGATGATGTGATTAATTTTTTTTAATAGGTAGAGCATTCACATAGCTCAGAACAAACAGGGTATGTTGTGAAAGGTCTGACTTTCTTTTTTTAAAAATTTTTTTTGATGTTTATTTACTTTCTGAGAGAGAAAGAGACAGAGTGTGAGGGAGGGAGGGACAGAGAGAGAGGGAGACAGAATCTGAAGCAGCCTCCAGGCTCTGAGCTGTCAGTACAGAGCCTGACACGGGACTCAAACTCACGGACAGTGAGATCATGACCTGAGCTGAAGTCGGACGCTGAGCCGACCGAATTACCCAGGTGCCCCTGGTTTTCTTTCTGTTGTTGGTTTTTTTAATGTTTATTTATTTATTTTTGAGAGAGAGAGAGAGAGAGAGAGAGAATATCCCAAGCAGGCTCTGAGCTGTCAGAGCAGAGCCCTGCATGGGGCTTGAACACCATGAACTACGAGATCATGACCTGAGCCGAAATCAAGTGTCCTCAGACATTTAACGTGCTGAGCCCCAGGCGCCCCTAGGTCCGGCTTTCATCCCCGTCTTCATCTGCTTTGCCCCTGCTCCCCACAGGTAGCTAGTTTTGTTGATTCCTTGCGGGTTCCCCTAGGGTTCCTTTATGCCAGTACAAGCAGCGTAAACAGTGCATTCTTCCCTCTCCCTTTCTTACCCAAGAGTACTGTGCCGTCTGCTCTGTTCTGCTCTTTGCTTTGTGCACTGAGTGGTACCTTTTGGAGCGGTTTCCAAATCAGCCTGAAGGGAGCCTCTGCTTTCTTTCCTTTTTTTTTTGTTTTTGTTTTTGTTTTTTTACATCCGCACGGTTCTCCACTGGATGGATGCCTCGTCATTCATTCAACTCAGTTCCCCGCGGATGGAGGCTTTTTCCACGATAGCCACCAGCACAGCGCTGAACAGCCTTGTACCTCCCTTGTTTTGTGCGCGTGTGGGTGGATCTGGGAGCCGGATCAGTAAGTGGATTCAAGTAGGTGTTCTCCAGACCTAGAGGGACTGAGCAGCAGTGCAGAGGGACTTCCAGCTGCAGAAGTTACGTGAGGAACTTTGAACAGGCTGTGCAGGTTTTCAGAGAGAGAGAGAGGGAGAGAGAGAGAGAGAGAGAGAGGCCCTCTTCCTTTTGTCAGATCCTTACAGAGGTCGGTGACTCAACAGAGGTTTAGAGCTCCTGACAGAATCATGATCAGGGTGCCTGGGGCAGCTCAGTCCGTTAAACGTCCAGCTCTGGATGTCAGCTCAGGTCATGATGTCTTGATCTTGAGATCAAGCCCCGAGCTCCATGCCGACCACGGAGACTGCTTGGGATTCTCTCTCTCCTTCTCTCTCTGCCCCTCCCCTGCCCTCTCTCTCTCTCTCTCTCAAAATAATAAATTAAAAAAAAAAAACATTAGGGGTGCCTGAGTGGCTTAGGCAGTTAAGCGTCTGACTTTTGATTTCGGTGCAGGTCGTGATCTTGCAGTTCATGGGATCGAGCCCCACATCGGGCTTACAATGTGTTATCACGGTGATAGTGCAGAGCCTGCTTGCGATCCTCTTTCCCTCTCTCCGCCCCTTCCCTACCTGTGCTCTCTCTCTAAACAAATAAATAAATAAACTAAAAAAAAAAAACATTTAAAAAAATCATGATAGGATATCCCCGAAACATTGCTAGGAGAAAAGAGGGCTTCATGAAATGGGGACTTCAGCAGGGTCTCATTATTTAAAAAGAAAAAAAAATCATGAATTAAAAGGTAGAAAAAACAACCCCAGCAGGCAGATTTTTAAATGTACCTGTGTGCACATGCATGCACACATGTGCGTCCACAGCAATGTGAGTGATTTCTCTCTCCTGATTTTTTTCTCATGAGGATTTTGTAAGTTTTCTGTGATGAGCGCCTATTACTTGTGTCATTTAAAATAGAGATAAGTATAGGCTCCCTGGGCCCAGAGCCCGTGAGTGTCTTGGTCACGGTTGCATCCACAGCACTGCCCAGCACGGGCCTGGACACACAGGAGGGCTCACAGAGGCCTTGCTGACCCACTGACTGAATGAAGATCTATCTTACCTCCTGCGGTCCCCTCTGCCTCTTTTTCCTTTTATTTTTTTCATACCCCATCCTCTTAGCTAAGATAAGCATATGGGAAGAAAAAATTAAAAAGAAACACTCAGAAAGAGGAAACTGGGCCCAAAAGACAGAGAGACACACTCCTTATCTCCTGGCCTGACTCTGTCTCCACTTAGGATATTTGCGAAGGAATCCCCTTCCCCATGTCTCTCTGGCTCTCCCTCACTGATCCTTTACAGCTCAGCTCAGCTGTCCCTGCCTCCAGGAAGCCTCCCCTGACCTGCAAGATTGCGTCTGGCTCTTCTT
The DNA here is from genome assembly GCF_008692635.1 of Crocuta crocuta. Lineage (NCBI taxonomy): Eukaryota > Metazoa > Chordata > Mammalia > Carnivora > Hyaenidae > Crocuta > Crocuta crocuta. The sequence goes on from NW_027531899.1 coordinate 966,330, forward strand.
CTAGACGCCCACAGCGTCCTGCGTGTCCACCATCCCAGTCCTGATCACTCTGATCTGTCGCTCTGATCTCGTGACAGTTCTGTCTCCCTTGTTGGACTGGGAGCCCTATGAGAGCAGGCTCTGGGTTGTGTCAATGACCACTGTGTGCCCGGGATCTCCCAGCCAGGGCCAGGCACAGAGGGAGTGCCCAGTGAATGGTCGTCTAATGCAGCAATGCCTTCCTTCACTTACTGAGCACTTGCGATCCTACTAGGCACCGTTCAAGGCACTGGAGACGGAGCAGTGAGCAAAGCAGACCAAACTCCTGTCTTCGTGGGGCTGACAGTCTACGGGGCGAGGCAAACAATAAACATGAGAAGTGTGCCGATGATATGTTAGAAGCCTTAGAAGCTATAGGAAAAAAAAAACAGAGCAGGGAAGAGGAATACAGCATAGGGAGGGGTTGCCGCACAGAATAGGGGCATGTCACTGCCATGGTGACATTTGAGCAAAGCTTGTGTAAGGGACCAGGGAGTGAACCACACGTACGTCTCGGGGAAGAACCTTTCAGGCCATAGGGAAGCAAGGGCAGGGAGCCCAGGGCTTGGTTGGTGGCAGCAGCAGGAGGAAGGGATCCCGGCTGGAGCAGGGGAAGGGAGAGAGAGGGGGGAAGGGGCGAAGGCAGAGCACACGGGATCTGACCACCCGCTCCTCCCCCCCACAGATCGACAACCAGCGCTCGCGCCTGCCCGCCTCCCTGGCCGACGGTCGCCTGCGCGTGTACCAGAGTGGGACGCGGGGCGTGGTGGAGCTGGACTTCGGGCTGGTGGTCACCTACGACTGGGACTGCCAGCTGGCCCTGAGCCTGCCCGAGCGCTTCCGAGAGCAGGTGTGCGGACTGTGTGGCAACTACAACGGCAACCCCGCCGACGACTTCCTCACGCCCGAGGAGGAGCTGGCGCCGGACCCCATGGAGTTCGCCAGCAGCTGGAAGCTGGACGACGGGGACTTCCTGTGTGACGACGGCTGCCAAAACAACTGTCCCTCCTGCACCGCGGGCCAGGCCCAGCACTACGAGGGCAGCCGTCTCTGCGGCATGCTGACCCAGCCCGACGGCCCCTTTGCCGCCTGCCACAGCACGCTGCCGCCCCGGCCCTTCCTGGAGGAGTGTGTGTACGACCTATGTGTGCTCAGCGGGGACCGGTCCAGCCTGTGCCGCAGCCTCAGCGCCTACGCCCAGGCCTGCCTGGAGCACGGCATCTCTGTCGGAGACTGGAGGTCACCAGCCAACTGTCGTGAGTCAATGCCCTGGTGGGGCTGGGAGCTCGAGGTGGGAAGGCCGGGGACTCCTTGCAGCCGCTCAGGGTCTGAGCACTTCTTGTGTGTGGTTCAGCCTGAAGCTGGACCGCGCCAGGAACACAGGGATGGCTGAGGTGGCCAGACGGTGCCCGCACTGAGCCTGAGGTTGGGGCAGACACATCACTAGCCAGTGACAGTCCCGAGTCGTTCCTGCTGGGCTTGGGGAGGCACAGGCCGAGTGGCCAGGGTCAGCGCGGGGGAATTCCAGACCAGGAAAACTGCTTGACTCTGCCTGGCGGGGTCAGGGAGGATTTCCCAGAGGAAGGGATGCCCAATCTGAAAGCTGCCGGAGGAACTGACACTAGGCAGAATAAAGGGGAGCAGGAAGCAGGTTCGGAGGTGAGAGAGGAGCACGTGCAGGAGCCGGCGTGAGACATCGTCCTCGGAGTCCCAAAGCAGAAATGTGAACAGCTCTTTGTTTGTAGCCCTTTCGCGGCTCCCCTGATGCCCTCTGGGTAAAGTCCAAGCTCCTTAGTCAGGTTCCATCCACTTACTCATTCACTCATTCATAGGGGCCCCTGTCTGGCCCCATCCCTCTGCTGGTATGTGCTGGCCCCCCCAGCCCTCCCTTGTGAGGCTCCCAAAGAAATTTTCTGGAGACAGAAAGTCTAGTGTGCAGGGAAGGAGAGGTGCCCAGACCCAGGCCTAGGGCTTGAGACAGGGACTCCAGAGGAGGAGTAAGTCTTGGGGAGACACTGAGGCCATGTGGGATTTGTCTTGGTCACTCCTATGTGTCCTCGCTGCCCAGCAAACGCCCGCCCCCCCGAGCTCCCCAGGGCCTGGTGCAGAGGTGGAATGAGCGAGCATCTCCTATGGGCCAGACCTGTTCTTGGGGCTGGCGAGTCAGCTGAGGTTGAGGCAGATCAGATCCCTGCTCTCAGAGTTCATATTCCAGCAGCGGGGACAGACAGTAAGCAGTAAACTGTGGAATATCTTCAAAGAGCAAAAGAAAGGGCCTTTGTGTAAGAAGAGGAAATGGGAGGCTCATAGGAAGGCCTTTCTGAGCAGGTGACATGGGAGCCGAGAGCAGCAAAGGGCAATAGAGTGAGCTAAGTAACAATGAAGCAATGGGGTGTCTCTGCAGAGATTAACTCGTTTACCCCTCACCACCCTGTGACGTCAGTACTATTACTATCTCATTTTACTGATGGGGAAACTGAGGCATGGAGCCAGTGGAGTCGTTTGCTCACAATCACACAGCTTAGGAAGGGGAGACTGGGATTTGAACCCAGGCTGTCCAGGCTCCAGCAGCTTTCTCTTAGCCACATGCTGCACTGCCTTCGGAGGAAAGGCCACTACACACATCAGGAACAGCCAGTGCAAAGGCCCTGAGGTGGGAGCGTGAGGACCTGTGAGGAAGCCTCTGTGGCTGGGACAGAGTGAGCCAAAGGGAGAGGGAGGGGGGAGGAGGAGGGAGGTGATGGACTTCCTGACAGATTGGTGGTCTGTGAGCGAAGAGGGAAAGGAGTCAACTGTGTCTCTGAGGTTTGGGGTCCCAGCACCTGGAGGGATGGAAGTGCCATGCGGAGCTCTGGGGCAGGAGCATGGTTGGGGGGGGGGGGGAGTCCCTGTTGAGTGCTTTGGGCAGGGCGCCCTGCCAGGAAAGGGAACAGCCAATGCAACAATGCAACACCCTCGCACCCGCCTGAGCCCCCTCCCCTTCTCCGTCTCCCCGCAGCCCTGTCCTGCCCTCCCAACAGCCGCTATGAGCGGTGCGGCCCCGCCTGCCCGGCCACCTGCAACTCGGAGGCGGCGCCGTCCAACTGCTCCGGCCGCCCGTGCGTGGAGGGCTGCGTGTGCCTCCTGGGCTTTGTGGCNCCGCCCGCCCCGGGCCAGCAGGTGTGGGCGGACGAGCAGTGCCGACGGCGCTGCACTTGCGACGGCGCCACCCAGCAGGTGCGCTGCACCGACACGCAGGGCTGTCCAGCGGGCGAGCGCTGCCGTGTCCAGAATGGCCTCCTGGGTTGCTACCCCGACCGCTTTGGGAGCTGCCAGGGGTACGGGGACCCGCACTACGTGAGCTTCGACGGCCGGCGCTTCGACTTCATGGGCACCTGCACTTACTTGCTGTCCGGCTCGTGCGGCCAGGCCGCGGGGCTGCCTGCCTTCCGGGTGCTGGTGGAAAACGAGCACCGGGGCAGCCAGACCGTGAGCTACACGCGCGCCGTGCGCGTGGAGGCCCGCGGCGTGAAGGTGGAGGTGGGCAGGNGGTAGGGCTGGGGATCTGTTCAAAGACGTGTGGTTATGTCCTGGGCCCCAAGCCGGCAGTGCTGCCTCTCCTTCGCCCTGTGGCTGTCTCTTCAGTTGACTGTCTCTCCAGGTTTTGTCTCAGGGCCGCCTTCGGTCAGCACATCTGCCACACAGCAGAAGTCACGAACCACTGATTTTCTCTTAAAAAAAAAAAAAGATAAAAATCAAGAGGTGGGGTTGTAAGATTCACAACTCCAGTGAGAGAAGGATGAATTGGAAATGGATGGAAAACTGAAAGAAATCTCCGTGTGTCAGGCACCACCCCTGAACCCTTTACAGGCCTTAAGTCATAGTCCTCAGAACGACCTCATGGTGAAGGAAGTTTTGCCCATAAAGCTGAGTGTTTGGCATAGAGAAACTTCTAGATAAACAGAGGGCATAACAATTGATATTTATGTTCCCATCTCTCTGAGTCTGAAATAATAATAGCCAATACATATGACATTACTCCTAGGTGTTAAATGCTTGACGTAGACTAACTCACTGAATCTCTACAACAACTCTGTGAAGTAGCTAGATGAGGAAACTGAGGCACAGAAAGGCTAAGCCATCTATTCAAGGTCACACAGCTAATGAGTGACCGAGTCACAATTTGAAGCCAGGCTGTTTGGCTCCAGGGACCATACTCTTTTTTTTTTTTATAGTTTATTTATTTTTTGAGACAGAGAGAGACAGAGCATGAGAGAGGGAGGGGCAGAGAGAGAGGGAGACACGGAATCAGAAACAGGCTCCAGGCTCCGAGCTGCCTTCACAGAACCTGACGCGGGGCTCGAACCCATGAACTGCGAGATCATGACCTGAGCCGAAATCGGTTGCTTAACCGACTGAGCCACCCAGGCGCCCCATCCAGGGACCATACTCTTAACCACGACATCCTCCTGCCTCTCCTGAGGAAAGAGATGGAATAGACAGGGACAGAAGTAGGTGAAAGAGTACTCCAAGCAGAAGGAACAGTGAGTGCAAAGGCCCTGAGGCAGGAACAAACATGAGGGGCAGAGAAACAGCCTGGGGGCCCAGGGGGCTGGAGTGGGGGCAGGGGATGATTTAGGGGACAGCTGTGATAGAGGTCTTGATTTAAACCAAAATCTGAAGGACAAAGGAGAGTGAAGGGTGGTGGTTTGGAAACAGAGGGAGCAGCAGATACAAAGGCTGAGGCTGGACTGAGCTTGAAGACTCAAGAGAGCAGCATGGAGCCAGTGTGGCTGCACCAGAGAGTGAGGCTGGAGAGAAGGGGCAGAGCGGGTGGTAGGAGATGAGGTCAGAAAAGTGGGGGGAGAGGGGGTCTGTTTTAAGCCAAGACGTAAAGGGTGATGGGGAGGTAACCAGGCAAAGAATAGGGATGCGGAAGACAGTAGGAACGTAGGAATGTCGCGAGCAGAAGGTACCGCAAAGGCCCCAAGGCTGGGCTGAGCTTGCTGGGTTCAGGAGGTCAAAATGGCTGCGTGGCTGGAGTCGCAGGGGCGGGGAATGGGGCAGTACTAGAGAAGAGATTGGAGAGTAGCGAGGCTCAGATCACCTGGGGCCTTTTAAGCCATCGTAAGGGGGTTGGATCGAAGCTAACCCCTAACAGATGAAGTAGCACTGGGCAAGGAAAGAGTACTGGGGAGAGGGTATCTAGGAGGAGGGCATGGCAAGTGCAAAGGCCATGAGGTGAGAGTGCATTTGATGCGTTCAGGGAGACAGCAAGGAGGCTGAGTGAGCAATATGGTAGGTGATGCCGGTACAAAGGTGGACAGGGCCAAGGTCAAACTAGACCCTGTCGGAAGGGGCTTGGATCTGCGCCAAGTCCTGAAGGCTGAAGGACAAGCAGCCAGGAGAAAAGTGGTGGGTGATGTTCTCAGCAAAGTGAAAAGGCCCTAAAGTTGGACTAAATTGAGAGAAGTGGAGGAATATCAAGACAGCCAGTGTGCCTGGAACAGACCGAGTGAGGCGGGGGGAGTAGGAGGCAGGAAGGTCCGAGAGGTAATGGGGAGACAGATGCTGTAGGCTCTGAAGGCCATGGGTTAGGGATTTGGATTTAAGCCGGCAGTTGAAGGTAAGAGAGGTAGATGGTGTGCCAGACAGAGGGAATAGCAAGTGCAAAGGCCCTGCGGGGGAACCAAGTATGATGTGCTAAAGCGAACGGCAAGGAGTTGAGAATATTTGGAGGCAAGTGAGTGAAGGGTGGGACACAGAGCCATGAATACGCTGACCCCATGGACCTCCTTCACCTCTACCCAGGTGGATGGCGTCCTTCAGCACCTGCCCTTCCAGGCCGCAGACGGCCAGGTGCAGGTGTTCCTCCAGGGTCAAGACGCCGTTGTGCGCACGGACTTTGGCCTGACCGTCACCTACAACTGGAAGGAGCGTGTCATCGCCAAGGTGCCCAGCAGCTATGGCGGGGCCCTTTGCGGCCTGTGCGGGAACTTCAACGGGAAACCAGGTGACGACCTGGCCCTGCGTGGTGGAGGCCAAGCTCCCAACGCGCTGGCCTTCGGGAACAGCTGGCAGGAGGAGACGAGGCCAGGCTGCGAGGCCACCGAGCCAGGTGACTGTCCCAAGCTGGATTCCCTGGTGGCCCAGCAACTGCAGAGCAAGAAGGAGTGCGGGATCCTTGCCGACCCTCAGGGGCCCTTCCGGGAGTGTCATGCCAAGCTGGACCCACAGGGCGCCCTGCGTGACTGCGTCTATGACCGCTGCCTGCTGCCGGGCCAGTCGGGGCCACTGTGTGACGCACTGGCCACTTATGCTGCTGAGTGCCAGGCCGCTGGGGCCACCGTGCACCCCTGGAGGAGTGAGGAGCTTTGCCGTGAGTACCTGAGTGACGGCAGGGGGCTCAGCCTCGTTTGTGTCCACTAACATATAAGTATCGTTAATTCATGTAACTCCGACAGAAGTATTATGAGGTGGGGACTGTAGTTATACCCATTTATCAGATGAGGAAAGAGAGGCTTAGAGAGAGTCAGTTACACACCTAGGATCACGTACAGCTAGAAAGTCATGGTTGCAGTAAATATTTGTAAGATGGCCAAAAATATCTGATGGCCCTGGGTCTAATTCCTATGGCAGGGGTCATTCAGAGATAAGTAGCAGTGCTGCCTTTAGAAGAAGCCTGACCCTGGTCCCCTCTCCCGTTTTTCTGGACCATCTGGTCTACTTCACCCATTTACAGTATCTGCCAGGATGGTACATATCGCTCTCTGTTGAAATACACATGATAAATACATGAATGTCACATCATTTCTTTTTCCCCTTCAACTTATATTCATTCATTCATTTATTCAACACACATTTGTTGAACACCTACTGTGTTCCAACCACTGAGGATATAATGGGGGAGAAAAAAGGGGAAAAAATTCTTGCTCTCTTGAACTGACCATCTTATGGTTTTTAGTTCCAGCAGAACATAACCTAATGTAATATATATATATGGAAATCTCTTTTTAAAAAAAAAAGTCATTTTTTTTTTTTGAGAGAGCATGCACGTGCATGAGTGGGGAAGGGACAGAGAGAGAGAGAGGCTTTGGGATGTCAGTGCAGAGTCCGACATGGGACTCCATCTCATGAACCATGAGATCATCACCTAAGCCATTTTCAAGAGTTGGATGCTTAAACCACTGAACCACCCAGGTGCTCCAGAAAGTGTATTTTTATTTTTTTATTTAAAAAAATTTTTTTAATGTTTATTTACTTTTGAGAGAGAGAGAGAGAGGAAAGAGACAGAGTGAAAGCAGGGGAGGGGCAGAGAGAAAGGAAGACACAGAATCCAAAGCAGGCTCCAGGCTCTGAGCTGTCAGCACAGAGCCTGATGCGGGACTCAAACCCACAATATGTGAGACGCTTAACCAACTGAGCCACCCAGGCACTCCAGAAAGCCTCTTTTTAAATCACTGCATGGGTTAGTTTTTGCTGTGTAACAAATATCCCCAAAGTTAAAAGTGATATTGATTTCTCATGAGTCTGTGGGCTGGGCTGTTCTAATCTGGGCCAGCATGGTTTATCACTGCAGTCCTACTGGCAGTCCTGTGAGGGCTGGACAGTCTACAGTGGCCAGACTTTACACAACTGGCAGGCTGGGTGGTTTGGGGGACCTTATCGAGGACGGCTTGCCCCTGCTCCACTTGGCCTCATCTTCCAGCCAGCTAGCACAGGCTTCCTCACACAGCAGTCTCGACATTCCAAAGAACAGCGAGCAGACAAGCCTCAGTAGGCAAACACACTTCAGGCCTCTGCTTGGCGTCACATCTGCTGTTATTCCATTGGCCAAAGCCAGTAGTGTGGCCAAGCCCAGAAGACTGGGTGGCTGTTCTCAGTCTGTCCCAATCCCCATCATACTTCTCTGCCACAAACATATACACATGTGAACATTTCATTATTTTTAGAAATTCCTGAGACCATCAGACTCTAAGTGTTAAAAAAAAAAAAAGTAGGGGGGGCGCCTGGGTGGCTCAGTCGGTTAAGCATCCGACTTCGGCNTTATTTAAAAAATTCTAAAGATTTTACTTTTAACCAACCTCTACACTCAGTGTGGAGTTCAGACTTAAACCCTGAGACCAAGAGTCCCATGCTCTACCAGCGGAGCCAGCCTTCGTTGAAATATTTTAAAGCAAATTCTAGACAAATGAATTTTCCCATAAATACTTCAGTAAACATCTCGGACAGATAGCACTTTTTTTTAAATTTTTTTTAATGTTTTATTTATTTCTAGGAGAGAGAGAGAGAGAGAAAGAGAGAGAGAGAGAGAGAGAGGCAGCGTGAGCAGGGGAGGGTCAGAGAGAGAGGGAATCACAGACTCCGAAACAGGCTCCAGGCTCTGAGCTGGCAGTCAGCACAGAGCCCGACGCGGGGCTCGAACCCACGAACCGCGAGATCATGACCCAAGCGAAAGTCGAAAGTCGGACGCCTAACCGACTAAGCCACCCAGGCGCCCCACAGATAGCACTTTTAAAGAAACATGCCACAATGCGGTTATTACCAGTAACAAAAATAACACTGCTTCTTTAACATCATCTAAAATTCAACTGAGGTTCAAATTACCCCAATTGTCTAAAATTTTTTAAAAATGTGTTTTTTCAGTTTATTTGACTCTGGATCCAGACCAAATCCACACACTGCATTGGGTTGGTTTTTCTTACATCATTAAAAATTTTTTTTGTAAATATTTATTTTTGAGAGAGAGAGAGCACAAGTGTGGGGGAGGGGGGCCAGAGAGAGAGGGAGACAAAGAATCCAAAGCAGGCTCCACACTCCATGCTGATAGCACAGAGCCCGATGTGGGGTTTGAACCCACGAACCCGTGAGATCATGACATGAGCCAAAGTCAGACACTCAACCGCCTAAGCCACCCAGACACGCTTAAATCATTTTTATCCTATAATAGCACTTTTCCATTTTCTGGCAACATATTATTATGAAATTTTTCAAGTGTATAGAAAGATTGAAAGAATTTTACAGTGAATACCCATACACTTACCAGCTAGATTCTACAGTCGACATTTCACTGTACTTGCTTTATCACATATCTGTCCCTCTATCTGTTTTGTTTGTACCATTTATTTATTGGTGGTGGGGGGGAGTCATTTGTCCTGCAGAATTTCCTACTTTGTGGACTTGGCTAGTTGGTTCTTTGTAGTGTTATTTAACTTGTCTCTCTGTCCCCTGATTCTCTTGTAAGCTGGTTATGAGATCTCAAACAGTGCTGTCCAATAGAACTTTGGTGATGATGGAAATGTTCTGTCCCTGAGCTATGCTGTATGATTGCCACCAGTCATGTATTGAGCACTTGAAATGGGGCTAGTGTGACCTAGGAACTAAGTCTTGGTTTTTGTTTTTTGTTTTTATTTTAGAGAGAGAAAAAGAGAGAGAGCTTGTGCACAAGGTGGGGAGAGAGGCAGAGGGAGGGAGAGAAAGAGAGAGTGAGAATGAATCTTAAGCAGCCTCCATGCTCAGCACAGAGCCCGACACCAGGGCTCAATCCCACGACCCTGGGATCATGACCTGAGCTGAAATCAAGAGTAGGACACTCAACTGACTGAGCCACCAGGTGCCCCAATCTTCCGTTTTTAAAATTGTAATTAACTTACATTTAAATGGCCACAAGTGGCTAACACATCAGCACAGATAGAGACTTTATTTGGCTCAGTTTTAGTTTTTTTGTTTTGTTTCAAGGAAACCACCTGTTGTATAGTTTGGAGCTACTGGAGTTGGGACAGAGGAATGATTATTCTTTTCCTCTTCACAACACAGGCCACATATTTTAATTTGCTACTACTATATCTCTCCCAGAGAAGGAAGAAGTCAAAAACACTGTATTCATGAATACATTGCATTGATCACACACACACTGTACCTGCACATATTTGCTTAAAATACGTCATTAAAGGGGCGCCTGGATGGCTCAGTCGGGTAAGTGTCCAACTTCAGCTCAGGTCTTGATCTTTCAGTTCATGAGTTCGAGCCCCGTGTCGGACTCTGAGCTGTCAGCAGCTGGAGCCTGCTTTGGATTCTGTGTCTCTTCCTCTCTCTGCCCCTCCCCAACTCATGCTCTGTCTCTCAAAACAAACAAATAAACATTTTAAAATATGTCATTAAAGACATTACAGATAACCATCAACCACAGTGAAATTGGAGTCGAATCCTACTTATCAGGACCAGATTCACTGTGATATCATCCCCCCTCCCCGAGAAGATGATCTCACAGAGTAGACAGATTATACAGAGGGCTCCCTGCACGGGCCGCTTACGTGTGAGCATGGGAGCACGCGTGTGCCTGCACGAGCGTCGCCAGGGAGCGGGGCCCGTGATGCTCACAGCGGCTCTCCCCACAGCTCTGAGCTGCCCGCCCCACAGCCACTACGAGGCGTGCTCCCGCGGCTGCCCGCTGTCCTGCGGAGACCTCCCAGTGCCCGGGGGCTGTGGCTCGGACTGCCACGAGGGCTGCGTGTGTGACGAGGGCTTCGCGCTCAGCGGTGAGTCCTGCGTGCCCCTGCCCGCGTGCGGCTGCACTTACCAGGGCATCTACCACCCGCCGGGCCAGACCTTCCACCCGGGCCCCGGGTGCGATTCCTTGTGCCGCTGCCAGGAGGGCGGCCTGGTGACCTGTGAGCCCTCCACCTGCGGGCCGCACGAGGCCTGCCGGCCGGCCGGAGGCATCCTGGGCTGCGTGGCCGTGGGCTCTGCCACCTGCCAGGCATCGGGAGACCCCCATTACACCACCTTCGACGGCCGCCGCTTCGACTTCATGGGCACCTGCATGTATGCGCTGGCTCGGACCTGCGGGACCCGGCCCGGCCTGGAGTCCTTCGCCGTCCTGCAGGAAAATGTGGCCTGGGGCAATGGGAGGGTCAGCGTGACCAAGGTCATCACTGTCCAGGTGGCTAACTTCACCCTACGGCTGGAGCAGAATCAGTGGAAGGTCACGGTGAGAGCAGGGGTGGGTCGTGAAGGGGAGGGGGCCTGGGATAGAGGGTGCTGGGTGGGTGTGACATGGGCAGGACTCAGCCCAGGGGTGGGGGCGGGGGTGGGGGAAGGGCTCGGATCTGGGAATGGATGTGGAAGGCACAGGGTTCCCGAGGAGAGGGGGTGCCGGTCAGAGCCCCAAGTGGAGAGCGGAGGGGTGAGGAGGCCTTTGGGACCTGGGACCTGCTCCCATGTGACTCAGTTTCCCCCTCTGTCTGCTCCTTAGTCTCTCCTCTCCCTGCCTCTGACTATCCCCTCTGAGCATCTCTCCCAGCCCCTTCCCTTCCCCTGCACCTTCCCTGCACCTGGCCCCTGCCCCAGCCACCTCCCTGGTCTCCTAGCCAGCAACATGATACAGTCAGAGACGGGGCAAGTTCAGGGATGGGAAAGGTTCAAGGACAGAGGACAGTCTGGGGTTGACCCCCTCCCCCCTCCCCAGCCATAATGACAGTAACAGTAGCTACGGTTTTTACTCGGCTGATCCCTGACTTTGTTGGCTGCTCAGCAGTTCACATCCACAGTGTCATTTCATCCTTGTCGCCAGAAGTAGGACGAGTTGCTTTATTCTTTAGAGGGGGAGGGCCCATCACTGGCCCAAAGTCCACCAGCAAAGACAGAACTTGAGCCTAGGACAGCATGCCAGGAGACAGCACATGGGATCTTGGGGGCTCCGTGCTGCCTTTCTGAGAAGGACTTGGTCTCATGTAAAAGCTGGAGGGCTTTCCCCAGAGATCTCACTAAAAGGCAGGCACACAAGTCTCGTACTCGTGCAGTATGGGCAATGAACATGCTGAAAAATAGCCGACTTTTTCAGGTGCCTATATGCATTACACTGGCCACACATTAGATGCTTTAACAGAGTCCCTGAGGTGGCGCAGGCTCCTAGGACAGTGACTGGCATATAGCTGACTGTGAATATACGAGTGGTTGGTGTTATTTGCATCTCCCTGAATCCCCCAGCTTCTCCATGAGGTGGAAACTATTATTATACCCACTTTACAGGTGAGAAAACTGAGGCACAGAGTATGTCACTTGTCCTTAACTGCTCCCTGTCCCTGCTTGAGAAGTATGGCAGGTGACAATGTTTTTAGGAGCCACGGACAGGATCGTGTCTGCCTCTTGCCTTCTCTGATTCCTTAATCTTCCAGAAGACTCCGATGCTTGTCATGTCTGCATTAAGGAAGGATGAGCAAACGTGTTAATCAGGAGGGGATTTATAAGACTTGGTTGGTGCCCAGCAGCCTTCAATCACAACCACTGGTTCTTGGCTAGGGGGCCCGACGTTCATTTCCCATGAGCCTATGGTCCACCCCCTGATGCTTAATGCAAAAAGCCTCAGCACCCACTTATTTGGCAAAGTAAAAATCTTCTAATCATAGTTCATCCCAGTAGCAGATGCTCCCCAAACACCCATTCTGTGCCAGACTCATTTCCCTGCACTTGACAAATATTGGTTTATCTAATCCCCACTGCAACCCTGTGGGCCCCACTCCGTAGATGAGGAAGCAGGAAACCCAGAGAGGGGTCTTCACCTGCACAAAGTCACAGAAAGAGTAAAGCTGTGTTAGAACCCAGGCTGGTGGCTCTGGGATCCTTCACTGCGTTATTGATCGGTAAGTGGAGAATCAAGGGGTAGCCGGTGAGCATGTAACTCTGTCGAGACCTGTATGAGCATCCTGTGGCTGCTGTAACAAGTTACCACAAGCATGGTGGCTTAAAACAATGGAAATGGGGGCTCCTGGGTGGTTCAGTTGGTTAAGCGTCTGACTTCGGCTCAGGTCATGATCTCACGGTTCGTGGGTTCGAGCCCCGCGTCGGGCTCTGTGCTGACAGCTAGCTCAGAGCCTGGAGCCTGTTTCAGATTCTGTGTCTCCCTCTCTCTGACCCTCCCCTGCTCACGCTGTCTCTCTCTCTCTCTCTCAGAAAAAAAAAAATTAAAAAAAAAAACAAAAAACGGAAATGTGGGGTGCCTGGGTGGCTCAGTTGGTTGAGCATCCAACTTCGGCTCGGGTCATGATCTCACGGTTCATGGGTTCGAGGCCTGCATCAGGCTCTGTGCTAATGGCTCAGAGTCTGGACCCTGCTTCGGATTCTGTGTCTCCCTCTCTCTCTCTGCCCTTCCCCAACTCATGCTTTCTCTCTCTTTCAAAATAAACACTTAAAAAATTTAAAAAAAAAACACCAGAAATGTGTTTTCTTACCCTTTTTGAGGCCAGAAGTCCAAATTCAAGGTATTGGCAGGGCTCTGGAGGAGGATCCATCCTTGCCTCTTCCAGCTTCTGGAGGTCCCAGGCTCCTTGTTCCTTGTTCCTTGGCTCACGGTCACCTCCCTCCCATCCCTGTCTTTGTCTCCACATCTCTGTCTGTCTCCTCTTCTGGCTCTTATCTTTATATAAGGAACCTGGTCACTTCCGGCCTGCCCTAATCCAGGATGATCTTGAGATCATGACCCTAAGTACATCTGCAAAGACTCTTATTCCAAATGAGGTCATATTCAGGGCTTCCGGTAGGACATGGCCATTCCGCCCACTGCAAAGACTCGGCCATGCTGCCCATTTTACAAATATGGAAACAGAGGCCCAGAGAGGTGAGGTCACATGGATCTCCAGTGTCAGGCAGGGGCTTGAACTAGGGCCCGCCCTCCCAAAGTGTGCCCCCTGATGCGTGGAATCTCCCACCTCCCAGGTGAACGGCGTGGACAGGAAGCTGCCCGTGGTGCTGGCCCAGGGCCGGGTCCGCGCCTTCCAGCACGGCTCAGACGCTGTGATTGAGACTGACTTCGGCCTGCGTGTGGCCTATGACCTCGTGTACAATGTGCGGGTCACCGTCCCAGGCAACTACCACCGGCAGCTGTGTGGCCTGTGCGGGGACTATAATGGTGACTCCAAGGATGACTTCCGGAAGCCGGACGGCACACAGGCAGGAGGCCCCACCGAGTTCGGCAACTCGTGGGAGGAGGCGGTGCCAGGCTCTCCGTGCCTGCCGCCACCCACCTGCAAGCCGGGTGAGGGCTGTGACCCGGACCTGGAGTGTAGACCTGAGCTGCAGGAGAAGTACCAGCAGGAGAAGTTCTGTGGGCTCCTCACCAGCCCCACTGGGCCGCTGGCCGCCTGCCACAAGCTGGTCGATCCCCAGGGTCCCTTGAAAAACTGCGTCTTTGACCTCTGCTTGGGTGGCGGGAAGGAGAGCATTCTCTGCAGCAACATCCACGCCTATGTGAGTGCTTGCCAGGCGGCTGGAGGCCAGGTGGGGCCCTGGAGGACCGAATCATTCTGCCGTGAGTAGAGGGCAGAAAAAGGGGAGCACAGGGAGGGGAGACTGAGGCACAGAGGGGGCCAGACTCTGGGCCCTGCAGCCCCTCCCTCTGACCAGCACCCTCTCTTTGTAGCAATGAAGTGCCCCCCCAACAGCCACTACGAGCTCTGTGCAGATACCTGCTCCCTGACTTGCTCGGCACTCAGTGCCTCCCCCGAGTGCCCGGAGAGCTGTGCCGAGGGCTGCCAGTGCAACCCCGGCTTCCTCAGTGACGGCCAGGCCTGTGTACCCATCCAGCAATGTGGCTGCTACCACAACGGCGTCTACTATGAGGTAGGACCCCGGTCATTGCGGGCAGAGCCTGGGGCCTCGCGCTGGACCCCCTCCCACAGCCCACCACCCCGCAGCCTGTCCACTCGGCCTCCTGAATGTCTCTCCTCACCTTCCCTCCCCCCCATCATGGCCCCACCGTGGTACCTTTGTCCTCTCCCACCTGCTCCCTCCACACCCTCACTTTTGCCCCTTCTGGGCCACCCTCCTGATGGCAGTGGGAAGACCTTTCTCAATACAGCCATGGGTCCTGCAGCTTTAAACCCTCTCCTGGCTCCCCAGCTCTAGACTGTCTCTGCGACACAGTAGGCACTTCCAGCTGCTTCCCTCTCCAACCCTCACCCACTTACTCCTTTTCTTTTGATTTGACTGTGTGTGTGTGTGTGTGTGTGTGTGTGTGTGTGTAACATCTGTCCCCTCAGAAGACCACGAGCTCCATGAGGCCAGGGACCCTCTGCCTGCTCTCCTCATACAAAGGACAGTGACAATAAGCAAATAGGTGGTACTTCCTACATGCCAGTCACTGCTTGCACTCCTGGTACACAGCACACGTGCGTTACACACACATAGGAACGTTTATTATGAAAAATTTTCAAACATGCAGACTTCAAGAGAACAGTGTAAATCTCCATGTATCCGTCCCTTGCCTTTCGCGACAACCACGTTTTTGTGATCTTGTTTCATCTCTTATCCCTGTTTCTTCCCTAATCAGGATTATTTAAAGGAATTCCCAGGGCGCCTGGGTGGCTCAGTCAGTTGAGCATCCGACTCTTGATCTGGGCTCAGGATCGCAGGGTTGTGGTAACGAGCCCCGTGTCGCCCTCCGTGGTGAACGTGGAGCCTGGTTGAGATTCCCTCTCTCTCTCTCTCTCTCTCTCTCTCTCNAAAACGAACTCCCTTTCCCCTGTACCTTATGAGTATTATTAATTAAGTTATACTATCATAGGTAGGTGCTATTAGTATAGACAGTTTACAGATAAAGAAGCTGAGGCATAAAGAGGTTAAGCAATTTGCACAGAATGATACAATCTGGAAATAGCAGGATGAGGCTGCAGACCCAGGGAGTTTGCTCGGGGCCTTTGCTCTTAATTAGTACATTATACTGTTTTTTCTGTACAGCAGACATTAAGTGGATATTTTGGAAAAATGAATCAGTGAATGAATGAATGAGTGAATGAATGAGTGAATTGGATCCCAAGGCCACGTGGTGCCTTAGTTTCACAGACAGGGGGCCACCCTGCTGAAAGATGTCCCTTTGATGTCCTCTTTCCCTCTATCCCTGGGACACTGGAGATGCCGATTCAGTTCCCGCCCTGATGGCCGTGCCCTCTGTCCTCACAGCCGAACCAGGAGGTCCTGGTCGACAGCTGCCAGCAACAGTGCGTGTGCCACCCTGGGAAAGACCTGGTGTGCCAGGCCCACAGCTGCAAGCCAGGGCAGGTGTGCGAGCCTGCAGGAGGCGTCCTGAGCTGTGTCACCAAAGGTGCTGGGCCCCCTGGGGCTGGGAACAGAGGATGGGGACTCTGGAGCAGCGGGAGGTGTGAACTCAGATTCTCACAGTCGGCAGCACAGAGGACTGAGGACTGAAGTCTCCGATCTGGGGCCCCCCAGGCTGGGATTCCCAGGGCCAGGGGCACAGGGCCTCCAGACCGCGAGGTGGTCTTCCTTATGGTGGAATCCAGGTTCTGGAGACCCTCAGGGTGAGGTTCCCTGGAGCAGAGGTCAGAGACCCTTGGCATAAGGCAAAGACAGGCAAACTTTTCCCTTAAAGGGCCAGATGGTAAAGATTTGAACTTGCAGGTCTTATAGTCTCAGTTGTAACTACTTAACTCTGCCACTGTGGCATGAAATCAGCTGTACACTGTGTAAGTGAGGGGGTGAGGCTCCAATAAAAGCCTCGGATATTTATAAAAACAGGCAGCTGGCTGTGGCATGGGTCACTGACCACTGGTATGGAGGATTAGGCTCAGGGCTTCTACTACCACCTCCCCTTAAAGGTAGGGGAAAGGGGGACCCACAGGTACAGAGACAGAAAGCACAGTCCTGAGGTCTCAGGCAGAGACCCCAACAAGGCTTGGGTCTTAGATTCAGGCCCTCCCGCCAAGAGGAGGATCAGGATTTATAGGGAAACAGTCTCAGACCTGGGACCTCCCCCAGATTACATCTAAGTCACAAAGCTTCCCCCCAGGACTGGTTTCTTAGCATGAAGGGCAGAGAATAACTCCTTATTCCCAAAGATACGAGAATGGAGCTCTCAGAACTGACTGAGCCTTGGTGCCACTGCACAGGATAACAGGGTCTTGAACACGGATAACTCTGGGGCTATGGATGCCCTCAGGGCTGGCATTGCAGATACTGGGAGCCCCCGGGCTGGGTTCTGATGCAGGGACCCTAGAGTCTGAGTCTTGGCGGTCAGGTACTCGGGCCGGGGGTCTCAGACAGCAAACTGCAGGGCCTTGGGTGTGGGAGCCTTTGATGGGGTCTTAGGCACAGTCCACCGCAGGGCCTGGATTTCCAACGCGGGGGACCCCCGGGGCCTGGTCTCAGAAACAGCCAACCGCAGGGGCTGAGTCTCAGATGGGAGGCCCCTGGTGTCTGTCCTCACCTTCGGGAGCCCTTCCGGGGCCGATGCTGGGCAGCCCCACGAGGTCCTCTCTCCCTGCCTCCAGACCCGTGCCACGGTGTGAGGTGTCGGCCACAGGAGACATGCCAGGAGAAGGACGGCCAGGGCGTGTGCGTGCCCAACTACGAGGCCACGTGCTGGCTGTGGGGCGACCCGCACTACCACTCCTTCGATGGCTGGGACTTCGACTTCCAGGGCACCTGTGACTACGTGCTGGCGGCCGCCGGCTGCCCAGGGGTCAACGCCCAGGGCCTGACCCCCTTCACCGTCACCACCAAGAATGAGAACCGGGGCAACCCTGCTGTGTCCTTTGTCAGGCGCGTCACCGTGTCTGCCCACAGAGTCAACATCTCCATCCACAAAGGCGAGATCGGCAAAGTCCGGGTAAGTCCTGCAGGATGGTCCCTTGAGCCCCCTGGTCGGGGGGAGAGGGGTCCTGCCAGCCACAGTTAGAACCTGAGAGCTCTCTCTTCGCCCAGCCCTCAAACTAAATGACAGCAAAAAGCAACAAAAATAACAACAAACATCACCTCTCTGTGGGGCATTAAAGGAGCCTAGCCCTTTGCTAAGGGTGTAGCCCTTTGCTAAGGGTGTGGGACTTCAGCACTAGCCTTTTTAGAGACCTGGGCTTGAATCCAGTCTCTCCCTGTGAGCCGTGTGATGTTGGGCAAGTGACTTTTCCTGGTGGTCCTCAGTTTCCTCACCTGTGAAACGGGGATCCAATGGCACATGATAAGTGCTCAGCAGAGGGTCTGACCCGGGTGAGAGGCCGTGAATGTTTGCGAGGGAGTAAGGGAGAGGCCCAGGGCCTCCAAGTGGAGTGAAATTCAAGGAGATTGGGGGGAGGGTATGGGGGGGGGAGAGACCACCCTTCCTGCCCATGGTAATGGAGTTGCAGATTAATGGCAGTTCACAGGGGGAGAGAGAGACAGATATGGAACAGGGTAGGGTCTCAATAAATGATACTGAGCGAGTTGAAGAGATGTCCAGACACACAGAGACATACAGGAAAGAGAAAGAGCCAGAGAAAGAGTACGTGTGTGTGTGTGCACCTGTACACACACACGCACAGAGATGCAGAGAGAGAGTCAGTGCACGCGTGAGAGAGACAGAGAGGGAAGGGAGACCCAGAGAGAGAGAGAGACACCGAGTGAGAGAGAAACTCAGAGAGGGAAAGAGAGATCCCAGAAAGAGAAACAGGTTTAGATGTAGAGAGAGGGAGAGACAACAGAGAGAGAGGAAGGGAGGGAGATGGGGATAGAGAGACCCAGAAAAAGAAGCAGCGTGGGTTTCAGCAATGTCCACAATGTCTGTCAAGTGACCCACAACCATCGGTGGCGAGGAGGGCCTTGGCGGCTGCCAGCCATGGCAGGCTCGGGGAGGGAGGTGGGGGGGGCCAGAACTGGAGTCCCCCCCTCCAGTGAGCTCTGTGCCTCCTTTCCCCCTCAACCCCCAGGTGAACGGGGTGCTGACGGCGCTGCCAGTCTCTGTGGCCGGTGGGCGGATCTCGGTGACCCAGGGCGCATCGAAAGCGGTGCTGGCAGCCGACTTCGGGCTTCGGGTCACCTATGACTGGGACTGGCGAGTGGAGGTGACTCTGCCTAGCAGCTATCACAGCGCAGTGTGTGGGCTCTGCGGGAACATGGACCGCAACCCCAGCAACGACCGAGTGTTTCCGAACGGCACGCTGTCCCCCTCCATACCGGTGTGGGGCGGCAGCTGGCGAGCTCCAGGCTGGGACCCGCTGTGCTGGGATGAGTGTCAGGGCTCCTGTCCATCGTGCTCTGGGGACCAAGTGGAGGAGTACAAGGGCCCTGGCTTCTGTGGGCCCCTGGCCCCTGGCGCGGGAGGCCCCTTTGCTGCCTGCCATGCCCAAGTGGCTCCCGACAGCTTCTTCAAGGGCTGCGTTCTGGATGTCTGCTTAGGCGGCGGGGCCCATGACATCCTCTGTAAGGCCCTGGCCGCCTATGCCGCTGCCTGCCAGGCCGCCGGGGTCGCCATTAAGGATTGGAGGGAGCAGGCTGGCTGTGGTGAGTGAGGAGGGGAGCAGAGCAGGAGCTGGGCGGGGGGGGGCAGTCTTGCCGAATCTTTTGGTTTGTTTCTCTCTTTGTTTTTGTCTCTCAGTTTCTTGGTGCTTATCTCTTTGTCTCCCTTTGATCGTCTCTCTGCCTCTCTGTTCGAGTCTTCCTCTGTGTCCCTCTCTCTGTTGGTGTCTCTTGCTGTTTCTCTGTCCCTCTTTGTCTCTACCTCTGTCTCCTTCCCATCCTCTGACCCCACCCCCCTGACACCATTCTCTTCTCTTTCTCTCCCTCCCACTCCTCCATCCACCCCTACAGAGATATCCTGCCCTGACAACAGCCACTATGAGCTCTGCGGCCCACCCTGCCCGGCCAGCTGCCCATCCCCCACGCCCCCCACGACCCCAACGCTATGTGAGGGCCCCTGTGCTGAGGGCTGCCAGTGCGACTCAGGCTTCGTGTTGAGTGCTGACCGCTGCGTTCCCCTGGACGGCGGCTGTGGCTGCTGGGCCAACGGCACCTACCATGAAGCTGGCAGCGAGTTCTGGGCCGATGCCACCTGCTCCCAGAGGTGCCACTGCGGGCCTGGGGGTGGCTCGGTGGTCTGCAAGCCTGCCAGGTGTGGGCCAGGCGAAGAATGTGCCCTGCTGCCCTCGGGCCAGCTCGGCTGCCATCCCGCCAGCACGGCTGAGTGTAAGGCCTGGGGTGACCCCCATTACATCACCCTGGATGGGCACCGATTCGACTTCCAAGGCACCTGCGAGTACCTGCTGAGTGCGCCCTGCTCCGCACCAGCCCAGGGTGTTGAGAACTTCACAGTCACTGTAGCCAATGAGCACCGGGGCAGCCAGGCCGTCAGCTACACCCGCAGCGTCACCCTGCACATGTATGGCCACAGACTGACCCTTAGTGCCCGCTGGCCCCAAAAGCTGCAGGTGAGGGGCATGGAGAGGAGCCCTGGGGTCATCTGGGACGGTTAGGGGTTTACCATCCCCCTGGTTACCTTCCAGTGGTTAGTGGACATGATGGGGGAAGGGGGTTCAGAGTACAGGTCTTGGAGGAGGAGGGCTTCCCCGTTTAAACTAATTAGTTTATTCTTTTAGTTTAGCCTTAGTTTATTCCACTATAAGATGGGTCTAAGAAAAGTACCTGCTTCACAGAGTCGTGTGAGGAGGCAGTGGCATCGTGTCTATAGATGCTCCTTATTACTACTACTATCATCATTATCACAAAGTGTAGATCACATGCTCAGCCACCCCATCCCCGCATTACCCACTCCTTAGGGAGTGGAGTCAAAATTCGAACCTGTGCCCACGCCGTTCACGACCCCTACCCCTACCCCGTGCCCATAGGTGGACGGCGAGCTCGTAGCACTGCCCTACCAGCTGGACTCGCGCCTGCGCGCGTACCTGAGTGGCGCAGACGTGGTGGTGACCGCCGCCACCGGGCTCTCTCTGACTTTCGACGGCAACAGCTTCGTGCGCCTGCGCGTGCCGGCGGCGTACGCGGGCGCCCTCTGTGGCCTGTGCGGGAACTACAACCGGAATCCAGCCGATGACCTGAAGGCTGTGGGCGGAAACCCAGCAGGCTGGCAGGTGGGCGGCCAGGAGGGATGCGGGGAGTGCGTGCCCGGGCCATGCCCGCCGCAGTGCACGCCTCAGCAGCAGGAGGCCTTCGGCGGCCGGGACGCTTGCGGCGTGATCTCGGCCGCCGACGGCCCGCTGGCGCCCTGCCACCGCCTCTTGCCGCCAGAGCACTACTTCAAGGCCTGCTTGCTGGATGCCTGCCAAGCCCAGGGCCATCCGGGTGGCCTCTGCCCTGCCGTGGAGGCCTATGTGGCAGCCTGCCAGGCCGCGGGGGCCACGCTCGGCGAGTGGAGGCGGCCGGATTTCTGTCGTGAGTACTGATCCATGCGTGGTCCACCCCGTGGGGTCATCCCTCCTCCCCTCTTCACACAGCTCAAAGACAAGAGTCCTCTCCTCTTCCGTGGGGCTCCGGCACCCCCTTGCCTCCCATGAGCCAGATAGGTCCTGTCAAAAATACACCGGGGCATTTATTCCCGAATTGTACCAGGTCGCATATTGCCATGGGAGACATTCGGATACACCCGGTCAGAAACGCTGAGTACCGGACCCTCTCCGGGATTCATGTGCTCAGATGTCTCACTCAGATAGACTGGGGCGGTTGACCCTGTCACAGCTATCCAGCGAGATACACATGGTCAAGTAGATTCTCTCAGGTACCCTGGGTCACAGAGACCTAGAGACTTCCACCTGGTTAGATGCACCTACACTGTTTCAAACACTGACATCTGCAAGGTCAGATAGAATTGGTGGGATAGCCTAAACAGGGACTCTTCTGGTTAGAGACACTTGGACAGATACTCGCAGGTACAACCGTGACCCTGAC
Source organism: Crocuta crocuta (assembly GCF_008692635.1). Taxonomy (NCBI): domain Eukaryota; kingdom Metazoa; phylum Chordata; class Mammalia; order Carnivora; family Hyaenidae; genus Crocuta; species Crocuta crocuta. Next base: position 987,990 of record NW_027531899.1, read on the forward strand.
ATAGCCCCAGGTAGATATATACAGGTTCATGGTCAGATAGTCCAGATAGTTCCCCCCTCAGGCACATTGCCTTGGTCAGATTTATGCTGGCGGCTCCACCAATCAGATACACATGGTTAGAGTCACACTGGACACCAGCCTTGTCTGAGACACTCCATCAGAGGCTCCAGGACAGGCGTCCACAGTCAGGTATATTCATACCAGAGATGCAGGATACGTTTGGTCCCGTAGCTCGGTCAGAGTCACCCCCCACACACACACCGAGATACCCATATATTTGGTTCCAATCCTGCATATCTTGGTCAAATATAGGTGGTCAAACTCACCCAGTCAAATTCACTTTATCTACAGAAATTTTGATCAGATTGACCCGCAAAGTGGTCAGAGAGACTTGGTCTCCACAGCCCCATCTCGAATCTTCCAGTTAGATACACTGGGTCAGACACTCCGCTCAGATCCCTGGATGGATTCGCTCATGAAATATTCTCAGGCAGGACATACAGATTCACCTGGGCAGGTTCTCCCACTCTGTGCCTCCCCTGAGTCCCTGTGTCCCCCCCCCCCCCCCCCCCCCCCCCCCCTCGTCCTCCCCCCCCCCTC
>NW_027531899.1:988879-1068772 GCF_008692635.1 Crocuta crocuta
CTGGCTCATTCCCCTTCTGTCCCCACAGCCCTCCAGTGCCCTCCCCACAGCCACTACAAGCTCTGCGGTGACTCCTGCCCCGTGAGCTGCCCAAGCCTGTCTGTGCCCGAGGGCTGCGTGCAGACCTGTCGGGAGGGCTGCGTCTGTGATGCCGGCTTCGTGCTCAGCGGTGACACCTGTGTGCCTGTGGGCCAGTGCGGATGCCTCCACGACGGCCGCTACTACCCTCTGGGCCAGTCCTTCTACCCGGGCCCTGAGTGTGAGCGGCGCTGCGAGTGCGGGCCGGGTGGCCAAGTCACTTGCCAGCAGGGCTCGGCCTGTGGGCCCTACGAGGTGTGCCGAGTGGAGGACGGCGTCCAGGCCTGTCACCCTACAGGCTGTGGCCGCTGCCTGGCCAATGGGGGCGTCCACTACGTCACCCTTGATGGGCGTGTCTATGACCTCCATGGCTCGTGCTCCTACATCTTGGCCCGAGTCTGCCACCCAAAGCCTGGGGACGAGGACTTTGTCATTGTGCTTGAGAAGAATGCAGCCGGAGAGCCCCAGCAGCTGGTGGTTACTGTGGCTGGCCAGGTGGTGGTGCTAGCACGGGGGTCAAGGGTAAGTAAGGGGACATGGCCTTACCCTGGGGGCTTGAAGGACACATGGACACATTGGNAGCAGGACAGGGCCCACCTGGAGGGCATGAGGGAGCTATGACCCCACTCCAAGGGGACTAAGGGTGACACAGATCTGGGGGTCTGAAGGTGACACAGTCCCTCCCTTGGGCAATCCAAGGACATGGTGCAACCCAAAGGGCCTGAGAGGGACAGAACTCTACCCCAGGAGTCTGAGGGGACTACCGCACTGTGGTACTATGAGTCCCTGACCCCCGGCCCCGGCCCTTCCACCCAGGTCACCATCGACGGCGAGGCTGTGGCCCTGCCTGTGGCTGTGGGTCGTGTGCGGGTGACCGCCGAGGGCCGGAACATGGTTCTCCAGACAACCAAGGGACTGCGGCTTCTCTTTGACGGTGAAGCCCACATCCTCATATCCATCCCGAGCCCCTTCCGTGGCCGGCTCTGTGGCCTCTGTGGGAACTTCAATGGCAACTGGAGCGACGACTTTGTCCTGCCCAGTGGCGCCGTGGCCCCCAGCGTGGACGCCTTCGGGGCCAACTGGCGGGCGCCCAGCTCTTCCCAGGGCTGTGGCGAGGGCTGTGGGCCGGGCGGCTGTCCCGTGTGCTCAGCGGAGGAGACGGCGCCCTATGAGAATGTCAAGGCCTGCGGCCGGCTCCGGGACCCCCACGGCCCTTTCGCGGCCTGCCACGCGGTGCTGAACCCCTCCGAATACTTCCGCCAGTGCGTGTACGACATGTGTGTCCACAAAGGCAACACCGCCTTCCTCTGCCGCAGCCTGGCCGCTTACATGGCGGCCTGCCAGGCGGCCGGTGGGGCCGTGAAACCCTGGAGGACAGACAGCTTCTGCCGTGAGTGTCCGAGGGGGCCCTCGGAGGACTCCAGACCAGGCTCGGGGACACCCCCTGATCTGCTCCTGTCCTGTCTGCCTCTCAGGAGCAGTCCTGCCCTCTTGAAGCCCCCTCCCCAGCTTCTGCCACAGCACACCCTCCCCCCTTTCTTCCTGCCCCGCTGACTCGCCTGCGGGCCCCCCCTCCCATGGCTCCTGAAACCACAGACAGAGCTCTTCCCCAGGACTCATCCTGAACCCTTTCTGTGGGGCCCGGGTGGGCTGGTCAGACAGGCCAGCAGTAGCTCACATAATAAAGCCCGAGTCTGTGACTCACCTGGACGCCCCCCTCCCCCAAGATGGGACCATGTCCCCTCAGATCCTCCAGGACAAGGCAGTTGCCCTCAGCCCCCCAGCCCAGGACTGTACCTCTCTTAGGGGGTACGTTTCCATCAAACTCCCAGGGCAGGGCCGTGTCTCCTTCATTCTCTGCAGGACAGCACCCATGTCCGGGGCCATCATCTACCTCTGTGGCCTTAGATCTGTCCTGTGCTGACAGTAGACGCTGTCTGTCTTCGGCCCTCAACCCTCTCCCGACTGCCAACCTCTGGGGCAGTGGCTTCCTGGACAGTTTTCCCTGGGTTTCCTTCAGGTTCTTCACACCTGCTGTGTTCCCATATGACATCAGCATCTCACCCCAAACCTGACCCTACCATTCTGTGACCCCAAGTCTGCATCTCGGGACAGCCACACCATCCATGGATTGCTCAGGCAGAGCCCAGGGCCTCACCCTGGATGCTTCCCGTGGGTCCTTATAACCCCCTGTTTTGGCCTCATCCGGGCCCTGACCTCTCTGTCCATGCCTCCCCCTGCAGCCCTGGTCACGCTGGGCCGTGACTACCTGTCCACTGATAATGAGCTCCATGGGGCAGGGCATGAGGCGGCTTCCTAGCCAGTGTGCCCAGCACTGCCAGCCCAGATCCGGCGAGCGGGATGCCAAGACCAGGGTCAGGAGCCCCCAGGCCTGACCNGCCAGGGCTCTTGTGCTGCTCTCTCCGGCCTCACGGGCTGCACCAGCCGCTGTTTTGAGGGCTGCGAGTGTGACGACCGCTTCCTGCTCTCGCAGGGCACCTGCGTCCCCGTGCAGGACTGCGGCTGCGCCCACGATGGTCATTACTTGCCGGTGAGCCGGGACTGTAGGTGGGCAGGGAGGGTAGAGGAGCTGGAGGGAGACTCTGAGCTTCTCTGCCAACCCCCTCAAGGATGGGGACAGAGGAACCACCTCCAGTTTCCCACCTGGGTGACTCGATGCTTGTAAAGTGTCTATTTTTCCGGAGGCTCCTGAGACAAAGGCCATAAGCAACCTTGGTGGCTTCAAACCAGGGAAATTTTTCCTGCCAGAGTTCTGGAGGCCAGCGTCAGAAATCAGGGTCAATGGGGCAAAATCGAGGTGCCGGCAGGACAGCACGCCCTCCGGGGGCCCCAGGAAAGAATCTGTTCCTTGCCTCTCCCCATTTTTGGTGGCTGCAGGCATTCCCCGGCTTGTGACACCCGGCCCCAATTTCTGCCTCTGTATCACGCGTCCCCTCCTCTGGTGTGTCACAAAGCCTCCCTTTTATAAGGATATGTACGATTGCATTTAAGGCCCACCCAGGACAGTCTATCCGGCTCCAGATCCTTAGTTTATCACATCTGCAGACACCCTTTTTCCATAGAAGGTAACATTGACTGGTCCCAGGAATTGGGGCCTCATATATTTGGGGGGATATTACCCGGCCTACTACACTCCCCTCTCTGAGCCTCATTTTCTTCCTCTATAACACGAGCTTAATCATTACCCATGCACCACGGGTATCTGAGGATGGGATGTCATTGTGCCTGAGAGGTCCCGACCGGGCACGGGGCCTCACCCTCCGCCTTCATCATACAGTAAAAATGCCAGCACTTTACAACAGCACAGTAGGTAGTGAAGCTGGCAATCGTTTCGTGGTGGAAATTGAAAATTTGATTTCTTTTCATGCTTGATGTTTCCTGAGCTCTTGGTGTGTGCCAGGTTTGTAACAGATGTTAATTCATTGAACGATCCTTTTTTTTTTTTTAATATTGATTTTTGAGACACAGAGAGAGCGAGTGCCTGGGGGGAAGCGGCAGAGATGGGGGCAGGGAGGATCCGAAGCAGAGAGCCGGATACAGGGCTCAAACCCACAAACCGTGAGATCATGACCTGAGCCCAAGTCAGACACTTAACCGCTTAACCAACTGAGCCACCCAGGCACCCCAGACTTTTATTTTTAGAGAATCCAAACTTAAGAAAACCTGCGAGAATTGTACAAAGCACTCCCGCAGACCCATCGTTTAGGTTCTTGTTGACCTTTTGACACGTGTGCTTTCCAACCTCTCTGTATAAGTTTAAATGCACATTTCTTCTGAACCGTTCGAGAGTATGATGCTGACCTGGTGCCCCTTTACCCTAAGTACTTGAGCACACATTTCCCAAGAATATGGAAATTCATTTATAGGATTATGATGGGATTAATTTCCAAATCAGGAAATGAACAGTGATTCAATATCTAAAAGATTGTATTTGAATTTTACCAGTTGTCCCCATAACGTCCTCTGTAACAATTACCTGCCCCCCCTGCACCAGAGTCCCAATGAGGATCAGATGTTGCTTTCAGTTTTTATGAAATTTAATGAGATCATCAGGTAGCAAACATAGATGAAAGACAAAAAGGGTCGAAGGACTGAGCCCAGAGCAAAGTAGCGTTAAGGATTTCAGAGATAAGAATGAACCATGAAGAGAGAGCAGCCAGTCAGGCAGGAGGGGAAAAAAAGTTATTAAGTTAATTTCCAGAGTCAGGCTCCCAGAGCCCTCTGTGTTCTGGGCTGTGGGTGCCAGGACTCCGGGATTTCTGCAATGCCCACTCCTACCTGAACCCATTAGCTTTTGCTGGGTTACAATTTACCCCAAAACACAGCAGCTTTAGACAACTGTTTGTTTAGTCCATGACTGGGACTCTGCTGTTTGAGTGGGCACAGCTGTGTGGTTCTTCTGCTGTCCCGGGGGGGTCACTCAGACATATGTACCCCCGGGGTGGGTCAGCTGAGGGCTGGCTGGAGTACAGTGGTGTCAGCTGGGATCATTGTCTCTCTCCCATGGGATCTCATCCTCCAGCAAACTAGCCCCCGCTTAATCTTATGGCGGCCGGGCAGGGTTCCAAGAAAGAGAGAGAGAGAAAGTGTAAGGTCTCATGAGGCCCAAGCTTGAACTTGGTCCAAGCACTGCTTCTGCTGCATTAAAATAACCAAAGTATAGTTGTAAGGTGAGCCCAGATGCATGGGGGAAGGGGAAGTAAATTTCATCTCTTTTTTTTAATGTTTTTTAAAAATTTATTTTTGAGAGATAGATAGAGTGGGAGAGGGGCAGAGAGAGAAACATACACAGAATCCAAAGCAGGTGGTCAGCACAGAGCCCACCGTGGGGCTTGAACTCACAAACTATGAGACCATGACCTGAGCTGAAGCCGGCTGCTTAACCGACTGAGCCACCCAGGCACCCTGTAAATTTCCTCTCTGAAAGGAAGTTGCCGCAAAAGCATTCTGCGTGGGCCCAGAGGGTTGGAGGATTGTGCCCACTGTTCCGGTCCGCCACACCGCAGTAACCTGGCCCCACTCTCTGTGCGTAGGTGAACTCCTCACTGCTGAGCTCAGACTGCAGCAAGCGCTGTTCCTGCTCCTCACGCACCGGCCTGACGTGCCAGACGGCCAGCTGCACACCAGGCCGCGTATGTGAGGTCCAGGCTGGGGCCCGGGACTGCTGGGCCCCCCAAGGTCTCTGTTCCCTTTCGATGGGTGCCAACCTCACCACCTTCGATGGGCTCCGCAGAGCAGTCACCTCCCCGGGCAGCTACGACGTGTCTTCCCGCTGCCCAGGACCACAGAAAACCATCCCCTGGTACCGTGTGGTCGCTGATGTCCCGCCCTGCCACGGCAGACTCGAGGCTGTGGGCCGGGCCCACATCTTCTTCCAGGACGGGCTCGTGACTGTGAGCCCCATGAAGGGCGTGTGGGTAAGCGGGGGCACAAGGCGGGGGTGGCTTGTCTCCCCTGGGCTTTTGTGCTTCCTGCTACAGTGTCCCCACAGTCCTGGCTGCTCTCTGGCCTGCGTTTTCTTTGTCCAGCTCTCTGCAATGTAGTCTCTGGATTTGTGTTTGTCTCAGTATTTCAAACTTTAGTCCCTGTGCCCTGGCTGAGTTCTTGAGGAGCAAAACACACACTCAAGCAAATTAGTAGTTTTGAGAGCAGTGTTCATCGAAACTCTGTTGGTCGCAAGTAACAGAAAATGAATTCAGATTGCCTTGAGCAGAAAGGAATTTACTGGCCCACCGAACTAGAAAATCCAGGCATAGAGCCTCAGGAGTGGCTGGATCCAGGCGCCCTGGCAGTATTATCTGGATTTATGCCTCCATCTTTTAGACTTGCTGTTCACCAAATCCATTTCATTCCCTGTGGTTCCCCACAACATCCCCACAAGACAGGGACTGCTATTATCCCCATTTTACACAGAGGATAAAGTAGGGCCCAAGAAGGTGAAATCATTTATTTAAGTAATTCAGTCAGTGCCTGAGATCCCACCAGCTTTGAACCCACCAGCCCCAGGCTCAGTTCCCAACGACCTTGGGTGGGAATGAGGTGCTGGTGGTAACCGTGGCTACAAGGGACCAAGATGGTTTCCAGGTGCTCGGTGGGAACTTCCTCTGGACTCGGACAAACCTGGGCCACAGATCCTTCCCTCACCTGCCCTTCATCTCGCTCTTCGGGACCCCCTCGGGCCTGTCATTGTTTGCCTCCAGGAGTCTGTTCCAGCCCCGTTGCCCTCTCCCTTCTGCCCCTTGACTTCCTCTCACGTAGAGCTGCCTTGTGTTTACGAACCCCATAGCTCTCACTATACCTGCTCCAGATTTCTGAGAGGGAATCTGTTTGGTCGAACTGAGAGCTGATGCCAACTTATGGTCTAATCGTTCATGGCCCACATGTTAGAGACCCGGACCCAAGCATGGATGTCAGGCTACGCTAAAGTCCCTAGAGGAGCATGTCTCTATTTCCATGACCTGTTTGTGAATTGCAGAGACATCCACTGAGGTTCTCTGGACTCAGCGGAGAGATCCAGCCCATGCCCCACGCACGTCTCCCTCAGTGGATGGTGCGTCCTCCCACCAACGCACAGACATGGTCCAAGACTCAGAAGCAGGGCTTGAGTTCTCTTTAGGGTAATCAGAACCCATCATTCCTTTTCTCTGGCCATCTGCCTGATCCATAATTCAGGTTAACAGACACCTAGTCTTGACCTTCCCTTGCCGCTCTATCATGAAACAGTTCTCTATATGCCAGGCAGATGCTCTAAAAATGTGTATCAGATCGGGGGTAAAACTCTACGGTGGCTTCCCAGAGCAGCATTCCAAACCCAAGCCACTTGCCTCCCTTGGCCTACAAGGCCTTGTGTGATCTGACTCCTGCTGGCCTCCAGCCCCACTGCCTGTAACTCCTTCCCTCATTAGCCGTGCTAATGATCGGCTGAGCTGGCCTTTCTGCTATTTGTACAGCAGATCAAGCTTGTTCCCACCTCAGGACTTCACGTTTGCTATTCCTGCTGCTACCGGGCTCTTCACCCACGTGGTCTGCATTGACTCCTTCTCACGCTCCAGGTCTCAGTTCCAATGTTCATTCTATAGCAAGGCCTTTTCTGACTACCTATGGAAGCTCTTCCTGTCCATCCCAATCTCGATGCTATCACCCTGTCTTACTTCCTTCAACATACTTCTCGATATCTGAAGTTATCCATTATTTGTTTGTGTTTATTGCCTTTCTCCATCACCAGAATATAATCCTCAGGTTGGACAATGGTCATGTCTGTCTTGATCATCGTTTTGTTCCCAGTATCCAGAATAGGGCCTGGCCACCGGAAGATGATTCCCAGGAAAAGTTTGGTTTTGTGAATACATTCAGCCCTGTTCCCTCTACAACAGGCTATGTTCCGAGTGACACAGATGTTCTTCCCTATCTTCTATCCATCCACTCACCCATCTACCCATCCATCCATCCATCCATCCATCCATCCATCCATCCATCCATCCACACATCCATCCATCCATCCATCCATCCATCCATCCATCCATCCATCCATCCATCCATCTATCCATGGATATCTACCAATCTTTCCAATCATCTGCCAGAGGAAGACCTAGACCCAAAACATTTAGGAAAAAAGAACTTTTCCTTCAAAGAAGGTTTTCTAGAGAGTCTAACTTTATAAGGATTAACTCATCAGTGAAAACAGACAGTAGTTACTTAACTCATATAAGGTTACAAAGGATACTGAGTCCACAGCTTATGATAGAGAAACAGTAATTTTCTCACATGACTGTGATACTTTCCAGGTTGTTACTTGTCTTTAGACATCAGCATTGAAAAAATAAGCCATGCAGTTGTTTTTGTTAGAGAACCATCAACTTACAGGACATGCTTAAAGGTTCTTTTATGTTGAAAAAGTAGAACAGGATGATACTGGGGTTTGATTGTGTATTTATCTGTCTGATATAAAGGGCTCCCCACCACCCTGGCTGCCCTTGGAATGCTTTGTGCATGCCTGTTTATCCATTGATGCATCTCTTTGTCCATCTCTTCTCTGTCCTTTTAACCCTCTGTCCAAATTTCCAGCTAGCTATGTCCACATCTCTCCATACAGTGCATGCATCCACATCTTCATCTGTCTCTGCTTTTGCTCCTTGAACTTCTTGTCTTGCTTAGAGTCTCCATCCTGGTAACACTCTGTGTTTTCCTCAACCACCACCAGGTGAATGGTCTCCGAGTGGCACTCCCAGCTGAGGTATTAACATCTGTGTCCGTGCGTCAGAACCCCGATGGCTCCGTGCTAGTCCAGCAGAAAGCAGGGGTCCAGGTGTGGCTTGGCACCAATGGGCAGCTGGCTGTGATAGTCAGCAGGGACCATGCTGGGAAGCTGTGTGGGGCCTGTGGAAACTTTGATGGGGACCAGACCAATGATGGGCTTGACTCCCAGAAGACGACATTGGAGAGCTGGAGAGCTCAGGACTTCTCCCCATGGTGAGGAATGTAGCATGGAAGCCAGGCCACTTGGGCCAGGGGCACCTGGGTCCCCATGGGAAGCAGGAGGTGGGGGTAGGTGCTCAGTGTGCAAGAGGAAGTGCTAAGAGTCTGTCTTTTACAGTCACACCTGATCAGCCATCCACCAGGAATGAGGACTTCAGGACCGGATTCTCCTGGAGACTGCAGTAATTGGAGGCTGCACAGTGTCCCTGTGTGTCCCTATGCTATTCTACCCCTTTAATGAGCCACTGAGGCCAACTGCAAGAGCACTGAATAAATATCTTAGGCTAAGCTGCATGCCGATGTGTGTGTCTTATGCCTTCTCCTCCCTGACTCTCCTTCCTGCATAGCAACTGTCAGATGCCTGGGGCATCTGGCACACAATGAATATTTATTGGGGGGGAGGGGTCAAAGCATGGATGGGTGGGTGGATGGGTGGAGGGATGGATGGGTGGATGAAAAGGACAGGGGAGGGAGGGAGGGAAGGGACATGGATGGGTGGATGGAGGAGTGGAGAAATAGGAAGATGGGGAAATAGATGCTTAAAAAAGTAGATGAAGAGAAGATGAACCATTGGATGGAGGGAAGGGTCAAAAAGGGAAAGAGGGGGGCACCTAGGTGGTTCAATTGGTTAAGCGTCTGACTTTGGCTCAGGTCATGATCTCAGAGTTCATGGGTTTGAGCCCTGCTTCGGGCTCTGTGCTGACAGCTCAGAGCCTGGAGTCTGCTTCGGATTCTGTGTTTCCCTCTCTCTCTGCCTCTCCTCCACTCCACTCACGCTCTGTCTCTCCCTTTCTCTCAAAAATAAATGAAAGTTAAAACAATTTTTAAAAAGGGAAAGAGGGATAGATTCTATTCTAGCTTCATCATTTATAACCCAACAAGTTAATTTCTCTGTCACTCCGTTTTCTCATATGTCTTCGTCTGTTCAGCTGCTATCACAAAATATCATAGAACAAGTGGCTTATAAACAATAGAAATTGATTTCTCACAGTGCTGGAGGCTGGGAAGTCCAAGATCAAAGCACTAGCAAATTTGGTGTCTGGCAAGAGACCTCTTCCTGGTTCATGATTGGCTATCTCCTCATGTGTCCTTATGTGGCTGAGGGGTAAGAGGGCCTTTGGGTCTCTTTTATAAAGGCAACTAATCTCATTCTTGAGGGCTCCACCCTCATGGCCTAATCACCTCCCAAAGGCCCCACCTCCAAATACCATCACATTAGGGATTATGTTCCAACATAAGAATTTTGAGGGGACTCAAAGTCTCAGTCAACAGCATCATATTTAAAGCAGAGTTTGGGGCACCTGGGTGGTTCAGTTGGTTAAGCCTCCGACTTCAGCTCAGATCTCGTGGTTCGTGGGTTTGAACCCCACGATGGGCTCTGTGCTGATAGTTCAGAGCCTGGAGCCTGCTTCAGATTCTGTGTCTCCCTCTCTCTCTGCCCCTCCCCTGCTCACATAGACACACTCTCTCAAAATAAATAAACTTCAAAAATCTTTTAAAAATAAAAATTTGTTTTTGACCGTTGAGGAAGTACAAATATGTGGCTGTGTTATTTGATTATATGAGGGACTTCTTGTTAATTTTGTTAAGTGTGACAATGTAAGAAAATGTTCTCTTTTTTCTTAAGAGATGCATACTCAGATATATGGGAGTGTAATAGCAAAATATTGAGATTGGCTTTAAAATGCCCTAGCAAAAAAAGAGGGCAATTGGGGTGCCTAGCTGGCTCAGTCAGTGGAGCATGTGACTCTTGGGGTTGTGAGTTCAAGCCCCACATTGCATGTAGAGCTGATTTTAAAAAAAAAGAAAGAGGAACACCTGGGTGACTCAGTTGGTTAAGCATTTGACTCTTGATTTTGGTTCAGGTTATGATTTCATAGTTCGTGAGTTCGAGCCCCACATCACGCACTGATAGTGTGGAGCCTGCTCAGGATTCCATCTCTCTCCCTCTCTCTTTGACCCTCCCTTGCTCGCTCGCTCTCTCTCTCTCTCTCAAAATAAACTTTTAAAAAAGATTAAAAAAGAAAGAAGGAAAGAAAGAAAAAGGAAGGAAGGAAGGAAGAAAAAGAAAGAAAGAGAAAGAAAAAGAAAAAGAAATGGGGCAAAATGTAAGGCTCAGAAAGCATTGATAGTTTTTGAGGCTGAATGATGAGTAAATGGGGTTTCTTCTATTCCTCTACTTTTGTATAGGGTTTAAAACTTTGTTACACATTTTTAAAAAATTGAGGCATGAAGTTCCCCATCATAACAGCCCCTGATGAGTTCTGCATACTTGGTCCTAATGTGTTTTTTTGTTTTTTTTTCACTGAAAAGTGTACACAACGCCAGTCCTTTTGACTCCACCTTGGCCATTCCTTCATTCATTTGATAAATGTATTTGAGGACGTACTATATGTTAAATGTGAGATTCCTTGTGTTAGGTGGAAAATGCTCTGGAAAGATCAATGCTGTGATTAGAGGGCTGGAACTTTCAGCACCCAGCCTCCCCAACCCATCCCCGTCCCCTGCATCACCACCACCCCTGGGAAAGGAAATGTGACTCAAGATTGATTTAACCACCAACGGCCAATAACTTAATCAATTATGCCTATGTATAAGATCTCCATAAAAACTCTAAATAATAGGGTTCGGAGAACTTCTGGTTGGTGAACACACTAAGGACCTTGGAGAGTGACACGCCTGGATTGTGTGTGGAAGGTCCACGCTGCTTCCTCCACACCTTGCCCTATTCCGAGCCTCGCATCAGGCTCTGTGCTGACAGCTCCAAGCCCGGAGCCTGCTTTGGATTCTGTGTCTCCCTCTCTCTCTGCCCCTCCCCTGCTTGTGCTCTGTTTTTGTCTCTCAAAAAATAAAATAAAACGTTAAAATTTTTTAAAAAATAAAATAGGTCCAACCACTTTGGAAAAACAGTGTGTCCCTTTCTTTAAAAAGTAAGCACACGTTGGGGTGCCTGGGTGGCTCCGTCAGTTAAGTGTCTGACTTCGGCTCAGGTCATGATCTCATGCATTCGTGGGTTCGAGCCCCATATCCGACTCTATGCTGACAGCTAGCTCAGAGCCTGGAGCCTGCTTCAGATTCTGTATCTCCCTCTCTCTCTGACCCTCCCCTGCTCACGCTGTGTCTCTCTCTCAGAAATAAATAAAAACAAAAAATAAATAAATAAAAGGTAAGCACACGTTTATAATAGGACTCAGTCATTTGACTCCTAGGACCCTTTTCAAAAAAAAAATGAAAGCATACTTCCACACAAATATCTATACATGAATGTACAGAGCACCGTTATTCAGAATAACCCAAAACGAAACAGCCCAAATGACCATCATTGTGTGATTCCCTTAGTAGGAAAGGGGAAGATGGAAGTATTCTGAAACTGGATCAGGTAATGGTTGTACAAATAATAAAAATTTACTAAAATTCATTGACCCATATACTTATGGATTTTATATGTAAATTATGCTTTGACATACCATTTAAAATTTAACATGTTGCCGATACTACTAACAGGGAAAATAAGAAATGAGAGGGGTGTTTCAGTTAGTTAAGCGTCTGACTCTTGGATCTCGGCTCAGTGTCTGGTGCATAAATGTTCTTACCATTGCATGAATGTGAGCCCAGGGTCTTCCCTATTCTTAGGGGTGGAAATAGGTCAGGGAAGGCTTTTGGGTGTACAAGCGTCCTTAGGGAGTTAATTGGAAATAGAGACGAGGGGCAGAGGGCACAGCCTGGGGATGACCCCTGATTAGGAGTTGGAAGTAGGGTGGGCTCGTACCGGTGAAGAGGAAACAGGAAGCGCATTCTGAGTAGCGATCTCTTAACTGGCAGCGCGTAAAGCCACGGACCCGGCGGTGCCCTGAGGGGCTTTCAGAGCCCCCNAGAGCTCCGGCCCGGGCTGGGACTCCGAGAGGCGGGGCTTCGAGGCTGCGTCACACGCCGTGCGTCGCCGCGCGTGCGTTCCTTTCCACGTGCGAAAGCAGCCGACTCGTGTAGCCTGGGGCGCTGCAGGGTTCCGAACAGCCGAGCTGAGCTCCCGTCATGAAGCCAGGTGCCGGCCGGGAGTGGGGTCCGGGGTCTGGGACTGGGGCGGGCACGAATCGAGGGGCCAGACCGGAATCGGAGGGGCGGGGCCTTGGCCTAGGGGTAGGGGATCCGGTCTCTGTGCGGAGGGGGTCCTGGTTCCGGTCTTCTGTGACGAGGGGGCTCTTGGTTCAGCCTTGTGATTGACGCTGACCCCGGGGTTCGGGTTCCTGGTCTGGAGATGTGTGACTGGCTTCGGAGGTCACGGTCGTGAGTCGAGGGTCCTGGGCCTGACATGGGGATGCCTGAACTAAGATTTATCTCAATGAGGCCGTCATTAGGGGTCTTGGTGATTGGACAGGGGGTGGCAGTGGGGAGTACTGACCCAGGGTCTGGATCCAGGCACCTGGCATCTTGACTCTCTGGCCTTGGGATTTCGGGGTAATGTCTTGGTTCAGAGGTGGAGAGTCCCGATTTGGGGTCGTGGAGAACCCCCTTAGCCTTGCGTATCACTACCGCAGCGACCGTCCCCTGGGCCCCCAGCCCAGCCGAGTCTTAGAGAGGGCCGTGGTGAAGGAGGACTCCCGGTTTGATAGTGTGTGGCCTGCTCTGTCCCACTTTCCCGCTCTCTACTCTCCCGAGGGGGCGGATCCCTGAGATTTGAGCGATCAGGGTAATTCGCGGTGAGAATTTACACAAGCCCAAGATACGCTTAGCGGTTGTCGGAGTCGATTGTGGGAGTTGGCGGAGAGCCGGGCGGAGATAGTCACAGGAGAGGAGTGGTTTTATTCATTTGATTTTCCCCCCGAGACCCTGATGAACCCACCCCACCTCCCTCATGGCAGATTGATGAGAGTCCTGACTTTGACAGCAGAAAGGTCTCAATTCACTTCTTTGCTTCTGAAGCTACTGTGTGACCTTGGGCAAGTGGCTTTACCTCTCTGATTCTGTTATCTCCTGAGTAAAATGGCGCCCAGTTACCATTTAGCAAGATCGTGTTAAGAAGAAATAGCCTGTTGCGGTGATCATTTTGCAGCGTGTACGTGTACAGATCGACAGGTTGTACGTGGTCGCCTCATGCGATGTTGTGTGTCAGTTACATCCCAGTAAAGTTCAGGAAAAAGCATAGAGCTTGACATGATAGTATTGCCTCTCATTGTTATCTTTATCTTCTCAAGAGGAACAAAATCAGGGTCCTTCTCCCTGGTGTCTCAGCTCTTCCTAAATCAGGCTGTGCCCCTCCGCCCATTTGCCCCACTAGAGTTTAGGGAAATCTTCCACCGTGACCCAGAAGGTCTGCTTCCTCCTTCAGGTCTTCCTTGTTTCTTTGTTGTTTTCTTTAGTCCATGTGTGGAGAAATGGGGTGATCTGGTGGGAGGGGGGTTGGATCCACGCCCCCTCCCAGCCTCCCTTCCTCTTCAGCACTGGGCTGTGTACCTCTGACGGTGGCGCGCCCCAGGCACCCTGTGATCTGGTAATGCCTGCTCCCTCCCAACCCTACCTTCGCTGTGTTAAGATTTGAAGTTGCTGAAGTTTAATCTAGGGTCGGCTCTTCACTTCATTGGGGCCGATGGAGAGAAGAAGCCTTTGGGGGGTTTTGAGCAGGGACAGGATGCAGTCCGACGGGCATCTTTAAAAGGATGGGCTTCTGGCTTCTGCGTGTGAGGGGCCTCGGGGGAGCAGAAGTGTGGAAGCAGGCACATTAGTGGGAAGTTCGTTGCCGTGATCTAGTGGGAGGTGATGTGGCTTGGACCAGGGTGACAAACTGTCACCTACCTGACACATTGTCACCATTGGGAAATCTGCTTTGAAGGTGGAGCCACCAGCTTGTATGTGGGGGTAAGAGAGGGGTCAAGGGTAACTAAGGGCTTGGGCGCATGTAACTGGAAGGGTGGAGCATCCGTTTTTGAGATGGGGGAAGGTTATGGAGGAGAGCAGGTTTTAAAGCGGAGGTTGGGGGGGTGTCTGTGGACCCTCCTCCCAAAACTTCTGGGAAAGTCTGTGCGAGCATGTGTTTTCCCGAGGAGCCAGTACTTTGGGTACATTTTTGTAAGCTCCCCAGGACCTGAAATGGAATAGGCTATGCTTTGAGAATCCAGGACTGAAAGTTGACACTCCTGTCCCCTGTGCCCCATGCCATGCCCACTCTTCTCCTGTCTCTGTTCCATCAGGCCTGGTTGAGTCTCTTAAGCCTAGTGGTTTCTCCTCTAAGTAGGAAGGAGGGGGCCTCCCTCTCCCCTCATTGAATCCTCATTTTCAATCTGTGTGCCAGGCTGTGTATCGAAGGAAGTGCTTTGTGCATATCAAGCCATTTACTTACTCTCTGCAGCTGTGTTACCATCGTATCTCTGTCTTACAGATGAAGTGTTCAAGCTTCCCACGAACCTTCCCTACTCTCCAGGGCCCTGAATGGCATGGCCATAGCCCTGTATGGGAGGCACGAACTGCTTGAGGGGAGGGGACCAGGGTGCTCCGGTCACCGTGACATCACCCGCTTCCTGAATGAACAGAGAGGGTGCTTTTTCCTGGAGGCAGAACCCAGGGAGTTAAGAGTCCTCAGCAGACAGTTGATTCAGTGTTTACCAAGCCCCCCACACTTTGTGCCAAGTGTATGCATGGTGCCGGGGCTGCAGTGTGACCGGAACAGTTAAAACATCCCTGTCCCTTTGGGCTTTGATGCTGGTGCAGGAGTCAGGCACTAATAAAATAAAAACTGCCATGGATTCCCATTGCCGGGGAGAACAAGAAGGCGGGGTCAAGGTAGGGAGCCCAGGGGCTCTTCTGAGGAAGGAATGTTTCATCAGAGGCCTGAGTGCAGTGAAGAAGCAAACGTCCCCGGGAGCCAGGCGGTGGGAAGGGCCGATATTAAGGGTCTAGAAGCTGGAGGATGAGTTTGAGGAGGAAGCGTGTGAGGCCCAGCAGAGAAAGAGGGAGGTCACAGAAGTCAGCAGGGCCTTGTGACGACAGCTCTTAGTTCTGGCAGCACATTTCGAATCTCCGGGGGACTTTGAAAAGCCCCTGTGCTGGCCAACGAAATCAGAGTCTCTAGGTTCCAGGCCTTCGCCAAAGGTGAGGCCCACTGATCTGGGGCTTTGGGAGCCAGAGAAAGGCATTTGGGTTTCATTTTCAGTGTGATGGAAAACCATTCAGGGGATTCAGGCGGGGGCATGAAGAGACGGCGATTTGCGGTTTCGAAAAGGTCAGTCGCCGGCTGCCCTGTGGACAGGAGAGTGTAGAAGGAGCAGAGGGAGAAAAGGTAGACCCCTCTCTCCGAAAGTGTTCCTTTCGAACGCTTCCGTCACGAATGGCGCTCAGAAAGTTCTACGTTTTCATCTTCAACGCCGTGGCGGGGTGCATGAAGCTTTCAGAGAGGGGAATACGGCGCGCCTCTCCAGAAACTCCAGCAAGCTCACTACTGAGCAGTTTTACATCGAGGGAGATTATTTTTTTTAAAGCATCACTAATTTTCACGCTATTGTGGTTGGCGGAAAGGACGGCAGAGGAAACTGCCCCAGGAGAACACGGAATCTGTTCGCACCAGAATTCCATCCGCCTCTGTCGTCGTTTTGTGCTCAGTGAAGGGAACAAGTTTGATCTGACCTGAGCTGATGAAAATAAAGCCTCTCTGAATCTCCTTTTCTTTTTTTCCCCTATCTATCTATCTATCTGTCTATCCATCCATCCATCCATCCATCCATCCATCTAGCCCCCTGAGCAGGGAGGGACTTCTGCAAGTAAGTTTGCAAGCAGAGAGGAAACCCTCTGTTTGAGGGTTGGCGTTTTCTTCCAGACACCGGTTCAGGAGCGGGAGGGCCTGGAAATGTTTCCAGGGTCTGAGGGACCTTGTTGCCACGTGGTTGCGCTTCTCTGGGCTAATACTGAACACAGGATGGAGGGGCACCTGGGTGGCTCAGTCGGTTAAGTGTCTGACTTTGGCTCAGGTTGCAATCCCATGGTTCGTGAGTTCGAGCCCCGCGTCGGGCTCATGGCTGTCAGTGCAGAGCCCTCTTTGGATCCTCTGTCTATACCCCTCAACACTCTCTCAAAAATAAACGTTTAAAAAAAGAAAGAAAGAAAATAGGATGGATCCTGCCAATCTGCTACCCAATCGAGAGAAAAGCAGGATGTTTACAATAACTGACGTCAGTCTATGTGTCCCTCCCCTACCTGCACCGTGTAATTTCTCCCTTTCGATACTCAGTATTGTGAGTTTTGCAGTTATCCCTTTGCCTCTTTTTTTGCGGGGGTGGGGTGGGGGTGGCACGGGGTGTGGCATTGTTTAATTTTAATTGTTGCTGACCTTTACAAAAGATGTTATGTTGGGCATGGTTTTCTCTGACTTGCTTTTTCACTTGCATTACGACTCTAAGATGTTCATAATCTATCTGTCGCATGTAATGGTAGCTCCTCGTCATCATTGATTATGAATGTGCCCCCCATTCTGCCGAGGGACATCTAGGTTGGGCCTGATTTTGTGGCTACTGTGGGTATTCGAGGACACCCCCCAGCGGAACTTACGAGATGCGGGAATAATAACATCTCCAGCTTCGTTGCCCTGATTCCTGTTTCTGTTGCTACTGCAGGTTTCAGCCCCCGTGGGGGCGGCTTCGGTGGCCGAGGAGGCTTTGGTGACCGTGGTGGACGTGGTGGAGGCCGAGGAGGCTTCGGCGGGGGCAGGGGTCGTGGTGGAGGCTTTAGGGGCCGTGGCCGAGGAGGAGGAGGAGGAGGAGGAGGAGGTGGTGAGTGATGGGGGGGATGGGGGGGCGGGGAATGCAGTCAGGAGGCTGTGCCTGGGCTTGGGGCTCAGGGAGGAAGAGATCACGGGGTCTCCCTCTCTCACTGCACCTCTGCCTTGTAGGAGGAGGGTTCCAGTCTGGCGGCAACCGGGGTCGTGGTCGGGGAGGCAAGAGAGGAAACCAGTCGGGGAAGAATGTGATGGTAGAACCCCATCGGCATGAAGGTGAGCGAGGAAGGTGGGGAGCTGCTGAGGGTGGGGTGCGCTGGGGCGCGGCCCAGAGTCTTCACCCCGCACTGCTCCCCTCACTTAGGTGTCTTCATTTGTCGAGGAAAGGAAGACGCGCTCGTCACCAAGAATCTGGTCCCCGGAGAGTCAGTTTATGGAGAGAAGAGAGTCTCCATTTCGGTGAGACCAGGGTCCCAGCCGACGGGGCAGCCAGCCGTCTGGCCCCCCTGCCCGCCCCCGCATGTGTCCTGTGCAGGCCAGCCAGGGGGTCATCTTAATACCGAAGGCAGATCCCCGTGGCTGCCAGGGCAAAGTGCCAGGTCCTCAGTGTGCCCCAGAAGACAGGGCGTTCCAGCTCCCCCTCCCTGCCCCTCACCTAGCATCTTCCAGCCACACAGACCTCCTTGCTCACCCCCCAGCTGGCTTCTTTCACCCCCAGTGTCCCTGGTCGGATGTCACCTTGTCTCTCTCACAAGGCCGCCTTGCACCACCCAGTCTGTCAAAAGCAGCCCTCACCGCGCACCCTCTGCCTTGTGATCCCATGTTCTTTATGGCCAGGCCTGCTCGGGGCCCATCTGTGTCCTTTCTGCGCCCTCTCCTGATGCCGAGAGTGCGCTTCCCCAGGTGGCTTGCCTGGCCCCGGCCTCCCTCGGGGTCTCTGCAGGCGTCTCCTGGGCTCTTCCCTGGCCACCCTTTCTCATTTTCACCCGTCCCTCAGCCCGCGCCCCATGCTTCACGTCCCCTTTCCTGCCGTGATCTTTTCTCCTTAGCACCCGCCCCTGGCTGCTGCACCGTGTGTTAGTTCAGTGCATACTTAGTCCTTGAGGGCAAGCGTCTCTGTCTCATTCACTGTGCATCCCCGGTCCTGGCCTGGATGCGGCGCACAGGGTGTGCTGGCACAGCGAACGTTTGTCGAGTGAACGCAGGTCCTGCGTCCAGTGCGGTCGTATTCTCTATGTTGTCTGTCTGTCCCCGCCCTTCTGCCTGAGTCCGGAACCTCCATGAGAGGGCAGGCCCTGCACGTGTTTTATGGTCATTGACGTGTATGTGTGTTCATTTCCCTCCCTTCCTTTCTCTTTCTCTCTCTCTCTCTCTCCCTCTCTCCCTCTCTCCCTCAGAGAGAGAGGGTACAAGTGAGCAAGGGACAGAGAGAGAGGGGGGGAGAGAACAGCAGGGCTCGTGGCTCACCCAGTGTAGGAACTCAGGAACCGTGAGATCATGACCTGAGCCCAGGTCGGATGTTTAACCAACTGAGCCACCCTGGTTTCCACCTGTGTTCATATCTTGAACAGTGAATGAACGCCTGGGGCCTTAGGGCTAAGGGCGGTGGAGTCTAGCGGAAGAGCCCAGCACTGACTGGCTTCCATCCATCCCCCTCTTTCCCGGCCCAGGAGGGAGATGACAAGATCGAGTACCGTGCCTGGAACCCCTTCCGCTCCAAGCTGGCAGCAGCAATCCTGGGCGGCGTGGACCAGATCCACATCAAGCCTGGGGCCAAGGTGCTCTACCTCGGGGCTGCGTCCGGCACCACCGTCTCCCACGTCTCTGACATCGTAGGCCCGGTGAGTGGATGGAGGGGTGGGTCAGGGCCGGTGGTGAGGTGGAAGGGAGGGAGAGGCTGCCCCCGACAGCCTGGAGGCCATGGCCGCTTCCCTGTACCGGCTAGCTTGGAGCTAGGCCCCTGCCTCACTCCTGAGTTCTTGGCCTGGAGGGAAAGGAGCTGTATAATTTAGTGGTTCAAAACACCAGGCTCTGATGTGGGCATTTAACAGTGAGGTGGCTTTCAGGAAGTTATTTAACCTACCTGGGCCTCGGTTTACCCCTCTGGAAAATGGGGTTACTGTGAAGATAAATGAGGGAATTCCTGTAAAATACTCAAGAGCGGTGCCTGGCCCATTGTAAGTGTTCTTAGCTGTTAGGACTTCACTTCTGTACTGGCCCTGCTTCTTGTTATTTTTTTGTTTTTAAGTTTTATTTCTGAGAGAGAGAGGCAGCATGAGCAAGGGAGGGGTCAGAGAGAGAGGGAGACACAGAATCTGAAGCAGGCTCTGAGCTGTCAGCACAGAGCCTGACGTGGGGCTTGCACCCACAAACCATGAGATGGTGACCTGAGCCGAAGTCGGACGCTTAGCCGACTGAGCCATCCAGACGCCCCTTTGCTTCCTCGTTTGAAGATTATATTGAGGGACTGGGCTTTCAGATCGAGCAAAGTGAGATTCAGTCATCGTAGGCCGGTGACTTTATGTCTCTGGACCTCACTTTATTAATCTGTAAGATGGACATAACAGTAGCTGTTCAATGGCAGGGTTTTGATTTGGGGATTTGAAGAGATGCTACATGAGGTGTTTGGGCCCAGAGTGGGTGTTCCATCTAAGAACTAGTATCAGTATTTATTATTTGCTTTATTGTAGGACGGTCTGGTCTATGCAGTTGAGTTCTCCCACCGCTCTGGCCGTGACCTCATTAACTTGGCCAAGAAGAGGACCAACATTATCCCTGTTATCGAAGATGCCCGGCACCCGCACAAATACCGCATGCTCATCGGTGAGGGGTCCGGGGTTGTGCAGTCCAGGCCGCGCCAGGACTCCTGGCCAAGGTGGCCAGGGCCCTGATCCGAGTGGAATCAGAGTGGATGAGCAGGCCTGAGTCTGCAGGAGTGAAGAGGGTGGGGGGAGCCAGGTGATGGTGTCTGGCGGGCCTGGAGGAACAGCCTCCTTCCTGGCCTCTCCCTAGGCACCCCTGTACTTTCGGCTTCCCTCCAGAACATGGTATTTTTATGCTGCCCCTGGCTTATGTATAAAAGCCCCCTTCAGAGATCCTCCTCCTCCTCCTCCTCTTCTGGTGAGATCATAACCCAGAAAACACAAACTGAGTGTGGCCTTCGCCGAGAGGGTCCTGTTGTGAATATTACTTTGTTCTCAAAAAAAAGTTTGGAAGCGTGATGTAAAACCGGAACTCCTTATAAACCACCCTCAGAGGTAACTGATTGATATGAGCAATTTAATAAGCTGCTTTTCCCAATTAAAAAAAGTCAGTTTTCATTATCCCCTCCTCCCTGCCCTCCCCCACCCCCCATGACACTAGCTTAAAAGTAATACTTTGCATTCCGCTGGTTTTCTCTTGAGGTGTTTCCCCCCATGCGTTCATACAATAACCTTTGTCCCAGCGACTTAGTTATTTAGACAATCCTGCAGGCACTCTTGCCTGTAAGTACTTACCTTTACTTGCCTTTTTGATGAGTGTGTTTGTCCCCCCACCCCCACCCTAAGACCCGGGAGCATCTTGAGAGTAAGGTCTGGGTCTGACTCCTCTCTGTCCCCCACACCCAGCCTGGGCCTGGCCACAGAGCAGGTGGCTGTCGCGACTTACGAGAGGAATGAATAGATGGCGAGACGGGGTTTCTTGGACCCATCCTGGGGGCGCTGCAGAGGGAGGAGGGTCAGTGGGGGGAAGTGAGACTGGAAGCAGGGGAAGGCTCTGCCAGGAACCTGCTGGTAACCGGGGTGCAGGCCTCATGGGAGGAGCTGGGAAGGTCTAACGGGTCCCCTCTGTAACTGCTGCGTCTTTCTCCCTAGCAATGGTGGATGTGATCTTTGCTGATGTGGCCCAGCCAGACCAGACCCGGATCGTAGCCCTGAATGCCCACACCTTCCTTCGTAACGGAGGACACTTTGTGATTTCCATTAAGGTATGAGGCTTGGAGGAGTCCAAGATGGGGTGATAGTATCTTCTCTCTAACTGCCAAGCAGTCCATCAAGACAAGGGAGGCCTCCATCCTGGATGCCTAATCCAGTCAGCCTCTATCCCTGCCCCCAGTCAAACAGCACCTGATGAAGAGTGTCTGTAAAACAACAAGGCTTTGCTTGGGCGTGGCAATAGAATGTAGTGGTCAAGTGAGTGATCGGCAAGTCTGACCGTTTGAATTTGAATTCCAGCTTGCTTTGTGACTTTGAGCAAGTTCCCTAACTTGGTACCTATTTCTTCACTTATAGAGTATAAATATTAGGCGTGTGTCTTTTAGTGTTGTATGTAAGGATTAAACTAATATATATGAAGTGTTTAGAACAATGATATTCAAATAAATTTAGGTAAATGCTAGGTGCATTTTCAAAAACATTTTATTTTAAAATAAAGATCTTCAGCTAGAGTCACCATTTGTTGGGCTTTTGTTACATTTGATTTTGTATTCTCAGCATTACTATTGTTAAAGAAAGAGAAAGTAAAACAAAACAAAACCCAGCCTGGGTATAACATTTAAACACGGGCTTTTAAATAAAACAAATAAACACGGGCTTTTAGATAAATAGGTCTCTGGTGAAATCTTCCTGTTCCAAATCCAAACCAACTTGAAAATTTCTCTAATGAAGTCTTTCTCCCTCCATTCCCAAAACCGGAGTTTCACGGAGTTTCCAATAAAAACAAATACTTGCGGTTTAAAGAGCACAAAAAAAGGGAAAACAGCTCAAAGCCTTGCTGCAGACTTCAAGTTCTCTCTCCTGCAGGCCAACTGCATTGACTCCACGGCCTCTGCGGAGGCCGTGTTTGCCTCTGAAGTGAAGAAGATGCAGCAGGAGAACATGAAGCCCCAGGAGCAGTTGACCTTGGAGCCGTACGAAAGAGACCACGCCGTGGTGGTGGGCGTGTACAGGTGAGCAGGGGGCCCGGGAAGCCACCAAGACAGCCCTGCGGGTTGGCGCTTGGTAGGAGTGCCAGAAAACGGTGACAGGCTCTGAATCCCTTCTCTCCTTCCTCTTACAGGCCACCTCCCAAGGTGAAGAACTGAAGTCCAGCGCCATCCGGATTGCGAGAGATTGTGTTGCTACTGTTACACGTGTGTTTTTCTATTAAAAGACTCCTCCATTGCCTCTGTCTGCTGATTGCTCAGCGACCTCCTTTCAACAGGGCGCATGCTCCCTTCGTCAACCGGCGCGGTGGTGCGGGCGGGCGAGCTCATCCGGTCACACGTGCGCATGCTCCTTGCTTGGCTGCCTTTTGCGCAGTCGCAGTCCGGATTTCGGTGTTTGGGCGGGGTTGGTAGCTTTCTGTGCGTCGTCTACCGGTAAGCTCCGCTGCGCGCAGGCGCGGAGTGTTACCTTGGGTCACGTGNTCGCCATTTTGCTGGTTGCATTACTGGGTAATCGGGGCCCTGGCTCGCCGCGTCTGCCGGATACTTTCAGCCAGTGGGCAGGTCTGAGCTCGGGCTTTCCGAGCAGCTTGAGTCCCCTTGCCCGCGCCCTCAGGTAACAACGGGGCTACAGGTGGGGCAGCAGAAGCCCGCGGGGAGGGGGCAGTACGGACCCGCCCTGCCTGCGTCGCTGCGAGACTTCGCACGAGGCCGAGGGAGGAGGGCAGGAGGGCGGCGGGCAGGTGCAGGCCCAGGGAGCTATGGCTATTCATAGTCGGATTCTTGGAAGGGGCTGAGCCCGAGGGAGCAGTCTTGGGAATGAGGCAGGGAGGGGGTAGCGGGGCCCCGCTCCCGCCCTTTGTTTGGGCTCGGCTCCTCAGGCTGCATCGTCGTCGCCTAGCAACAGCTGTTCTGAACTGCGATTGGGTGAGCTCTTGGCAGCAGCGGCCAATGGCACGGTTGTTGCCATGGCAGGTGCGGACTGCCAAGCTCAGCTCAGCAGGCCCCGCCCGCCGGGGCTCCTCCCCCCGGGGCGGGGCTCCAGGGTGGGGGGCNCGGGCCCCGCGCCAGCCCTGACCCGGGTAGGGGGTGGGTGCTGGGAGAGACGGTCCTGCCGTGGGAGGGCCCCGGGGAAGAGATTGTTTCGGGCGAGGGGCGGGAGAGCTCCAAGAGAGAGGAGGGATCGTGGAGTGGCAAGGCTTGGCATCGAAGAAAGGGACTGACATGGGAGAAGGCCAGTGGGGAGAGGATTTTGGTGTGGCAGGTACTCTGAGAGGGGAGACCTCTACATGATATTTGGGGAATTTGGTTCTGGGGGGCCTTCTAGGAATTGGCACAGTTGTGGATTGACCCTGGTGTAGAGAAGAGTAACTGGAGAAAGGGCCCTGGTAGAAATGTTGGATGGGAGGAGGAGGGGAAGATCCAGTGTAGGGGAGAGAAGGGCGAGAGAGGAGAAGCCTCCTCCTTGTTCCCATCAGGAAAAGTGAGCCTTGATTCTGAGGGGGACTGTGAAGTAATACTGTGAAGTAACACCGGGGCCACAGGAGAAACTACCTGGAGCAGCGGTCCCTGATGTGGGAGGAAATGATACAGGGAAGAGGTCCTGGCTTGATGTGGGATGGGTCCCCTGGGGGCTGGGGGCTGGGGGATGAGAATGCCATGGGGTAGGACTCCGTTGTATAAGGATAATCCTATATAGCAGGATAATCTTGGCTTCGTCCCCAGGATCCTGATGTGGTTTTAGGGACCTGCAGAGGACTCCGTCATGGGTTTGGAGGGGGCCCAGAGTTCTGTCATGTAGTTTGGGGGGATCCTAGAGTTCTCTGCATTGAGGGATCTACTGGGAAAGGTAGATCTTGAAGTGGAGGGACCTTGCTCTGATTAAGAGGAGACTCTGACCATCAGGGAAGACTGCAGGAGGGCAAGATCTTGTGTGAGGGGGCGCTGGGGAGGGAGGGCCACAGTAGAAAATCCTCCTTCCTATACTGTCTGTGGTTTCTGCTTTTTTCTTCTCTTCCTCCCCCCAATTATTGGTGTCTTTCCGTCCTTTCTTGTCATGGCCTATATCCCTGCCTGGCTTCCAATCATTCCCTTTCACATGTTCCCTTCTTTGTGCCACCTACTTCATTTATTTGGTAATCATCTGTTGAGGGACTCCGCTGTGCCCTCACCCCCACCCCTTCTCTCTGCCCCTTCTCGTTACCACCTGTTGCTCTTTTTCTCCTCTCCCTGTCCCCTGCCTTCTTTCTGATGTCCACTTCTTTCCTGCTTGGCACTGGCCCATACATCCCCTTGTTCCATGTTGTTCCCCTGCCTCCTGCCTGCTCTCAGGTCTCAGCGGCGGTGGCAGCCGAGGTGCAGGATGCGAGAAGGCGCCCCCCGGCCGGGCTCCCGCTCCAGGCCTCGCTCCCCTGCGGCCCTCTGAGCCCACCATGGCCGTCCCACCGGGCCATGGTCCCTTCTCTGGCTTCCCGGGGCCCCAGGAGCACACGCAGGTATGCTTTCAGCTGGCTCCTCACCTGCCTAGGGTAGGGGGAGGCTGGGGACAGAAGGGTCTTGGGGGTGAAAGATAGTTTGGTTGCCCAAAACTGTTTCCTCGGGGCATGAAGGGTCCATCTGGAGTGGAAGATAATGGAGTTGCTGGCAGAATCCGTTTGGAGAGCCTGGGTTCAAATCCTGACATGGTGGTTAAATTTCTTAGGTTCTTCCTGCTTCAGTTTTCTACTCTGTAAAATGGAGCCAATAATGATACCTACCTCACAGAGTTGTGAGAATTAAACAAGTTACTGAAACGCATGTAAAACACTAAGAACAGTGCCTGGCTCATAAAAAAACACTCAATACATGTTCACTAAGGAAAAAAGTTCCAGAGTGAAAGATGGGGGAGGGAGGTGGGGTGAAAGGGGGTGAAGGTTGAGCCCAAAGGATCCTGGAGCCAGCAGCATCTTAGGGTGCAGGGGAAAGACAGTCACAGGTAGCGACTGTTTAAGGCTCTGAAATTAGAGCTTGAAGCAGGACGGAATAGGAGATCGAGGGTGCTAGATCCTGAAACACTGGGTAAAAATGGTGCAGACTTGCAGGTGAGGGAGGAGAAGACCCAACCGGATGAGGGCAAAGCAAGATGGGAGCCCTCAAGATGGGACACCCAGAATGGATGGTCTCTTGGGCAAAGGAATGCAAGGGGCAGAGCCCACGTGTTCTCTCTGATCTCTCCCCCTGAGGTTCAGAAAAGAGTAAAAGTGTGGGATGAAAGGTCAGGGGTAAACAGGTCCCCATTCATTCACTCGGCAAACCTCTAATGACCATCCACTATGTGCCAGGTCCTGCACCAGGCACTGGAAATACAGCAAGAACCAGATAAGTCTCTGCCCTTGGGGAATTCCTAGCCTCACGGGGCGGTCACGTGATGGCCCAGGCCACCCATATAGCTCTCCCTCTGGAGGTCAGAAGTGAATGCCCATCTTCAGTGCCCGCCCCTTGCCCCGCTCCGCAGGTATTGCCTGATGTGCGGCTGTTGCCACGGAGGCTGCCCCTGGCCTTTCGGGACGCAACCTCAGCCCCGCTGCGCAAGCTCTCCGTGGACCTCATCAAGACCTACAAGCACATCAATGAGGTGGGCAGAGGGTGGGAGGCCCAGCTGGGTGCCGAGGGGTCCTGGCTGCCAGCACAGGTCACTCAGTAGTCCTTATCTGCTGGCCGGCGGGGCAGGTATACTACGCGAAAAAGAAGCGGCGGGCCCAGCAGGCACCACCTCAGGACTCGAGCACCAAGAAGGAGAAGAAGGTCCTGAACCATGGTTACGACGATGACAACCACGACTACATTGTGCGCAGTGGCGAGCGCTGGCTGGAGCGCTATGAGATTGACTCACTCATTGGCAAAGGCTCCTTTGGCCAGGTGTGGAATGCCACCCCCCCCAACCCAGGGATTGGGGGCCGTGAGCACCGACTGATAATGACCCGCAGAAATGTGGTGCTTTGTTCTGTCCCACACCCCCCTTCCCGCCCCCCCACACTCCCCATTCCTCACTTGGTGACATGCCCTGCCCTGGCAGGTGGTGAAAGCCTATGATCATCAGACCCAGGAGCTGGTGGCCATCAAGATCATCAAGAATAAAAAGGCCTTCCTGAACCAGGCCCAGATTGAGCTGCGGCTGCTGGAGCTGATGAACCAGCACGACACAGAGATGAAGTACTACATAGGTGAGGCCTGGGGCAGCCATACACCGAGTACCGGATGGGGCTGGTGTCCTCAGGGCAGGCTCTGGTCTGTAACTCTGACATCAGTGGTTCTCCTTCCGCCTTCATGATTTCTGCCCTATTCCAGTGCTCACCAGAGTTTATGGGGTGCCCACTAAGGGTCAGGCTCTGTTGCAACCACATGTTGAATTAACTGGTTTCAGTATGACCACAGCCCAGGGGGGAAGGGGCATCATGGCACAGCTCGGAGTAGAAAAGGAAGCTTTCGGGTGCTACCACTTGCCAAAGGTCACAGAGTTTGTACTCCGTGAAGCTATAATATCACCAGGCAGTGGACTCCAGAGCCTTTACTCCTGACATCTATGGCTTTTTCCTCTTTCCCGCACGGATTCCTCTTAGAAAAAGCAAGGGCAGATTAAAGAGCGTGTTTCTTGAAATACATATCGTTACCGTAAATGAAAAGCGAGTGTCCTCTGCCACAAAAATAAACACAACTGAGACTAAAACAATGTTACAGAATTAAATAGGGAAATGGAGAAGGGTATTAAAAACCTATCAGCACCAAAGGGGAACGTTCTCTTTGGTTTATCAGAAAGTTGGACAGAGACTTGAAAGAAATGAACTTAAGAAAATATTTTTCTTGACGTGAATCAAGTTATGGACCGTATAAAAACACGCTGACCGGCAACTGCCTCCCGTGGGCACATCACGATCCGTCGGGTGCTCACACGGCAGAGGCACAGATCTGCTTGTGGCCTCATGATTGCATGTTCCCGGCAGCCACCGGCCCTCTCTGAGCCTCTGCTTCACCGTCCGCCCCCATTTCCGCCCCCTTCCCCGCAGTGCACCTGAAACGGCACTTCATGTTTCGGAACCACCTGTGCCTGGTGTTCGAGCTGCTTTCCTACAACCTGTACGACCTCCTGCGCAACACGCACTTCCGCGGCGTCTCGCTGAATCTGACGCGGAAGCTGGCGCAGCAGCTCTGCACAGCGCTGCTCTTCCTGGCCACGCCCGAGCTCAGCATCATTCACTGCGACCTCAAGCCCGAGAACATCCTGCTCTGCAACCCCAAGCGCAGCGCCATCAAGATCGTAGACTTCGGCAGCTCCTGTCAGCTTGGCCAGCGGGTGCGGAGGGGCGGGGCGAGGCCGGCACGGGGGCGGGGCTCGCGGCGNGTGAGGGAGGTAAAAGAGAAGGCCGCACGGGGTGTCGTACCCAGCAGGAAAAGAAGAGTGAGGCCCCAGGAGGCAGGGCCAGTGTTGAGGCTGCCAGATGTGGGCAGAGTGAAGTCAGGTTGGCTATGAGCTTAGAGTGCCGCTTTGCTGGATTTGCCCTGTCCCCTTAAGAGAGGACGGGTGCTTTAGTTTTGCAGCTTCATGTGAACAGACATTTGAGATGGCTTGTAAAGGGTCTGGAATGGGGGGGGGGGGCGGGGAAGGGCCTTGGCTTGCAGCCTGCCAACCTCAGATGATCAAGAGAAGACCAGAGTCAGGCTTCGGGATGGAGATCAGGGTGAGCCTAGGCCAGCAGAGACTTCTGAGGCTGATGAATAAGGTGATGGTAGTGGCTCCTGGACAGCAGGGGTGCTGGTAACATCCAGGTTTGGAACCTCCATCCTTAGTTTTGGTGGAAGGAAGCTTGCCCCAGCCTTGGGTATGGCCACGGCACCACTAGGGGAGGCTGGGACCTCTGACAGCTGGCTTCTCCCCTGCTCCGCCTCCCCAGATCTACCAGTATATCCAGAGCCGCTTCTACCGGTCGCCTGAGGTGCTCCTGGGCACACCCTACGACCTGGCCATTGATATGTGGTCCCTGGGCTGCATCCTGGTGGAGATGCACACTGGAGAGCCCCTCTTCAGTGGCTCCAATGAGGTGTGCTCCCGAGGAGGGGGTGTGCTGGAAGGGGCGGAGGCCTGGCTGGCCTGACAACCCTGACTGCCCACCTGACTGCTCACAGGTGGACCAGATGAACCGGATCGTGGAGGTGCTGGGCATCCCACCAGCCCCCATGTTGGACCAGGCACCCAAGGCTCGCAAGTACTTTGAGCGGCTGCCTGGGGGTGGCTGGACTCTACGAAGGACAAAGGAACTCAGGAAGGTGCGGCCCCTGCCCCATGCCGCTCCTCCCACCCTGGTGGCCCCTCACTCTCTCACACTTGGGGCTTCCTCTCCCCCTGCTTCCTCTCCCTTGTGTCTTTCCCTTCCTTCCTCTCCCCCTTGTCTGTCCTCTCCTTCATCCCAGCCCCACCCCGGTCTCTCCTACCCACCCCAGGCCTCTTCTTAGCTTCTCTCCTTCCACTCTCTCTCTTGTGCCTCTGTTTCCCCGTGTGTGTCTCCCTNCCTCCGCTTCCAGGACCTGGTGCTGCGCATGCTGGAGTATGAGCCCGCCGCCCGCATCAGCCCACTGGGGGCTCTGCAGCACGGCTTCTTCCGCCGCACGGCTGATGAGGCCACCAACACGGGCCCGGCAGGCAGCAGTGCCTCCACCTCGCCCGCACCCCTTGATACCTGCCCCTCCTCCAGCACCGCCAGCTCCATCTCCAGCTCTGGTGGGTGCCCAGGGCCAGGTGGGCTAGAACAGGAGGGTGGGCGACATTGGTTTGCTCTGACCCAGGGGACCTTGCCCACTGGGCCTTCATTGAAAGCTTTGAAACTGCGTGATCTGGACTCCAAAATGGG
This sequence comes from Crocuta crocuta, assembly GCF_008692635.1. Taxonomy (NCBI): domain Eukaryota; kingdom Metazoa; phylum Chordata; class Mammalia; order Carnivora; family Hyaenidae; genus Crocuta; species Crocuta crocuta. The sequence goes on from NW_027531899.1 coordinate 1,017,936, forward strand.
TGGGTGAGAGAGCTCTGCCTGGCCGTGACCTGATCTCTGAAATTGCGCTTGGGCTCACACCTCTAACACTGCTTCTGACTAAGCTCTGGTCCATAATCTCAGAAGTGGGCCCATCCTTCAGATAGGCTCTGATCCCAAAGCCTGGGCCTGAGTCGCCAGCCACCACGTCTCCTCCTAAGGCTTCTCCTCATTTCCTCCCCTGGCACTTCCAGGAGGCTCCAGCGGCTCCTCCAGCGACAACCGGACCTACCGATACAGCAACCGATATTGTGGGGGCCCTGGGCCCCCCATCACCGACTGTGAGATGAACAGCCCACAGGTACTGGGGCCTTGGGGCCTTGGGAGGTGGGTGGTGGGTTATCTGCACTTCAGGACCTGGGTCTCCATCACCCACTGTTCCTCTGCTCCTTTAGGTCCCACCCTCCCAGCCGCTGCGCCCCTGGGCAGGGGGTGATGTGCCCCACAAGACACATCAGGCCCCTGCCTCCGCCTCGTCACTGCCAGGGGCCGGGGCCCAGTTACCCCCTCAACCCCGATGCCTTGGCCGTCCCCCATCACCAACCTCACCACCACCCCCGGAGCTGATGGATGTGAGCCTGGTGGGCGGCCCTCCGGACTGCTCCCCACCTCACCCGGCGCCTGCCCCCCAGCACCCGGCTGCCTCAGCCCTCCGGACTCGGATGACAGGAGGTCGTCCACCCCTCCCACCCCCTGATGACCCTGCCACTCTGGGGCCTCGCTTGGGCCTCCGTGGTGTACCCCAGAGCACGGCAGCCAGCTCATGACCCAGCCCCCTCCCTGGGGCCCCTCCTGAAGCCATACCCCTCATCTGGGGGCCCTGGGCTCCCATCCTCATCTCTCCCCTTGACTGGAATTGCTGCTACCCAGCTGGGGTGGGTGAGGCCTGCACTGATTGGGGCCTGGGGCAGGGGGTCAAGGAGAGGGGTTTAGGCGCACCCTCCCCACTAAGGACTGGACCCTTGGCCCCCTCTCCCCCCCCCTTGTTTTCTATTTATTGTACCAAAGACAGTGGTGGTCCGGTGTCGGGGGGGAGACCCCCTTCACCCTAGGGCCCTAGGAGGGGGTGGGGGCAGGTAGGGGGAGATGGCCTTGCTCCTCCTTGCTGTACCCCCCAGTAAAGAGCTTTCTCACATGCCTGCCTGAGAGTTTGCAGGGCCTCGGCTCCCCTCACCTGGCCCTCAGAGGCGTGGTGGGGAACGGTGTTTGGGGAGGGGGTGCCAGAAAAGCTCTGTCATGTGGGATGCATCCCTGGGGAAGTTACGGCTATTGGCGCAGACACGGGGCTGCAGGAAGTCTGGGGCTATGGAATCCTAGACAGAGATCCTGGATAGGATCCTAGCCCGTGTTTGTCTTTTCCGTGGGAACAGACACCCCGAAAGAGTAGAGGCCGGGCTCTGACCTGTCTCTGGAAAACATCAGGATCTGCCCTAATAAGCCAGGGCTTCCACAGAGTCTGCACAGGAGTGGCTCCTTACGCCAGGCAGGCATCTAGTAGGTGCCGAATGCTTGCAGCAGGCCCTCTTCGTACCACCTGGGGGATGGCAGGCAGGCAGTGTAAGGTACAGACTTTACCCCCCACGTCTGGTCTTACCGTTTGGAACCATGAAGGAGCAAAGCGTTTTGAGATTCTCTGGCAGAAAGATTATTCCCGGGGTTTCAGGTAAGTGGGTGTCTGTTTCCATAACAACTTGGAAACTTCTCTCTCCCAACCGGCCAGCCGGGCGCCTCCTGATTCTAAGGTACCTACCGTCTCCCGTCCCTGGGGCGCGGCGCTTCCTGGGAAATGGAGTTAAGGGTTGCAATCTCTTTTCCCCCTTTTCGTCAGGGGACTACAAAGACCAGAATTCTTTTCGCTCACGAGCTGGGGCCGGGTTCTCAGGCAGCCAATCGGTAGTCAGAGGTGGACCGGGCCCGGATGCTTGAGGCAGGCTGTAGAGAAGGCACAGGTCGTGATTGGGCGGTGTTGGTCAGGCGGTTCCGGGTGTTGAGTGCTGTCAGGCGTGCGGAAGATGGGCCACTGTGCTGCTCCCCGAGACCGAGCTGGTTAGGCGTCTGCGGTCACCGAGCAGGAGGTAGGCGCTGAGGCCTGAAGCGGCCCCGTCGCACAGAGCGTCACCGGCCGCGGTGTCCGGCCCAGCTCACAGGAAGCCCAGGTCGGTAGGAGAGAGGCGTGGGCGCCGTTACGGACCTGCGGGTGTTCGGGAGGGGGCGCAGTGCGGAATGCTGAGGGAACCCCAGAAGAGCCACGGGTACGGGAACATTCCCGGAGGAGGAGGAGGTGTCTGAGCTGAGACCTGAAGACTCGATGGTGACGGTGGGGCGGTGGTTTGCGCACAGGCAGCGACGAACAACAGCCTGTGGTGTGACTATGAACCGCGGGTGATGTGGTGTTGGAGATCTAATTGAAAAGTTCTATCGGGATTGGATCGTGGAAGATTTTGTTGGCCATTTAGGTAGCTTGGGTTTTGTCCTAAGGACATTGAGGAGCCACGAGAGGATTTCTAGAAGGGAAGGGTCATGGCCCAGTTTGCTGCCATCTAGAAATAGATTGATGGGAAAGAGACCAGGGTCTGGGAGCCCAGGGTGGTGGCTGTGGCACGTTCCGAGGCAAGCGATGTTGGGGATGAGCCAGGGCAGGAGCCTTGGTTGGGAGGGGAGACGGGATGTAGGTGGGAGAGACGACCAGAGGGCTGAGTTGGCAGGATGTATGGCTTACAGGCTGTGTGGAAGGGGGAGGCAGAGAAGGGTGAGAAAGGGGTATCCAGCAAGTAGAACAGTGACTAGCATATTATAGATGCTTAACAAAAGATTTTGTTTTGAACAGACAGTTCTAGGAGGCAGATTCTATTATGATCTCCCTTTTGCAAATGAGGATACTGAGCACAGAGAAAGTTAAGTAACTTAACCACGATCACATAGCTAGCAAGCGGAAGGCCCGGGATTGTGTGCGTGTGCGTGTGTGCGCGTGCCATTGACTTAGCAACATACAAGATGAGCTTCAAGACATCATCAGGGTCCAAATCACGTAGGTCCCTTAAGGAATTTGGGATAAGTGTGGAAATGTAGATCCCACATTTCAATTTCCAGCCCAAAACCTCTCCCTGGCCTGCTGACTGCCCACATGATGCCTCCTCTCTCAAGATATCTGTAGTCACCTGGAGACCAAGATATCTTGACCAAATTGGACTCCGGTCTTTTACCCAAAACCTGTTCTTCCCACATTCTCAGTAAATGCCTCCTCCTTCATTGTCTTATACCCACGTCTGCTCCATCAGCAAATTCCTTCAACGTATATGCAGAACCTAATCTTTTCTTCCCACCTCCACTCTTGTCACCCTGGTCCTGTCCACTCTGTCCTGCCTAGACCATCATGGCAGCCTCCTCAGTGGTCTCTGTGCTCCCCACAGTCTTTCTCGTATGCAGCAGGGGGACACGGAATACCTGTATCAGGTCACATTTCTCTCTTACTCAGTACCCTCTTGCGGCGTTATCTCACACAGCAAATGCCGGTGTTCTTTCCGTGACCTTTGTAAGGCCCTTGATCCCTCATGATCTGGCCCTGTTACTTCTCCACCTGGTCCTTTTACCCTGCTCACTCTGCTCCAGCCACACTAGCCTCAGGGCCTTTGCGCTCACTCTCTTTACCTGGAACACTCTTCTCCAGATAGTAAGGCTCACCTTCACCTCCTTTAGTTTTTACTCAGATATCATCGCCTCCTTGAGAGCTTCCTTGACCACGCTTCTAGAACTATATACTACTAACATTTGCATATTAATTTCCCTTTAGCTGTTCCTTAGCATTAATCATATCACTATTTAACTCACTGTATAGGTTATCTTGTTTATTGTCTGTTTCTCCTTTGCACCCTCAGCAGAGCATAAGCTTCATAAGGGCAGGGGCTTTCGTCTGCTTTGTATTTTATCTTTAACATCTAGAAGAACTCTCGGCACATAGTAGGGGCTCAGTAACTATTCATTGAAGGGATGGGTCAGTGGGTAATTTCGGAATGTAGATCCTGGTCCCGGCATCACAGGGACTCTGCAGATCCCTCTTCCACAGAACTTCAGAGGACTGCCTTAAGATTTTCTGAGGTCTCAGACGTTTAACAAGTATTTCATCTTGCCTCTGCTCCGTGCTGAGCATCAGGAACACAGCATGCTGAGAACAAAACAGTTTTCCTGTTCCCCAAGAATTCACAGAATCAGGGCTGGAGGTTCAAATCATCAGCTGATCACACAGATATGAAATTACAAAGAAAGGTAGAAAGTGCCATAGGAGCACTTGGCCAGAACTCTAATCTAGATCCTAGGAAGTGGGATTGAAGCGATGAAAGTATAGGCATTAAGCATTCCCATTAAGAGGGGTGTGTGTGTGTGTGTCTGTGTGTCGGTGTGTTCATGTAGTGGTTGGAGCCCAGAGGCTGCTGGCGAGCAAGAGGCCAAGAGGCCAGGTCATGTGGACCCTGTAAGGACCTGGGCCCTTAACTCCATGCGTAGTGGAAAGTCCCAGGAGAACTTTAAGCAGTGAGAGGAGGCGTGGTCAGTTCTGTATGTTAAAAGATCCCTCTGGCCATCATGTGGGGGAACTGATGACAGGTGGTTAAATATTGAAGTAGCGAGACCAGCGAAAAGGCTGCTCTCCGGAGATTAAAATAGCTGCCTCTATAGAAGGCCACACTTTCTTTGCTGTTTCTCCCATCAAGAGGTGGAGCCTCTCCCCTCTCTAATCTAGGCTGGCCCGCGATTTGTTTTGACCAGTAGAGTGCAGCGGCTGATGGTGTGCTGGTTGGCACCCTGAGGTGCCTGCAACTTCTGCTTTCATTCTCCTGGGGCCCTGGGCTGCTGTGTAAAGCCCGGCTCCTCCACTGGAGAGAGACGTGGACAGAGAGAGGCCCAGCCAGCCCCCAGCTGCCCCGCTGTTTTAGCTGATATGCAAGACAAGAGTGATGCCATCTTGGATGTGCTAGGCTGGCTCCCAGCTGACACCATGTAGAATAGAGACTCCCCTTGCCCTCCCCACTTTGCTCAAATTCCAAATCGTGAGCAAATAAATGGCTGTTATTTTAAGCCGCTGTGTTATGGGATGATTTGTCACTCAGCAATAGCTCACTGAAAGAAGCTTTCTGATGTCTGACCATTTTGTGTGTTAGCTCACGTAACCCTCACCGTCACCCTGTGTGGCAGTACTGTTATTCGTGTTACACAGAGGAGGAACTGAGGGCACAGAGAAGCTAATGGAGTATTAGCAAGATATCTAGCAGGTAGTAGGTGCTGAGTTTGTGTGTGTAAGAGGTGTGATAGCTGTTACTCATTAGCATGAAAATGTTCATAGTTGTTAAAGAAGGGGTAGTGAGATGGTACAAGCGTTATTAACCCACTTCCTAGTGGTATGATTTTAGGCAAGTAGCATCACCTCTCCACGGCTCAATTTCGTCACTGTAAAATGGAGATTATAACAATATTCGTCTCAGGGTCTGATGTAGCAAGCGCCTAGCGTATGGCAGGGATGATTACTTGAAGCACACAGCCAAGGTTATTGTAGACAGTGACCTTAGGACCACGGGGGAGGCCAATTTCCTGGAAGTTCTAGTGGAGAGACAGGTCCTTAGTGATATTGTTGAAGTTCTGGGTCAGGCTTCACCTGATGTGGGTTCCTTCTGAACTTTGTCATTAGGGAAACCAGTAAATCTCTCTTTCATTTTCATTTACACCAAGCTGAACTGTTATTTGGAACCCACATCCTAACTGATTCTAGGGTTTTATTCATTTATTTTTTGATTCATCAACTACTGAATACCTACTGCATTCCAAGCACAGTTTCAGGCGCTGGTATTATAATAGTAAGCAAGGTGCTCCCAAGTTCTGACCTTGTTGGAATTTCCATTCTCCTGGGGAAGGTGGAGGGTCAGGAAATCAGTGTTGGGGATGAGAGCTAGGGGGATTGGTGGGGGAGGGGTCGAGGAGAGAGGGGTAGAGAGTGACAAATGGGGGAGGGAGAGGGGGGACGCTTATATAAGCTCTGTGGAAATGTTAACGGAAGAAAGTCCTGACCAAAAGGGAGGAAGCCAGCTGAGCGTGTGTTTTGGGAAGGACATTCCAAGTAAAACAAGAGAGCAAATTCAGAGGCCCCAGGTATGCAGCGGTGTTGGAAGAGCAGGAAAGAGTGAACTGGACCAGAGTGAAGCAGTGGACGGGAGGGGACGAGGGCCCAGGGCATACGAGCTTGACGGGCGACTTGAATTCGATCCACAGTGAGGGGGACAGGCATTCAGAGCGTTTGGGGCTCAAGAGTGATGCGATCTAACATCTTCATAGGATTCTTCTGGCCACCGTGTGGGCACCGGGATGGAAGTCGTGCGGAGGCTACACCTCTCCAGCCGAGAGATGGTGCTGGCTTGGCCAGAGGTGTGGCCGAATTTAGGACATAATTTGATGGAAGAGTGGACAGGATTTGGGGTACAGGCGTGGGGTGAGAAAGAGGAGTCAACAGCTCTGAGATTGGGAGGAGGGAGTACCAGGAACTGCGCGGGGGAGACCTGGAGAGGCTGGGGGTCTGTGAAGCGTCCCCATGGACTCTCTGAGCACGTGGGATATACGAGTCTGGCATTCAGTGGCCAGATCTGGGCTAGAGACGCAAACGTGGGAGTCACTGGCACTTTCTCGCACCGTTAAGGCCCAGGACGAGGCTGTTCAGGGAGAGTGGAGGTGGAAACAAGGTCTGGGAGCAAGAGTAGAGTGCCCACGAGGAGTTAGTGCAGTAAGCTCGGTGACAGACCGCGGTGGCCTGCACCGGGGCCGCGGCAGGAGTGAGCACTGCCGACAGCCCGTGGTAGATTGGTCATGGGTGACAATGGAGAGAAACAGACCGGAGCCTGGTGAGAGCAGGATAGAGTCCAGACGTGGGGCAGCGACTCTGCTTTCCTCCTTCCCCTGGGCCCTGTGGTCCCCGCCTCCCGCTGCATTCTGCAGGCCGCCGGGCTGGCCCAGAGTACACTCTTGCACTGACTCCCTGCAACCTTCCAGGGCAGTGCCCTGCAGCCCCTCGGGCCCCATTCCAGATTCCCCAGATGAGAATTAGATGGGGGTCCGGTGTCCAACCCGGCTGAGCCTGTTGTAGCTGGAGGATCCCTGCTGGGAGGGGTGTGACTGGGCAGTCACCTTCTGTGTCCACAGTCACCGGGTGTGTGACAGTCAGTGTATGGGAGGCTGGCATGTGGGCAGGGGGGATTTGGCCCTGTTCTGATAGGTGGGTGGGACAGACCGTCTGTGTGGCCTCAGATGTGCCCTGCGTCGGGTGAGTGGGGTCAGGGAGACCAGGAAGGTGGGCTCTGGCCGGCTCTGGGCTCAGAAGGGGGAAGGCTCGGGCTCGGAGAGTTCACGCCGCCGTCCCCAGCGTTCCCAGACGGTTCCTAGTCAGGGAGATGCCCCCCACTGCTGGGGAGACACGGCCGTGGCGGCCTCCCCGCCGCCCTCACAGGCACGGGGCTGGGAGCCCCGAGGGAGCACATGACTGTGGCTAAGGCGTCAGGAAGGGCTCCCCAGAGTAGAGGCACAGGAGGTGAGATCTGAAGCGCTAGATGAAGGGAGCGAGGGACTCTGCTGGGCCGACTCATAGCCACGTCCGCAGATACTTTAAAATGTTCTTATTTAATAATTTTGGGTTTACAGAAAAATTGCGAAGATGGTACAGAGACTTCCCATATACCCTACACCCAGGTCCCCCTCACGTTAGCATCTTACATAACAACAGTTTTGCTCCTGTCAAAACCAAGACTTTATTCATATCCCACCCGTTTTTCCACTAATGTTCTTTTTCTGTTCCAGGATCCAATCCAGGATACCCCGTTGCATTTACTCGTCCTGTCTCCTTGATCTCCTCCAATCTGTGACAGTTTCTCAGTCTTTTCCTGTCTTTCATGACCTTGACCTATTTGAGGCATACTGGTCAGGTATTTTGTAGAATGTCCCTCAGTCTGGGTTTTGTCATATTCTCCTAGTTAGACTGGGATTATAGGCTTGGGGACAAATCCCACTGAGACTCAGGTGACCTCACTTGATGAAGGTGGCGTCCCCCAGGTGTCTCGCCCACAGTGGTACTGTTCTGCCCTTTCCTTACTGTGTATGTGTGAGGAGCAAGTCTCGGGACCCAGCCCCCTCTCAAAGGGAGGAGAATTAAAGTCCGGTCTTCATATATAAAAAGCAGCACAGTAATTGATAAACGTGGGAAGACACCTCGTGGCTGTGCGAATGTCCAGTCTCCTCAAAGTTCCTCCCCCTGGCCCATCAGCGGATCTTGCCTGGGACAGTGAATACCTCGGTGGTCTGTTTTGTTTTTTAAATAGGCTCCATGCCCAACATGGGGCTTGAACTTGCGACCCCAAGGTCAAGAATCATGCTCTGCCGACTGCGCCAGGCAGGTACCCCTACTGTGGTACCCTAAGGATGCTTTTCTGTTGCCCTCGGTTCTACCCTGTATTTTATTTAGAGTTCTTCTCTATGAAGATTTGTCCATCCCACCCCATTGATCTTATTTGTACAGCCATTAATTTATATTGATATACACTCATGGATATTCTTTGTATTCTTTCAGTATAACCCAATACTATCACAGTTGTTTCACTCGGGTTTTTATAGGTTGAGCCTAGAGGCCCTGTTGGGTTGGCTCCTGTGTTCTTTACTCTTTGTTGTTGTTTTTTATCCCCTCAAAGCACCTCCTTACTTTCCAGCTCTCTCCCTGCCCCAGCCCAAGGGAGCCGTGGGTCCTTTTGCTAGAGAATGGTGGTAGAAACCAAGGTCTGCGCACTGGGCGTGTTCATCGCCGGGTGTCACTGCCTCCTGTCCCTCTCAGCTGGCAGAGTTTGGAGATATAGATCTGTGTATACAAACTGGTGTGAACACACACATCTGCATTTTTGAGTGTGTGTGTGCAGGTAGATGTCCGTGTCCCTGCTGATGAGTGCATGCTAGCCAGCTTTAACCCTAATCTAGGCCTGGAGGGTTCGCTCCGGCCTCCCCCCACCCCCTTGCTTTCTTTATAACTTCTTTCTCTGGTCAGCGGACACCTTTTAGTGGTCGTCTTATCGGCCACCATGGCAAAAATCAGCAGTGTTGGCCGTGCCTGCCTTCTCTAAGGACACTCTTCCCTTGGTTTCTGTGATGCTGCTGTCTCCTGATTTTCCTCCTCTGTCTTGTTTCTTTGCAAGAAGTTCCTCTGATTTCACCAATTCCTTAAGTGTTGGGGGCTCTTCTCTCCTCTCCCCCACCCCGCCATCTTACCCGCTTTTATGGTCTGTTTCCTGTCTCAGTGCTGGTGAGGCCCACTCTCTGTCCTTAGTCGCAGCCTCTGCCTTAAGCCCCACACTTGGGCGCCCTCAGCCCTGAGTGATCCCTGGGCCCTTAACACTCACTGTGTCCCAAGTTCTAAACCTTCTCCTCCTCCAGGGTGGCCCCTCCAAATCCCAAGTTGCCACAAAGAGCCCTGGGCCTCATCCTTGATGCTCCCCTCCCCAGCACATACACACAAACGTGTGCCCAGCCCGCCCCATCAGCCTCCACGGCTTGTGCAGTAGGCCTCCTGAGTCCCTCTCCCACCTGCCCTCTGCTCCCCTTTCATGGCCCTGCCTTGGTCCAGCCCTGCCTCTCCCACCTCATCTCTGCCTGGCTTCCTCCCTTGGCCCCTAGCCTCCTATGTCTCACTTTAACCCACCTCCACTTGGCAGTTAGAGGGAGTTTTGTGAAACACCACTCATCATGTCTTCTTGCTTGAAGCCTTTCCATGCTTCTCCAGTGTCCTCAGGACAAGGTTCTAGCCGATCCTAAAGGCCTGTGTGATCTGGCTCCTGACCACCACTCCGCCTGTCTCCCCAGCTGTTCAAGCTCCAGACACACAGAACTTCTGTTTCCTTGACGTGACCAGTGCTCTCACGTGGCCCCTCCCCCAGCCCCACCCCCTTCAGTCCCTTCAATTCTCCCCCAACCCACACTCCACTTCCGGTCTTCCCAGGCCTATTATTTTGAAAGGATCCCAGACATCATCCTCTATAAGGATGATGAGCAAAATGTATCCACTGGTTATTTCTGAGTGTTGGAAGGGGGTGGAGGCCTTTACTTTTAGGAAGTTTTTTGCAATGACTGTGTTTTTACCGAACACTAACATAACACCAATAGAAGCTGTGGGAGAAAAAGTTAGCAAGGGAGAGAATCCCATCGTGTTTGGATTTTAAGAGGAAAAACCTTTCAGGAAGCATCTTACAACTTTGAACATCCTGCGGCGGGGGCGGAGGCAAAGCGCGGGCCTGTCTCTGTGTGCGCTGTAACAGTCCACAGGCCGGAACAGACTTGCAAGGCGTGCTTGTCAGCTTTCTTTTGAATCTCAGTGGCTGAGGGGATTTTCTCCTATTGATTTTCACAGCGATTGTAAACACATCTACTTATGCAACTTCTCTAAATGGTGGGACGCAAGCACTTGGGACAACTGTCACATATAACAGGGTTTCAGAGGCGTGAAGGAAGGCAACTGAAGTATATTGGCCTGGGGACAATTCTTGTCTTTACTCTGATACCAGGGACTATTGGGGGACAATGAACTCCATGTAAAGAAAGTAGGAACACACCCACATGGAGACACCCCGTGGTTTTGAATCTGGCTGGAATGTGCTTTATCACACCTGCCTGCATTTCCACCGCGCTTTCTTCACACCAGGTGCCATCGTAAGCCCTTTCCATGCATGAATTCAGTCATCCTCAGCCCTTAGGCAGCTACTGTTGTCATCCCCGGGTCTCCATGAGGCATGAGTGTTGACATTGGTGACTTCAGGTTCCCTAGCTCATTAGTGACAGCCCCAGGATTCGAACCCAAGAATCCGAATCTGCCTTGAACCACCTTCCTCCCGATTCCATTCTTAGGGGATGCCCACATTTCTGATCATGCGACTTCTTCTTTTCAGAAGAAGGGCTTCAGTGAGCTTCTCCATCTGCTCAAATCTTTTTCGACATCCGCGATCATTTATAAAGAACAAGATGTTTTTTCACTTTTAGGGAAATTTTCAAACAAACACAAAAGCAGAGGGAAAACTCTAATGAATGTCCCCATCTCCCGGCTTCAACAGTCACGGCCATTCTTGTCCCATCCGTATCCTGCACATTCTCTCCCGTGCTCAGTTCCTTTACAGCAAATCCAGGCATGTCTTATTAAAAGACCTTTTTTAGAGGAAAGGTCACCTACTGTTCCTTGCCCCCCGTCCTCCCCCCTCTTGGCAAATTGACCGCCTTCCCGATCCTCTGTTCCCTTTCTCCTCGTTTTCCACATGCAGGCTGGTGGGCATGTGTGTGCCACTGTCATCGGGCTCTGTCTCTGGCTCGTTTCGTGTAACCCTACCCCCCAGGCACTTCTCGAGCCTGAAAACGATCCCTCTTAGTGACCACGGACAGGCTGGTGTTGCTTGGCCAGCCCAGCCTCTGCAATGGGACATTTAATCTGCTTGTGGCATTTTGCCATGATAGTGGCCTCTGCCCTTATTTGGGTTATTTTCTGGATGCCCTCTCCACTCATCCCAAGTTCAAGCCTCCTGAATTTGCACACCGTAACCCCACTTTAAGCACATATCCTTACCACAGTCAGAACAAAAGAGGGGTTTGGGTCCTTCTCTATTAATTGCCTGGGGGCTCCATGAGGTCAGGAGTCAGGTCTGTCCTTATCCCTGCTGTGTCCCCAGCATCACCCAGCCCAGGGCCTGGGACGCAGTAGGTGCTCAGGGGTGGTGATGCACTAATGAATGAATGATTGCCAAGGTCAGGAGCTGGGTATTTATCACGAGGGCAATAGGAAGCCACAGAAGTGTTTCAGACAGAACTGGACCCATTTTTCTCAAAACTCATGTGCATGTGAACCCCCTGGGATCCTGTTAAAATGCAGATCCTGAGTGAACGGGGCTGGGGGGGCTTTAGCAAGCCCCCTAGGGGCGCCAGTGCTCTGGGAGCAAGGGTCTAGGTGCTGCTCAGTGCAGCACGTGGCTGTCGAGCACTCAATGTGGCCAGTGTGAACTGAGACGTACCCACAGTGGAGGACGCCCACCAGAGTTCAAAGACTTAGTACAAAAAAAGAGAATGTAAAATATCTCGTTAATAATTTTTATATTGATCACATGTTAATATGGTAATATTTTGGATATATCAGGTTAAATAAAATAGATTATTAAAATTCATTTCAACTGTTTCTTTTTAACATGGCTGCTAAAATTTTTTTAATTACGTTCTGACTCACGTTTGGTGTTTTCCTTATGTTTCTGTTGGATGGTGCTGGTCTAGAACACTCCAGACTCCCTCTCACCTCTAAACATTTGCCCATGCTCTTTCCACTTTTTGGAGCGCCGCTCCTTCGCCTGACCGCCTCTTCACAACTAACTCCATATGGCTTTTGAGTCTCAACGTCTCCTCCTCCAGAAAGCCTTCCTTGACCCCCAAGGTGGGTCAGGTGCCCCTCTGGGCGTCTCCAACTCTGACTTACCCCCATCTCAGCCCTGACCATCTGTGATTTCAGCAACTCATGTCTGCCTTCCTCTCAAGACAGATAAGTCCATGAGGACAGGGACAAAGTCTGTGCCGGTCACCACTTTATCTCCAGAACCTGGCACAGAGTTAACTCAACACTTGTTAACGGAATGAAGAAACGACAAGAAGTGGGCCATGCGCACATTACAACTCTGGACAGTACCCTGGGAACGGTTTTAGAGGCCTTGTTTTGATGTGCCCGCCCCCCACGCATGGTCACTGCTCTACCGGCTTCACTGGGAGTGCGGGAGACGCAGGGTGGGGGTCCTCGGTCCCTTTGTAGACTTGTTCTACTTCTGCCCTGAGCTGCTCAGGGCTCCCATCTTAGCGTGTGTCCTCTGCTGGCCGCACAGCTCTGAATGAGGACTTCCTTTGTTAATTCATGCAAGCTGTCATTCGTATGACACAGATTTTGATACAGATTGTCCCCAGCCTGAGATTTCTTTTTCTTTTAATGGCACAGAAACATTGCTTTTAGGGGCGCCTGGGTGGCTCAGTCAGTTAAGCTTCCGCCTCTTGATTTAGGCTCAGGTCACGATCTCGAGATTTGTGGGACTGAGCCCTGCATCTGGCTCTGCAATGACAGCATGCAGCCTGCTTGGGAATCTCTCTCGGCCCCTCCCCTGCTTGCATGCACACTTTCTCTCTCTCTCTCTCTCTCTCTCAAAATAAAAAAACTTTAAAAAAAAGAAACATTGCTTTTAAAAAGTGGTCATTAACAAATAGTTTATTGGCCTTCTCCTTTGGGACTATTCTGTGCTTCGGTAGTGTTGTCATTCATTTGCTACAGAGAGATGCTCCCTTCATCAGTAATCGGAGGAAGACCAACGAAGACGGCCCCAAGGTCATCTTCCTCTCCGTCCAGCCTGTTTGTTCATGTGCCCTCGCTGCAGGCCCCCCGCTGTCAGCGTGGCCCTGACCTTGGTTCCCACGCTCTCCCCGCCCCCGTCCATCGCATCCGCCCTTTGTCATCCCCACCCTGCCCATGTCCCTACCCATCCTAGATTCAAAATTATAATCACTAAGTTCTCTTCCTCTACCTTGACCCCACCCAGCTGACCAAAGCCATCCCCTCACCTAGAGGGGAGAAGAGAGGGCCACACTGAGATTCTATTTTATGTCTTCAAATTAGCAAAACTTCAGATGACTGCAGGCGACCATCGGGATTAGGGCATCTCGTGCACTTCGGGTCAAGGAGCCAGTCAGTGCACCGTGTGGAGAACCATTTGGTATTTGAAAACTTCAGCCATGTTGAAGCTCTGAGTCCCTTATACTCAGCATCTCCATTCTGGGTACGTAAAGAGAAGAAATGTGAGCACACACGCTACGTGAGCCGTCCCAACAACGTTTGTAGTGATTCACCAGCAGAAAATTGAAAACAAACCTGACATCCATTAAAAGGAGAATGGATGGGGCGCCTGGGTGGCTCAGTTGGTTAAGAGTCTGACTCTTGATTTCAGTTCAGGTCATGATCTCATGGTCGTGAGATCAAACCCCGTGTCAGACTCCACACAAGCATGGAGCCTGCTTGAGATTCTCTCCCTCTTCCTCTCTCTCATGAATGAATAAATGAACAAATAATTAATAAAATACATGAGAATGGATGAATTGTGGTGTATTCGCACAGAAGAGTATGATGTAGCAGGATGGACCTACAGAAGCACAAGAAGAACATTGAGTGAATAGAACAAAGCTCAGAAGACTCCATATAGGAAGCTATTTTTGTAAAGCTCAAAACCAAGCACAAGAAGACATTGTTTAGGCGCCCAAAAATGTGTGACAAAACTAAATGTTAAAACAGCAAGGGGCAAGAAAACCTTTTGGAATTCATTGAATTGCATATGTAAAATGGGTACATTTTATTGCATGTAAAGAATGCCTCAAAGAGGCTGAGTGAAAGAGAAATATGGGCTGAAACTCTGTTCTGTCTCCAGATTTGCTGAGTCAGGAGGTGACATTTTGGGCAGGTGCCACTGTCTGGTGGCTCCTCTATCATGCCGAGGATAGCGCAGAGAAGAAAAAGGACCTAAGTTCTCAACAAAGTCACTGAGACCCACCCCCACCAAGGGACTTGGCTCTCTTTGCTTGATCTCCAGTTTCTAGAACTGTGCGTAGCAATTAGTTGGCATTCAATAAATGTGCATCTTTAAGTAAAAGTTGTATTGAAGTATAATTTAATTAAATGTGTCTTAAATGTTTGAACTTAACCCCTGGGACACCCTCCCCCTGGCTTTCTTGCCCTGAGAAGTAACACATTTCCTTCTGATTCAAGCTCTTTCGATTTGGGTCCTCATATGTGCAACCAAATGTATCATAACAGGTGACCCACACCGTGAGTGAGTTACTGCTAACATTTTAGGACTATGTGTCAGGCCCTGTGTCGAGGACTTTACCTGCATGACATCTTTGAATCTTCAACAACACCCCTGTGAGGTTGGTTTTGGGTCCTCCATTTAACTGAGTGCGCCCTAAAAGAGACCAGATGGTCGTGCTTGGTCTTGCCATCCACTGGATGCCTCCCGGCCCTAGACACACTGCTGTGCCACCATCGCCTTCAAGGCGTTCCAACACTTCAGTCCCATATTTAAGATCAAAGGCAAGTTTTCTGTATTCACCTTGCAGGAGCCACTGGAGGCATCCCAGTGGTTCCAATGATCTACTACATAACAAACCACCCCAAATCTTAGTGGCTTGAAACAGCTTATCATTATGTCGCATGGTTCTGTGAGTTGACTGGGCTCCACTGGGCAGTTCTTGCTTAAGGACACTCCTACCATTGCAGTCGGACATCAGCTGGGTCTGCAGTTACCTGTGGCCCAACTGGCTGGATATCAAGATAGTTGCCTCACGTGGCTGGCAGTTGACATTGACTGTGGCTGTGGGCTGTGGCTGCAGTGCCCATATGTGGCTCTGTTGGGCTTCTCAGCATGGTGGCTGGGTTCCAAGAGGCAGCATTCCAAGAGTGAGCTTTCTGAATGCCCAATCAGAGACTGGAAGGCTTTTTTTTTTTTTTTAATTTTTTTAATGTTTATTTTTATTTTTAAGAGACAGAGACAGAGCATGAGAAGGGGAGGGGCAGAGAGAGAGAGAGGGAGACACAGAATCTGAAGCAGGCGCCAGGCTCTGAGCTGTCGGCACAGAGCCCGATGCAGGGCTCGAACCCACAAACCATGCGATCATGACCTGATCCAAAGTTGGACACTTAACCGACTGAGCCACCCAGGTGCCCCTGAAAGACTTCTTATGGTCTAGCCTCAGAGGTCCAGAGGATCATTTGCTCTGTATTCGCTTGGTAAATCAGGAAGGGCAGGCTGGATCTAGGGAGAGGGCACCTGATCATATCTCTCTCTCTCTCTCTCTCTCTGTCTCTCCACTCTCTTTAAATGTTTATTCATTTTTGAGAGAGAGAGAAAGGGAGGCACAGAATCGGAAGCAGGCTCTAGGCTTTGAGCTGTCGGCACACAGAGCCCGATGCAGGCCTCGAACTCATGAACTGTGAGATCATGACCTGAGCTGAAGTCAGGCGCTTAACTGACTGAGCCACCCAGGTGCACCTCTCTCTCTCTCTCTTTTTTTTAATGTTTATTTTTGAGAGAGAGAGAGAGTGGGAGGGGCAGAGACAGAGACAGGAAAACAGAGGATCCCAAGCGGGCTCTGTGCTGGTAGCAGAGCCCAATTCAAGGCTCGAACTCATGAACCACCAGATCCTGACCTGAGCCGAAGTCGGACACTTAACTGACCGAGCCACCCAGGTGTCCCCCCATCCCCCCACTGCCGATCATCTCTTGATGGGAGAAGCAGTATGTGTGCTCTCCAGGTGTCTGCTTACATTGACATTTTACAGTGAGTTATGACTCATCACCAGGAATGGTGATGCACTGAGCATCAGCATCACTGAAGCACTGAGCCCCTCTCTCCATGGTGCCATTATCTCCAGGGCTCCGGGCCAGAGCCTTCACCTGGCATCGAGCCTTCTGTGGGGAGGGCCAGAGGTGGCTTAAGGTTTTGCTCTCTATCTGACTTTCCTCTGATGTCCTTCAGCTTTGAAAATTTTACCTTTTCATTGTTGTTAAGTAATTTTCTTTTTTACTAGAGCATAATAATACGTGCTATAAAGTGCACAGATATTAAGCTTAGCGTAGGTGAATAAACTTCCACCTCCAGCTCCATGGCTGGGCCTATTGAGGGGTGCGAGACAGATCGTTTGTTCTTGTGACACTCACGGTCACAGTGACTGGTCTCTGAGGAGCGCTCTGGTTCTCTGGGGGTTTTCTAGACAAACCTTCTGGGTGTAGGAAGACAGAAAGCCTACTCAGAAGCACTTTCATCTCCTCCTTCAAGTACTTGTATTTTAGTGCGTGTTTTATATTGTACATGTTAGTACAGGGTAACTTGTCGGGTACACACATAGAGTGGAGATGCGTATGGGAAACTTCTGGGGGGGGTGTGGTCCAAAAGATCGGAAGTCTTCTGGTCTAGAATTTCGGGGGGTGGGGGGACACAAACAGGACAGACAACTGAAGGTAAGGTGGTGTATTATAATCGAGGCATCACTGGGGCGCCTGGGTGGCTTAGTCGGTTAAGCGTCCGACTTTCGCTTAGGTCATGATCTCGCGGTTCGTGGGTTCGAGCCTCGCGTCGGGCTCTGTGCTGACTGCCAGCTCAGAGCCTGGAGCCTGTTTCAGTCTGTGTCTCCCTCTCTCTCTGACCCTCCCCTGCTCACGCTCTCTCTCTCTCTCTCTCTCCTGGAAATAAATAAAAAACATTAAAAAAATAAATAAATAAAAAAAAAAATAATAATAATTGGGGCATCACTAGGCCCCATGGCGTTAAAAGGACTGGGGACTGGAGAGGGTGGAGGTGGGGGATGTCGGTGGTGGTTTTCTGGAGGAGAGGACAGTAAAGCTGAGATATGAAGGGTGAGAAAAGTCTCGAGCTTCATGTACAGAAACTCCAGAAATGAGTTTGTGGTGCCGTTTAAAAAAATGCAACTTGGAGTGCGTGGGTGGCTCAGTTGGGTACCCGAGCATCTGACTCTTGATTTCAGCTCAGGTCATGTTCTCACGGTTTGTGGGTTCAAGCCCCACATCAGGCTCCATGCTGGCAGTGCAGAGCCTGCTTGGGATATTCTCTCTCCCCCTCTCTCTCTCAATAAATAAATAAACTTAAAAAAAAGATATTTAAAAAAAATGCAGGGGCGCCTGGGTGGCTTAGTCGGTTAAGCGTCCGACTTTCGCTTAGGTCATGATCTCGCGGTTCGTGGGTTCGAGCCCCGCATCGGGCTCAGTGCTGACTGCCAGCTCAGAGCCTGGAGCCTGTTTCAGTCTGTGACTCCCTCTCTCTCTGACCCTCCCCTGCTCACACTGTCTCTCTCTCTCTCTCTCTCCTAGAAATAAATAAAAACATTAAAAAAAAATGCAACTGGCTGTAAACAGCATCCAGATTAAGAATCTGTGGGGCGCCCGGGGGGCTCAGTCGGTTAAACGTCCAACCCTTGGTTTGGGCTCGGGTCATGATCTCACCGTTTGTGAGTTCGAGCCCCATCGGGCTCTGTGCTGGCAGCACGGTGGAGCCTCCTTGGGATTCTGTCTCCCTCTCTCTCTGTCCCTCCCCCACATGCTCTCTCTCTCTCTTAAAATAAATAAAAATAAACTTAAAAAAAAACAAAAAGAAACAGTGTAGCTAAGTCCCAGAAGTCCCCTTCATACCCACTCCCAACCATTACCTCCCTGTAGCATTTTAGTTTCTAAAAAAGTTGGGGCACCTGGGTGACTCAGTTGGTTAAGCGTCCAACTTCAGCTCATGTCATGATCTCACAGTTTGTGGGTTTGAGCCCCGTGTCGGCCTCTGAGCTGACTGATCAGAGCCTGAAGCCTGCTTCCATTCTGTCTCCTCTCTCTGCCCCATGCACACTGCTTGTGTGCATGTGTGCGCTCTGTCTCTCTCTCTCAAAAATAAATAAACTTAAAAAAGAAGATGACCCCAGCTCCAGCCATCTGACTATAACCGCATGAGAGACCCCAAGCAAAAGCCACTTGGCTGAGCTCAGCTACCTTCCAGAAATATGAATGATAACCGTAATCCATTATCATTGTTCTGTGTCAGTAAGTTTCGGGAGGTTTGTTATGTAGCAAAAATAACTGATATACCCCCTCCCCACTGATAACCACCCTCCTGATTTCTAACACCATAGTTATTGGGGGGGGGGGTTGCCTGATTCTTTATATAAATGAAATAATAAAATACATCAAGTTCTCGGTTTTCTCTTTTACCATGATCTCTGTGCTTGGGCCCTTCTCAAGAGAGGTTTTTTTCCCCCCCAAGAGAGTTTTAAGAAGTAGGTACACGTTTTGGCTTTCCGGTGCCCTGTCCTTTGAGGGTGGTGTAGTAGACATGGGTTATATTAGTCTGTCCAACCTCCATTCCCTTTTCTGGTTACCCAGAATTCACACACACACACACACCATCGGTCTATGTTTTGGATGCAGCTGAGGCCACCGGCTGATCTCAGGGGGCGAGCCAGTAACCCAAGCCTGATGATGAGAATATTCCATCTCCCTGCCCGCAATGATTGTTCAGCAATGGGCCAGTGACCCTGGTGGCCTGGCCACTGAGAGCCAGGGTGGGTTGAGATCGGAAGAAAGGGGATCTCCTTTTGGGATATGGTTCCCTGCTGTGGAATCTAAGGCTAGAGCAGCTGGGGGCCACTGTGAGAGGCAAGCTCACCTAAAAATGAAGACAACACAGGAAGTCAGAGGGAGAGAGAAAAAGAGAGTCCAGACTACCTCCTTGGCCCTGGGTCCACAGCAAACTTAACCTGTTTCAGTGATGTGAGCCTCTAAGTATCTTTCTTTTTTTTTTTTAAGTTTTTTAATGTTTTATTTATTTTTGAGAAGAGAGATAGAGACAGCTGAGCAGGGGAGGGTCAGAGAGAGTGTGGGATACAGAATCCCAAGCAGGCTCCAGGCTTCAAGCTGGCTGTCAGCACAGAGGCCAACGCGGGGCTCGAACCCACGAACCGTGAGATCATGACCTGAGCTGAAGTCAGACGCTTAACCGACTGAGCCAGCCAGGCGCCCCTAAGTATCTTTCATACTTAAGCCACATCAGCATCACCCAGGGGCCTCGAGAGAAATACAAATTCTTGGATCCTCCTTTACGGAACCACCAGCTCTGGAATGGGCTCCAGCAAGGGTTTTAGGAAGCCCTCCAGGGGCTGTGTGCCAAAGCGGATGGAGCACAGAGAGCCCCACTTGAGGTTCAAGCTACTTCTCTACCTCTGGCTCTGAATTTAGGTGAATTACGGAAATGACCATGAGATCACGACCTGAGCCGAAGTCGGACGGTTAACGGACGGAGCCACCCAGGCGTCCCTCCTATTCTGCAATGCTGGTGTGTGGACCAGTGTGTTCCTAGAGGTAAATTGCTCGGAAGAGTGCCTGG
Source organism: Crocuta crocuta (assembly GCF_008692635.1). Classification (NCBI taxonomy): domain Eukaryota; kingdom Metazoa; phylum Chordata; class Mammalia; order Carnivora; family Hyaenidae; genus Crocuta; species Crocuta crocuta. Next base: position 1,037,949 of record NW_027531899.1, read on the forward strand.
GACCCAGTCCGTGCTCATTAGAGTGAGATCTGTGCTTCTCAGACTTGGTCTCACATGAGAATCTCCTTGGAAGGCTTGTTCAAACATTGGCGGCCGGGCCTTCCTCACCCCACAGAGTGTCTTGCCTCTCGTTAAAGGGAGCCTGGGAATTTGCATTTTGAACGCATTCTCAGGCCAAAGTGATGCTGCCGTCCAGGGAACCCTGCTTTGAGAACCGCTGAGTTAGCTGTCCCTGATCTCCAGCTCCCTTTCTGGTGCTTCTGCGGTCACCTCAGGTGCTCTGGCATCGCTCTTTCCGCTGACTCGGGCCTCTGTCTCCTCCGCTCCCTCCCCTCTGGCACCAGTTTTGATAGTTGGATTCTCTGTGCTGGTAATCGGAGCTCTGAGCCCAGCTTTCCGCTGAGAGCGGCCCCAGCCTCCACCTGTTCGGGGCACCTGATTGATGGGTGCATCCACCACAACTGTTCCTTTTTTGGCGGCCTTCAGAACGGTCTCCAGCTTTCTTACATAAGCAGACACCTTTCCTCCCAACCCCAGGGAGGGGCCCCCTGTCACTCCTGACACCAGCTGTCTGGCCGTGCCAGCCCCAGCCACTCCCACTCACCCGACCCCCATCGCAGACATTTCTTTGCTTTGCCAACACAAAGGGCTTTAAAGGCAGCGCCAGGGGCGCCCGGGTGACTCAGTGGGTTGGGCATCTGGCTTTGGATCAGGTCACGATCTCATGGTTCGTGAGTTCAAGCCCCACATCGGGCTCACTGCTGTCAGTGCCTAGCCCGCTTTGGATCCTCGCTCTCTGCCCTTCCCCTGCTTATGCTCCTCCCCCACAAAAATAAACAAACATTAAATATTTAAAAAATAAAGGCAGGGCAGACATCTGAAGCTAAGGTCACATTGTGTGTTGGCTATACTCAAATGTTTACAGAATTAAAAATTACAAAGTGAAGACAGGGCCAGGGGCGCCTGCGTAGCTCAGTCGGTTAAGCCTCTGACTTCAGCTCAGGTCATGATCTCACGGTTGGTGGGTTCGAGCCCCGCGTCGGGGATTCTGTGTCTCCCTCTCTCTCTGACCCTCCCCTGCTCACACTGTCTCTCTCTCTCTCTCAGAAATAAATAAAACATTAAAAAAAAAAAAAAAGAAGAAGACAGGGCCAATTGAGCCCCCTCCACCAAACTCCTCTGCAGTGTGGCCTGCTAGCTGAAGCAAGGAGGTCAGTGCAGCTGGAGCTGAGCGCGAAGGGGAGGATGGCAGAGAGAGGGACAGAAGACAGATCATATAAGGCTTTGTGTCATGAGAAGAGCTAATAGTGGTAAAACTTTTAAATCATTTTTTAAATTGTGTATATATTGTATATATAGTACTATATATACATTATACATTTATATACATGTATCTTTGTATACTATATATACATTATATATAATACTACATATGATATCATATATCTTTGTGTGTACACACACATATTTGCACATTTATACATATATATATAGTTGAAAAAATTATACAGTGAGCACACATGTAGCCACTACACAGATAAGAAATGGGATATAGCTAGGGGCACTTGGGTGGTTCAGTCGGTTAAGCGTCCAACTTTGGCTCAGGTCACGATCTCATGGTCTGTGAGTTTGAGCCCCGTGTCAGGCTCTGTGCTGACAGCTCAGAGCCTGGAGCCTGCTTCCGATTCTGTGTCTCCCTCTCTCTCTGCCCCCCTCCTGCTTACACTCCGTCTCTCTCTCTCTCTCAAAAATACATGAACATTTAAAAAAATAAAAATAAATGGGACATAGCCAGTCAAAATCATCCCTAACATTTGTCAATCCTGGACCAAAAGTATAAATGGAGGCACCCTACCTGTAGTTCATCCTCGTCTCTTCCCACTTCTGTCCGCATCCTAAATCCTTGAGGGGTCGTCCATGCAGTTATGTGGACTCCCTCATCTCCATGTGAGAGCTTGGTACATCTTCCAGATCACCTCTTCCCTGTCTTGGATCTAGAGCCATGGTCTTGGATCTAGAGCCGTGCAGACCAGCATGACCTGGCCTGGGTGTAGGGTGCAAGGTGGGCTGGGAAGAGACGCACACAGGTGCTGGAAGCAGTTTCCGGAAAACTTGGGGGGGGGGGGATTCTAGAGAACTGGGGACTCTGAGCACAGTCTAGAACTTCACTGTCCAAGAAGGTAGTCACTAGTCACATATAGCTATTTAGATTTAAATTAATAAAAATGCAATAAAATTTTAAAATTCAGTTCCTCAAAAAGTTAAAATAAAATCAGTTCCTCAGTAACTCATTAAATAAAACTCATAAAAATAGGGTACTGAAGAATACAAACTTGGGGCGCCTGGGTGGCTCCGTCGGTTAAGCCTCCGACTTCGGCTCAGGTCATGATCTCATGGTTTGTGGGTTTGAGCCCCGTGTCGGGCTCTGTGCTGACAGCTAGCTCAGAGCCTGGAGCCTGCTTCAGATTCTGTGTCTCCCTCTCTCTCTGTCCCTCCCCTATGCACGCTGTCTCTCTCTCTCGGAAATAAATAAAACATTTTTTAAATTTTTTTAAAAAAGATTATAAACTGAATATATTCTCAAGTTAGTTAACATACAATGTAGTCCTGGCTTCAGGAATAGAATCCAGTGATTCATCGCTTACATATGACACCCAGTGCTCCTCCCAAAACCAAACAAACATTTTTAACCTCATCTCAAGATCTGAGTCCTGGGTGTACTTGCTGCTACTGGGTTTGACATTTGTTTTGATTACAAAATAATATGCCATATTTGATCAAACTTAAGATGCCTTGTAGTATAAAACACAGCATTGCTCTATTTACCACTAGGAAAGAAAAACTGCTAACAGTTATACTAACACAGTGCTTCATTACCACTTATAATATTTAGCATATATTTACTAAAAGAGCACTTTTAGATTTATTTAGAAAGGTTTTTTTTTTTTAAATGTTTATTTTGCTTTTGTGAGAGACAGAGACAGAGCATGAGCAGGGGAGGGGCAGAGAGAGGGAGACACAGAATCGGAAGCAGGCTCCAGACTCTGAGCTGTCAGCACAGAGCCCGACGCGGGGCTCAAACCCACAAACCGTGAGTTCATGACCTGAGCCAAAGTCGGACACTCAACCGACTGAGCCACCCAGGCACCCCTAGAAAAGTTTTTTTAAGATTTTATTTTTTTAGGGGCGCCTGGGTGTCTCAGTTGGTTAAGCGTCCGACTTCAGCTCAAGTCATGATCTCATGGTTCGTGGGTTCGAGCCCTGCGTCGGGCTCTGTGCTGACCCCTAGCTCAGAGCCTGGAGCCTGTCTTCAGATTCTGTGTCTCCCTCTCTCTCTGACACTCCCCTGTTCACGCTGTCTCTCTCTCTCTCTCTCTCACAAATAAATTTTTAAAAATAATAATTAAAAAAAAAGATTTTATTTTTTTAAGTAATTTCTACACCCAACACAGGGCTCAAACTCACAACCCCAAATCAAGAATCGCAGGCTGCCCCGACAGAACCAGCCAGGCGCCCCTAGAAAAAGATTTTTTTAACAGATCACTCTTTGTTATCTACAATGGAAAATATAAGCATAACTACTTGGTTCAGGTATTTCTACAATTTATTCATGCTCAGAATCTGACTTCTCCATCGTTTCCCTCAAAAACTTTATTGTGAAAATTGTTGAACATACAGTGAATTTGAAAGAATTTTATAGGGACCATATATCAACCTAGATTTACTATTAATATGCGTATATAGTTTTTACACCTGCTTTATACACAACTATGCATCTATCTGTCCATCAATGCAGACATTTTGACTCATTTTCTCATCTTCTGACTTATTTTCTGACTTAAGAGTTCTTGATGTTTGTGCTTCCCCATAAACATCGTCCTTGTGAAATCAAGCGTGTTGTTGATGGTGCATTTCTTAGAAAAACGCTCAACTATTGTCTCCAAACTCGGCTTTTTCCGTTCACTTGTTTCAGTGCCAGGGCTTCCAGACAACAACCGGGATTCATGTTCCTTCTTCAAATGGTTTTTAAGTGATATGTGCTGAAACATTACGGCATGCATCAGGACTGCTGTCCAGTGGAGAGCAACTAACAATATGATGCCTTCAATTACGGGATTAAGTCCGATTTCTAGAGATCTTGCAAAGTGAAAAAACAGTAAACAGCAGCTCAGAATTAATAAAATCATGTAGACACCACTGACTGAGATCTTACTGTATGGCTAGTGGATGTCACTGTGATGTTTTTCAAACTTTTTAATTTTTCTTAATGTTATTTAGTTTTGAGAGAGAAACAGAATGTGAGCAGGGGAGGGGCAGAGAGAGAGAGGGAGACACAGAATCCCAAGCAGGCGCCAGGCTCTGAGCTGTCAGCACAGAGCTCGATGTGGGGCTCAAACTCACAAACCATGTGATGTGGGGCTCAAATTCACCAACTGAACCGTGAGATCATGACCTGAAGTCCAACGCTCAACAGACTGAGCCACCCCGGCGCCCCACTGTGATGGTTTTCGGATGAGGAAATGTCTCTAAGGATCTCTTCCCCTCAGCCTCCCTCCTTCTGACTCTCATCTCCCCACCTCCCACCCCTGCCTCTCTACATTTCCCTCTCTGCCTCAATCACTTTCCCGGTGTCCCCCACCCCCACTTCTCTCCACCTCCCTTTCTCTCTCTCCCTGGTCTCCCATCTCAGCAGCTCTCCCTGTTTTGCCAGCCCTTAAGGTGACTCTCCTCACCGTTCTCACTCTTCTCCAAGCTGTAAGGAATGGCGAATTTGAGCTCCAGCTTCCTGACCCTCCAGCTGAGGAAGCTGGAGGAAAGGCAGAGGGAGGAGGTGCTAGAAAGGTGGGCCTCTCCCGTGAATTTGCAACATTTCTATGCCTTTTGAGATGATCACATATCATTTCATCTTTAACCTGTGAGTGAGCTGGGACGCACGGGCACATTTTTTAAAGTTTATTTATTTTGAGAGAGAGTGTGTGTGTGTGTGTGTGTGTGTGCGCGAGTGGGGGCGGGGCAGAGAGAGAATCCCAAGCAGGATTCTCCATCGTGGGAATCCACACGATCAACCATGAGATCATGACCTGAGCAGAGATCACTAACCAACTGAGCCACCCAGGGGTCCTTCAAAAGATTTTGGTAGTGTTCCTTTCTTTTTCTAGTCTCCGGACCACTTTCAAATCCTAGGAATTCTTTGTTTGACTGTATGGTAGAATTGGCTATAAATCATCTAATGACATTCTTAGAGTGTAGACCTTTTGCTTCCTCTGTTACTTCTTTGGTTATTGGTGTATTCAGATTTTCTACTTTTTCATATACCAATTATTGTCATTAATACTTCCATGGAGAAGCCCCTATTTTCATTCATTTGTTTGTTTGTTTATATTTTGGGGGGTGTAAAATATCCTCTGCTCTGTTGGTGCCTCTAGGATCCAGCCATTGTGGATCCTGACTAGACATCAAGGATAAGGGGTGGGTCTTAAGTCCTGATTGACATTGCTGGAAACACTCTCGTAAACTTGGATAGAAAATCCTCAGGCAAAACGGGTCGCAGTGGCTAAACACACGCCCACTCGTTGTTGACTGACCAGTTCGTAGACCTGGGAAGCAGCGGTCCCTGTAAATGGGGTGGAGGAGTGCTGCTCACCCCCAGTGGTGAGGACCGCACCATCACCGAGCACCATCTTGCATGTTATGTGCGTCTGGCGCCCTCTGGAGCTCAAATGTGGGTAGTGACCCTAGAGCTAGGCAACGCGGCGGCGGCCCAGGTGGCGCCCAATCTTGGCTACGCCTATTAATCTCAAACTCTTAGGACCTTGCTTGGTGCCCTCCAGGCTCACACTACCTAGTCAGGGTTCCACCGCCAGGACCCCTGCTTGGCTGCGGTATAAGACGCAGCCTCCAATTCGTCCAAGGACAGACACCTCCGCCACATGCAGGAAATTGGTTAAAGGTCTCTCCCCACTACCACCACCCCCACCCCCACTTCTTAATGTTTTAATTTTCTTCTCTGTTCATACAGCAGAATAATAAGATGAACACGCGTGTATCTACCACCCAGTTTAAAAAATATCTTGGGGGGCGCCTGGGTGGCTCAGTGGGTGGTTAAGCGGCCAACTTCGGCTCAGGTCATGATCTCACAGCTCATGGGTTCAAGCCCTGCGTCGGGCTCTGTGCCGACAGCCAGCTCAGAGCCTGGAGCCTGTTTCAGATTCTGTGTCTCCCTCTCTCTCTGCCCCTCCCCTGCTCACACTCTGTTTCTCTCTCAAAAATAAACATTAAATTTTTTTTAATATCTTGGGTTTTTCCTTAAATTTTAAAAATTATTCATGGGCACCTGGGTGGCTCAGTGGGTTGAGCATCCGTCCAACTGCACCTCAGGTCATGATCTCAGGGTTGGTTAGTTCAAGCCCGGCATCGGGCTCCCGGCTGTCAGCGTAGAACCTGCTTGGGATCCTCTGTGCCCCCACCCCTCTCTCTCTGCCCCTCTCCCTATTGGCTCTCTCTCTCTCTGTCTCAGAATAAAATATAATTAATAATAGTAAATAATAAATGTATGCTCACCATAAAGAAAAGTCTAAACAGCACAAGTGTATAAGACAAACCCCCCCCCCTGTGGTCTCACCCTCCAGCCCAGAGGCGGCTCCTGGGAACAGGGTTAGGTGCTCCTGCGTTTGCAAACCTGTGCTCACCACCTGGGCACGCTTTGTGCCTCTGCTCCTGTCCTGGGCCATCCTTACCTCCTGGGGTGTCATCGGTCAGCATCTGCAGCCTCATCGCCTTCTTGCTGGTAGCTGCGTTCAATGTTCAGAGTTAGATGCTTGGAGAGTTTCCCCCGTGTCCCTTTCTTCACGTTTTACCTCCAAACGGGCTCCTGCTGTGGTTTCCCCCAGGTGGGTCCTTCCTGACAAGCAGTGACTTCCTGTACTTGCCTGTCTCTCTCTTCAATCTTGGGGGCGGCAGCATGCCTTGTGTCTCCCCTCTCTTATGAATCCAGGAAGGGCTGTTGATTTTTCAGTCTGTTCATCTTTTTACTTGTTGACTTCCAAGTGCCTTACGTGTGGACCTGGAAAGTGGAAGTCTGAGGTCTGCATTCGCATTTTTTTTAAGTTTATATATTTATTTTGAGAGGGACAGAGAGAGTGGGAGCAGGGGAGGGGCAGAGAGAGAGAGGGAGAATCCCAAGCAGGTTTCACGCTGTCAGTGCAGAGCCCGATGCAGAGTTCGAACCCACAAAACTATGAGATCGTGACCTGAGCCGAAATCAAGAGTCGGATGCTCAACCGACTGAGCCATGCAGGCGCCCCCTTAGGTCTGCATTTTTAAAAATGTACATCTCATCACATACTCTCCCCCCACCTCCCAGATTTCATTCTGTATCAAACTCAGCTCAAAACTGTCTCAAACTCAGTCTACTTCCCCGGACATCATGGTTCCTGGATCAGTTTGGCAGTTTTCTGTGTCCATTTCCTGATCTGATTTAGAAATGCATCAATATGGCCAAATTCAGCAAAAGGCAGTTAAATTAAAAACCTGTGTAAAACCTCTGAACGTGAGGGACTCCATTTGGGGACTAAAACTTGATCCTGGTTTTAAAACCAGGACCTGAGGGACACCTGGGTGGCTCAGTCGGTTAAGCCTCTGACTCTTGATTTCGGCTCAGGTCATGATCTCACATTTCTTGGGATTGAGCCCCAAGCGGGGCTCTGCGCTGACAGCCTGGAGCCTGCTTGGGATTCTCTCTCTCCCTCTCTCTCTCTCAAAATAAATAAAGAAAGAAAAGAAAAATACAAGAGCTGAGGGGCATCTGACTGGCTTAGTAGGTATAACATGCGACTCTTGATCTCGTGGTCATGAGTTGAAGCCCCACATTGGGTGTAGAGATTACTTAAACAAATAAATAAAAACTTAAAAACATATAAAAAATAAAAACAGGAGCTGAACTGAACCACTGAACAGGACAAAGGCATATCACTGAACACAGGACTGCTGCACCCAAATGATCATATTTTAATAATGCAATTATTCGCAATATTACGGAGTATCTGCCTCATATCAAAAACTGTTGCTTGGCCTCAGGAAACTCAGAGCCCTGAAGGGAAAGACCATTAATAAGTCACAGAAATACAAGACCAATGTGATAACTTCTGTGAAGATGTACCCTAAGGGCACCTGGGTGGCTCAGTTGGTTAAGCGTCCAACTTCGGCTCAGGTCATGATCTTGTGGTTCACGAGTTCAAGCCGCGCGTTAGGCTCTGTACTGACAGCTCAGATGCTTCAGATTCTGTGTCTCCCTCTCTCTCTCCGCCCTTCTCCTCCTCACACTCTGTCTCTCAAAAAATAAATAAACATTAAAAACAAAATTTAAAGATGTACCCTAGAGGCCACCTGCTCAAAGTGTGGTTCCTGGACCAGCTGCAGCTCCACCACCTGGGAGCTTGTTAAAAATGCAGAATCTCCAGCCCACGCCACACCCACGGAATCAAACTCTGCAGTTTAACCAGATCCCCAGAGACTTAAAGGTATGTTCAAGTTTGAACAGCATCATTAGAGACAGTCACACAAGCAGATAGCCTGTCTGTGCCCTGAGACAGCCCTGCCTCCTCCCTCGCAAGTTGTCTCAAAGGGAATTTCTCTCTCCTGGTACCTCTGAAAAAGGAGCTGCGTGAGATGTCCTCCTTCCACCTGTTGGGCATTCTAGAGTGTTCCCCCCACCTTTCTGCAGAACGCACCACATTCTCTGGACTTTTACATGGTGCGTTATACCCTCCACCTGCCACATCAGACTCTCCCCACCTGCCCAGGTGATTTGACTCTGGGTGGGTGATGAATTTATCCCTCCAGCCACTCACCTCAAGTGACCTCCTTCCCAGCCTGCCTTGTGTAGCCGCACCCAGGCAAACTAAGCTAAGGGTGGGTGGTGGCCCAGCAAGACCAAAGAAATGACCCAGAGGCAGCGATCAAGACATAGGTTTGGGGTGCCTCGGTGGCTCAGTAGGTTGATCATCGGACTCTTGATTTCAGCTCAGGTCATGATCTCACTTTTCGTGAGATCAAGCCCTGCATCAGGCTCTTTGCTGAGAGCACAGAGCTTGTTTGGGATTCTCTCTCTCCCTCTCTCACACCCTCCCCCTCTCTCTGACCCTCCCCCACTTGCATGTGTTCCCTCTACCTCTCTAAATAAATAAATAAATAAATAAACAAACAAACCAAAAAAAACATTGTATTGCATATTTTTTTTAAAAGACCTAGGTTTATTGGGGGAACTTATACACAGGGAGTCCAGGAGTGGCTGAGGGGACAGAATGTCCATTGGAGAGCTTCCATTTCGGCGAGATTTTACAGTAGGCAACTTTCTGTAGCCTCTCCTGACCTGCATGGCCAGAGATCCAAGGAGATCAAGGCCCGCCATCTGGACATTCTTCCTTATAAAGGGAATGCCCTGGACTGACCACGCCCAGAGCCTCTGAGCTCAAACGCCGAGCAACAATTTCTCTACATATCCTGCTTGATGGAAAATATAGAGGGAGGACGGGAGCTGGGCCTTCCCAAGAGAGTGATGAAAGGGGGCATTCAGGGTGCGCTTTACAAACCAGCCATGCAGCACCTACCTTACACTTGAGCACACACTCAGGACAGCGCCATCACCTGGATCCGGTCCAGGCGCATTATCTCTGCCTCAAACCCCCAACTCGAACTGTCAGCGCCTGCCCTTCCTGATCTCCTGCAATGGCTCCATAAAGTCCAGCTGTTTCCGTTCTGTCTTTCGTACACTCCAGTCCTGCCCTCTCCCATTCCTGTCCTTCCCCTTGCATTCATGTATCTCACTCTTCCTCCCACCAACACCCTCCTGATAGGGATCACGCCTCCACTCCAACTCCCCCCACCCCGCCCTTCTCTCCCTTCCTTTCTTCAACCACCCTTCTTTTTTTTTTTTTTAATGTTTTATTTATTTCTAGGAGAGAGAGAGAGACACCGTGAGCNACACTCCAGTCCTGCCCTCTCCCATTCCTGTCCTTCCCCTTGCATTCATGTATCTCACTCTTCCTCCCACCAACACCCTCCTGATAGGGATCACGCCTCCACTCCAACTCCCCGCACCCCGCCCTTTTCTCCCTTCCTTTCTTCAACCACCCTTCTTTTTTTTTTTTTAATGTTTTATTTATTTCTAGGAGAGAGAGAGAGACACCGTGAGCAGGGGAGGGTCAGAGAGAGAGGGAGTCACAGACTGAAACAGGCTCCAGGCTCTGAGCTGGCAGTCAGCACAGAGCCCGACGCAAGGCTCGAACCAACGATCCGCGAGATCATGATCTAAGCGAAAGTCGGACGCTTAACCGACTAAGCCACCTAGGCACCCCATCTTCAACCACCCTTCTTAAGCCTGAACATTTCAGTGCACTTTGGCTTACTCTTGTCCTGGTCAGATTTAGTATATCTCTGCAGCTTCAGATTAAGGGACCTGTCATTTTACAGGTGATTTTGGAAGGGGAAGACATGACACATCGTAGAGGTGAAGAGACCAATGTGTAGCTTTCTCTTCTCCTAATGTCTGCTTTGTAACCCATAATTCCTGTCCTGCAGCTTTCTTACCTCTCTGAACTTTGGTGCTCTTCTCTGGGCACTTTGGCACCTAAGCTGTGACACTGAGATTTATAATAAGAAATATGTATTTGGTCTTGTCCCTGTTCCTGGCACAGAGCTCCTAAAACCCTTGGAAATTCCCCTGACAAGAGCCATAAAAGTGCCTTTTGTTACATTAATGAGGTGACTTTTGAAAAGCACCAAGGATGGTAACATTTTGGGTAGTATGGACATTTGAACAATATTAAATCTTCCAATTCAGGGTTCCTGGGTGGCTCAGTCGGTTAAGCATCCAACTTCAGCTCAGATCATGAACTTGGGGTTCATGGATTTGAGCCCAGAATTGGGCTCTCTGCTGTCAGCTCGGAGACTGCTTCAGATTCTCTCTCCCCTTCTCTGCCCCTCTCCTGCTCATGTTCACCCTCAGGCACTCACATAAACATTTTTTTAAAATTCTTGCAATCCATGAACATAGGAAGTCTTTCTGTTTATCTGTGTTTTCTTTTATTTTCTTCATCAATTTTTAATCTTATTAAAAAATTTATGTTTATTTATTTATTTTGAGAGTGTGAGAGAGAGAGCATAAGCAGGGGAAGGTCAGAGAGAGAAAGAGATAGAAAATCCCAAGCAGGCTCCATGCTGTCAGCACAGAGCTTGACATGGGGCTTCATCCCACAACCCTGGGATCATGACCTGAGCCGAAATCAAGAGTCAGACGCTTAACTGACTAAGCCACCCAGATGCCCCCATCAATTTTTTAAATAAACTTCACTGTATTATAAGTCTTCACCTGTTTGGTTAAGTGTATTCCTGTGTTTTATTCTTTTTGTTGCTGTTATGAGTGGGATATTCTTACTTTCTTTTCAGGTAGTCCACTGTTTATATACGGAAATGTGACTAATTTCTGTGTGTTGATTTTATATCCTGCAGCTCTACTAAATTTGTTTATGAATTCTAAAACTTTTTATTGGGTTGTTTTCTACATATATGACTGCAAAGAAAGACTCTTCTCCTCCGCTGTCAATACTTCACATCTGACACAACATGTGTGTGGATTTTCCCACACCAAGTACTTCTCAGACACCAACAGGGTGCGGGGTGTCCTACAATTTAATTCAATTCTGACATTATCTACCTGTCATAGCATCAGATCCCACATGGAAAGGTCTTAGTCCTACAAGACTGTCCCCCATGTCCAGCTCCAACTATAAGTACAAATTGTCACCTGTGCTTCTGACCCACCAGCTAGAAGTCAGGGGTTCCCAGTCTCCCTCCTTCGGTTCAGTTATTTGCTAGAACTGCTCACAAAACCCAGTAAACAGTTTACTTTATCGGATTACTGTTTATTGAAAAGGTTATGGGGGGTGGGGGCGCCTGGATGGCTCAGTCGGTTGGGCGTCTGACTTCGGCTCAGGTCGTGATCTCACAGTTCATGGGTTTTAGCCCCGCGTCGGGCTCTGTGCTGACAGCTCAGAGCCTGGAGCCTGCTTCAGAGTCTGTGTCTCCCTCTCTCTCTGACCCTCCCCTGCTCATGCTGTGTCTCTCTCTCTCAGAAATAAACAAAAACTGTGCTCGCTTCGGCAGCACATATACTAGAAATAAACAAAAACATTTTTAAAAATCTCTTTAAAAAGATTATTGGGGCACCTGGCTGGCTTAGTTGGTAGAGCATGTGTCTTTTTTCTTAAACATGATTTTTAAATTGTTTTTTAAATGTTTTATTTATTTTTGAGAGAGAGAACGAGTAGGGGAGGGGCAGGGAGAGAGGGAGACACAGAATCTGAAGCAGGCTCCAGGCTCCGAGCTGTCAGCACAGAGCCCAATATAGGGCTCAGTCAGACACTTAACCGACTGAGCCACCCAGGCACCCTAGAGCATGTGACTCTTGATCTCAGGGTTGTGAGGTCAAGCCCTACGTTGGGCTTAGAGTTTACTTTTAAAAAAAGCGGGGGGGGGAGAATAAAAAGGTTATTAATTTTTTGGTGAACTCACTGGCCATTAGTGATCAACTTAACCTCCAGCCCCTCTCGACCCCCTAGAGGTCTGGTTGTGGGGCTGGAAGTTCCAACCCTCTGATCCCAGGATTGGTTCCCTGGCAACCAGTCTCCACTCCCCACCCTGGTTTCCCAAAAGTCACCTCGTTAACATAAACTCAGGCTGGTTGAAAGGAAAAGGCCTTTTTTTTTTTAATGTTTATTTTTGAGAGAGAGAGAGAGTGCAGGGGAGGGGCAGACAGAGAGGGAAATAGAGGATCCGAAGCAGGCTCTGCGCTGACAGCAGAGAGACTGACGTGGGGCTCGAACTCATGAACCATAAGATCATGACCTGAGCCAAAGTTGGAGGCTCAACCAACTGACCCACGCAGGTGAAAAGGGCTTGTTTGGAACAAGACACTCATTTCACCTTCAGTGCATGGGGGCTGTATCAGGAACTGTGGGGGGAAAGTTTAGGAATCCCCTGGGTTTACACCTGGGATTAACAAGGCGTAAAGAAGTACAAAGCCAGAGGATGTTCACACCCGATTTTGGGTAAACAAGATTAGGACCTCAGGATAGAGCAGGGAGGGGCAAAGCCACCCAGGATAGAGAGGGGGGTGCAAAGGCACCCAGAATAGAGAGGTGGGCAAAGACCCCTAATACAAAGGTATATGAGGTAAGCAAGATTAGGTGTTCAGGGGGGAAAACGCTCCCCAATTTAGTACGATAGCAGAAAGCTGCTTTCACAGGAAGAAAGGATTAAATTAGGTAAGCAGGTAAATAGGGCTGTAGACCCACTGCACTGTGGGGTGGGGAGGGTGAAGTTGCCCAGAGCGGAGATGATTAACAAAAGAAAAGATGCCTTGTTAACCCTGAGACAGATTCCTACCTGTCTCATCCCCCTAGGCTAGCTAAGATAAACAGAGGTGGTGCTTCATGTCTGCTGTAAACAATCTTCTGTCCGACTGCCCAGCACCAGGATTTTGTTCTGGACTAACACAAACCCCTAACCCCAGATATCTTCAAGACCCCCTTTCCCTCACATCTCCAAGTTAATCTTCATTGTCTCTTTGTGCACGTCCATCACCGTGTTTGTAAACCTTCTGATCCTAATAAAAATGGGGCAAGGACCCTTATTTGGAGCTCTTGTCTTTTCCTGGACATTAGCCATTTCTAGTTTTAATCCTGCGTCCCGCTTTCTTGCTAGACAAAAAATAACTTTATTTAGACTTAGACTCTACGACAAGGAACCAAGCACAGAACCCAAATATTAGGACAAAAGATGCCCCTAAGGCTCTAACCACTGGTGAAATTACAGGATTTTGAGTGCTGTGAGCCAGGAACTGAGGAGGAAGACTAACATATACAGTTGACTGTTCGGAGCCATTCTGAACTCACTAGTTGAGAAAACTCCTTGTGAGGTTAAGGCAAGTTTGCACGGTCTCTTGCCGTCAGATGACCACCGATATCCACCCCCACTTGTTTCTGCTTGGACCGGAAGCATGTTGTTGATTGGTATTCAGAGTGACTTATTCTGGCTTTGAATATGCTGATTGCACCCTGTGCAGGAGCCCATTGTAGGAACTTCTTCTTTTGTGATTATGGGAGCAAACATTACACCTCCTGAAAAACCTGTTTTTCTTAATACTTCCCCTTAAGCAAACAGGCTAATGACCCCTGCTCACAAAGAACTAACTTTTGCCTTTGCTATGCTAAAAACGTTGTCTTGTTTGTATCTGAGTGCTAAAGATACCTAAATCACCTACGTCAGTCACTATTGATAAAGGTCATGCATGAGTCTTCTACAAATCTATGTGCTGGGAAATTTTTACATATCAAGAAATTTGTCATCAAAAACCATTGTCTAAGGCAAAGGCCACTTCTGTGCTGTCCCCTAAACACTTAATAAAGTTGAGCCTTAGTCAGAGCCGAGATGCCTGCCTGGTGACCAGAAAGCATCCCATGGCTCTCTCATCCCTCCCTCAACACTGTTGGACGAGAGCTGTTGACCCTTGAACAACATGGTTTTGAGCTGCATGGATCCACTTATAAGCTGATTTTTTCATAAAATATATATCTAGTACTGTAAATGCATTTTTCTCTTCATTATGATTTTCTTAATAACACTTTCTTTTTTCCAGCTTACTTTATTGTAAGAATACAGTATATTCCGCATATATAGAATATGTGTTAACCAAGAGTTTATGTTGTAGGTAAGGCTTCCGGTCAATAGTAGGCTATTACTAGTTACATTTTGGAGGGAGTCAAAAATTGTACACCCGTTTTCAGCTATGTGGGGCTTGGTACTGAAGAGCCTGAAATTAAGTCCTCCATTAAGAGCAACCTCGGGCTGCACCGTAGCCCATTTCCAGGAAAAGCTTCAGCTGAAGCCACCCTCAAGACCACCCTCGGATCAGCCAATCAAAAGAAATGTGTAACATTCCTGTGGTCTGAGTCAGGGCTGGGAACTGCAGGTAGTTACTCTGTACAAACTAGCCAATCACTCGCTCCTTGCCTAAACCCCAGGTAGGCCCTTGAGCTCACCTTATAATTGGTCATTTTCAAAGGATTCTCAAAGGTCATGATTGGGTCCCGCCAAAAGTAACAGACGCCTCACGGATACTGAATGGTCAAAACCATAGCTATGGGTGTTGTACAATTATGATTGGTTCTTATGTGATGATGCAAAATGTACAACGTGTGCACTGTAACAGCCCCCTCCCTTACCCCATAAAAACCCTGTTCGCCATTGTTCGAAGCTTCTCCTTGCTGCCGCTGCACCGGTAGATGGGTGAGCCCCTGCTCCAGCTTGTAATAAAGACCCTTATGTACTTGCATCGGTGACGGCTCCTTAGGGGTCTCAGGGGACTCACGATTCGGGGACAGCAGGCACTGCTAACCATAATGTCCATAATGTCCAGGGATCAACTGTACTTTCTTATTATATCACAATATCACAGTCCACCCCCTGATCTTCAGATACAGATCTTTTAAAGCAAATTGATTATAAAAGTCAAAGAATACTAGCACATTACTAAGATCCCATTTCAGTTATTAATCTAGTCCAATATATATAAAAGTGTCAGGGCACCTGAGTGGCTCATGTATATATATATATAAAAGTGTCTCCAGGGAAAGGCTATCCAGGTTTGAAGCTGCCATTTGATCTTGTCAAGGTTCCAAAAGCAGACATATTCTTGGCAAATGTAGCTTCACCTGGTCAGGCATTGGGTACAATTGAGCTAAGAGACAATATTATTTCTTGCTCTGAGCCTCTTTTGACGTGTTAATGCAATGTTTGATCTCTCCCTCATTATGTAATCCATGTATTCATTTCTTTACCCTCAGCTACTATTCCTCCTTTCTCCATTTATGCCCAAACTTTTCCACCCTTGGAAGACAGCTTGAGTTTGGCCATCATACTGGTCTGGATTGCAACAGAAGAAGGAGTCCCTTCCCCAAACCCACTCCTCCCACAGGCTATCTCCACCACCAGGCAATAGAGTTGCATCTGTTGTTAACCCGAGTTTTGCCAGATGGGATGAAGGCACAACCCATCCCATCAGGCCCTTAGGAATTCTGGGGCGCCTGGGTGGCTAAGTCGGTTAAGCGTCCGACTTCAGCTCAGGTCATGATCTCATGGTTCATGGGTTCGAGCCCCGCATCAGGCTCTGTGCTGACTGCCAGCTCAGAGCCTGGAGCCTGTTTCAGATTCTGTGTGTGTCTCTCTGACCTTCCCCTGCTCACACTGTCTCTCTCTCTCAGAAATAAATTTTAAAAAAACATTTAAAAATAATAAATTAATTATTTTTTTAAAAAAAAGAAATTCTTACATAAGGTTTAAAATCACACAGTTTCTTAATTAGGAACCATCCTCTTCCCAGCTTCTGGTGTTGTAACCCAGGTCCTGTGACCGCCGCGTCAGATAGGGTACAGACTGTAGAGGTGATATGGAGAAGAAAGTACATCAGCCCCTTCCCACCCCCTTTCCCCAGATCCACAGAAAAACAGAGGCTCTATCCAGTGGGGACACTCCTTTAGCCCCACTCATGTTGAGTGTGAGTGAGCACACACTCGTGAAGGTGTGTGAACCAGTCTTTCATGCTTCTCTGAAAAGCATGCACCTCCCCATTTTAGACAGCCAGTTTTGAATTTCTGGTTCCAGCTCTCCATCCCCCTAGTACTCTGGCGAAGAGCTCTTTCTGTGCGTTGTCAGACAGTGGGGGCTGTAGTGTGTCCCTCATCTGAAGAAATGACAGTCAGCTATCCAAACTGGTACCATCTTCTAGTTCTCTATGATGCCCTAGGATCACAGCACTCCAGGCGATCTGAAGGGTTAACTTGCTTCAAGTTAACACACTCTCTTGCTGGCCGACTCAAGGCCCTTGATCTGTGACAGAACTAATTTGTTTTCTTTGAGATATGCAGACCACTGGCCTTGGGGAATAAAGGGCCAAAATGTCCCCAGGCCAAAGACGACAAGCAAGTCTGTTTGAAGCCCGCTTAGCTTTCTGATGAGTCTAGCAATCTTTTAGCGAAATGTTTTCCTTTCTTAAGGTCACACGACTGACTTTGCTGACCTCTCTGCTTCCCTATAGACCTTGCCCTCCTTTTTGGAAAGAGCAGAGTACTGTCACATGACCCCCAGGTACCAAGGAACCAGACCGTCTTGCACAACCCACCCAAACTCCAAGCACCAAGGAACTAGAACTTCTTGCACAACTTCCAAGCTCTGAGATAACTCTGTAGCTGGCACCATTGAGTCTGTACGTAATCAAGAAATGTCACAGACTGCTGCACTCCCTTAACCCCGTTAAAAAATCTCTGGGCCAGGCCGAAACCTGGGAGTTGGCCTTTGGACAAGAGTCTGCCTCCTCCCCAGGCGACCGGTCTCCCGAATAAAGCTCATATTCCTTTCCGATCAAAACTCATCTCTTGATGGGCAGCCAAACTTGGGGTTTCAGGAACATGTACAAGTCCTTCTGCCACTGGGTAGGCAAACCCGGTCCCAAGTCAGTGTCTATTCCTGTCAGATCCCATCTGTAGTCCCCTCCCCGACTCCTCAGGGCTACCAGCATCAGTCTCACTTACCAGCTACCACCAGGTTCATACCCCTAGGGAATCTGCCACATAGTGATCTGTAGACTCTGTCTCTTGTTGGCAGATAAGACAGCTCTTATTGGCCTTTTGTACCCAGAGGGTGCGAGGGGAATGGATCTAGATTCAGCCCACATCTGCATTGTTGTAGAAATATCCATTCATCTGGGCACCTGGGTGGCTCCAGTTGGTTGAGTGTCCAACACCTGGCTTTGGCTCAGGTCATGACCTCACAGTTTGTGGGATCAAGTCCCACTTAGAGCTCTGCGCTCCCAGTGGGGAGCCTGCTTGGGATTTTCTCTCTCTTCCTCTCTCTGCCTTTCCCCTGGTCTCTCTCTTTCTCAAAATAAATAAATAAACATTTAAAAAGAAAAAGAAGGGGCGCCTGGGTGGCTCAGTCGGTTAAGCGTCCGACTGCAGCTTAGGTCATGATCTCACGGTTCATGGGTTCGAGCCCCGCGTCGGGGTCTGTGCTGACACCTCAGAGCCTGGAGCTTGTCTTCGAATTCTGTGTCTCCCTCTCTCTCTGACCCTCCCCTGCTCACGCTGTCTCTCTCTCTCTCTCTCTCTCTCTCTCTCTCTCTCTCAGAAATAAACAAAACATTTAAAATGTTTTAAAAAGAAAAAGAAATATCTACTCATTACATGACCACTAGAAGCAAGCATTCAGCAATATTCACTTGTTGAATCCAATCACCTTCCAAATCTGGAAAGGGATTCTTCTGATGGGCAACAACATGTCCTACTTTTATGCACCCCTCAAATTCCCATAGTGATTTCTCTAGGCCCATTCCCCCTCTCGGGCATCCCTTGATTAGGGAAGGTTTCCGCTGCTCTTCTGCCTAACCATACAGCCAAGCCATTGGCCATTGTCCATGAATCAGTAACAACCTGAATACAGGGACCTATTCTACTGGTCAAATCCTCCATTCTGCTAGGAAAACATGCAATTCAGCCCACTGAGCTGACTTTTTTTTTAACTTTCTTCAATCAGAGCATCTGTCTTCCAAACAGGATGCTCTCCATTCACCTTGGAACTTTGGGCCACAGGATTAAGCAGTACTTGGTCAATCAACTGAGAGCTGTTTATAAGTAACACCAGAGTCCAGTGGCTCCTCTCATGGCTCCAAAATCTCTTCTAGAAGAAAAGAGGCTCTCTCATGTCTCCTTGCATTCCCCAGGCAGCAAGATCCTGAATACATGATTTCCATTTTATTATGGAATGTTCTGGGCACTGACATCTCCAGTAAAGCATCTCCCCAGCGTCACCCAAGACATTATGGGTATTTCTGATTTCAAGATAATTTAAGGTCCATTAGTCAGAAGGACAGTTTCCATTGTGTCCAATAGCAAACTCATAGGGATAGCAAGCTTTCCTCTTAAATGGGAATCCTCTGGTCCAGACCCCAGTCATCATTACTGGGAGATGCTCACAGGCTTTTGCCAGGAGGCCGAGTCTACACTTGACATAGGGCAATCGCACAGAGAATTTGTACTACCGGCACTCAGGCTTCCATTCTGCACTGCGGGGTCTAGGGCAATCTTACTGGTTCTGGATTTAGCACTTCCAATTAATATTGTGGATGGAAGGGCAGATTCACATGCTTTCTGGTTTACTGTATGAGATAGGAGAATCATTCCCCACTTGGACACAACGTCCACATCATAACACCACCAATGCATGGGAATCCTTTTGAAACATTTCAATGACCATAATCCCACCAACCCTTGTATCTTCATGTTCTCTCAGTCTGATTGTAGCCTGCATCAGATGCATTTTGGTACCCATGTCAACGAGGTCTGGAAACTCCTCCACCCCCTAACCATTTTACCCACTCTTGTGCAAGAGACTTTGGGCTTCCAGGGAGAGGTTGAGCCTAGAGACCTTTTGCCAATCTTCATTACAAGGCAGGTTTCTCATTATCATCTTTGACTCATGGCTTTTAGAATTTCTCTGAACTAGGGTAAATAGAACAGGCTCGTTTGGGGTTCTTTAATGTCAGGAAGCCAGAGGGGTCCTTTTGGCCTGCCCAACCTTGGGTAGTACTATATTAAAATCTTTGTTTGAACTCCATGGATGTCCATTTTATTCATCTCAATTTTTTTTATTTTGGGGAAACATTTTATTCATATCATTTCTTTTTATTTTTGAGAAACAGAGAGCATAAGTGGGGCAAGGGCGGGGCGTGGGGGGACAGATGATCTGAAACAGGCTCCGTGCTGACAGTAGAGAGCCTGATGAGGGGCTCAAATTCACAATCCATGAGATCATGACCTGAGCCAAAGTCAGATGCTCAACCAAGCCACGCAGGCTCCCCTCATCCCATTTCTTAATAAGCACCTAGCCAGCAAGGGTGTGGGTGTTCATGTGGTGGATCAGGACCAGTGTGGACGGGGTTGAAGTTTCAGCTCCTATTGCAGGGGTTCTTGGTTTGCAAGCTCCCCAGGAGCTTGCCAGATATGATTTGAAACCAGCCACCATACAGAGAGCAAGGAGAGACAGAAGAAAGAGGCAGACTACTCCAGATTGGTAAATAACAGGTTTAGTAAATGAGGGAATTTACATTGGGTATGGGGAAAGGCAAGTGGAATGCACGTTCCAGGGACATGGAGGGGGCAAGGAGCCTCTGATTGCCCATGTCCAGCTCATGGGTGAACCAGCAGTCTTATCTTTTCTATAACCTTTTCCAACAGAGGCTCAAGGGCTTGGACTCTGGGCAGCTCCATCAGCTGGGATCCATGTGGGTGAGTCCTCAGTGGCAAAAATTGCAGGTGTCCCTGAGGGCCTCGTGGTGAAAGCTGCTGGTGTCTTCCTGCTCTCCTTTTCTTCTCAAGTGGGAAGGGTGGAGGGGGTGGGGGGGTAAGTGCCTCACAGCCAGGGAGATCCCTCTTTGGCAGCAAACTCTGTAGAACTGGGGATGGGATGACACAGCTAAAATGCCTCCTATGCTTTTCTGTGAGGCCTCAGGTTTTATGTTCCTCTGGGTTGCTGGGGCTTCTTGCTTGCACTCCAGAGCTCCCTCTGAGCTATTTTCATCAGTGAGTAGTTAGTTGTTAAACCACTGTTTTATGGAGACACAAGTGCTATGACCTCCTAGTCCACCACCTTGCTGATGTCACTCTAACTTTTTTAAAGAGAAAAAGATGGTCCATGGGGAACAGGCGCAGGGGAGCTGGGTCTATATGGCTTTAGTTAGGGAGCTTTCCTGGAGCTAGGTCAATTGGGACAGGCTAGCACCCATGGAAAACTAGCTGGTTTCTGCTACCATCCAAAAGGCACCTATGACTGTTCTTGACACTGAAATTTGGTTGAGAGGGTACTCAGAGGACAGAAGTTATAGGCAATGATAAAAGGTAGATTCTTGGGGAGCCTGGGTGGCTCAGTAGGTTAAGCCTCTGACTTTGGCTCAGGTCATGATCTTTCAGTTCACAAGTTTGAGCCCTGCATCCAGCTCTTGTGCTGACAGCTCAGAGCGTGGAGCCTGGAGCCTGCTTCAGATTCTGTGTCTCCCTCTCTCTCTGCCCCTCCTCTGCTCATGCTCTGTCTCCCTCTCAAAAATAAACATTAAAATTTTTTAAAGGTAGATTCTTTTTTTTAAGTTTATTTATTTTGAGAAAGAGAGAGAGAGAGCATGGCCGGGCGTGGGGGGGGAAGGATCAGAGAGAGAGAGGGAGAAAGAGAATCCCAAGCAAGCTTGGTGCTGCTATCAGCAGAGTTGGATGTGGGGCTCAAACTCACCAACTGTGAGATCATGATGACCTGAGCCAAGATCAAGAGACACTTGACTAAGCTACCCAGGCACCCTAGATTTCGTTCTAGCCCAGGTAAATTCCTGGGCTCTGATCCATTTAGACTTCAGTTGACCCATGAAAGCATTTGGAAATGTCTCTCAGCTGGTAAGAATTTGGATCACAGACCTATCTCAATATCCCCTCAACTGGGACACTTGGGGGAGAGGTACTGATCTAAATTATCATCCCCAGGTAAGGCATATTGTTGTATAAACTCATCTATGTCATAGGGAACGGAGGCCCAAGGAGGATCAGAGTCCCCCAGACATATCTGTTGGAGATCATGTGGCTGGGAATCCCAAGATGAATTCCACTTGGAAGGACCAGCTCCTCCAGATTGCTCGATATTAGGAGACTGCGGTAGTTCATGGTCACAGGTATCCAAAATACTGAGACTCTTGGGATGAGTGTTCTCTGAAGCTGCAGGTAAGGAGGACTCCTCCTCCTTAATTGAAGTCATATGGTTTGGTGCTTTTAGTGACGAATGTGAATCAGTTTGTTGTAGTTCCTTCTTTCTTTTGACACGCTGGTTCTTAAACCAAGTCTGGGGAGAGAGGAGGTGAGCAGGTTAATAAAGGGGAGGAGAGGCAGGTCCAAAGGGGAATCCTCATATTCCTCGGGAATTAGGTTCTTTTGGTATGAAAAGGCTAGTGTCGCATCTCTTCATAGTCATCTGAACAAGGGACATTCCTTCTATCCTCTGCTGTCCTGAGTTCCAGAAGGCAAAGGGAGCATAGGATTATGCTTGCAATGGATGAAATGGGACAGAGCACTCAAACCCTAGATCAGAAGGGGTTAACGCAAGGTGCTTCTGTCTTCTGGATGCTCAGTGTTTTCAGAGATGATTCTGAAGACCAAGAATATGGAGTGGGGGTCTGACTTGGGATGCCTTCAGGATTCACCAAGGGATTCTCATTCTCCAAATACTCTGTGGAAACTTAGTTGCAAGGCATCTAAATGACTGAATGTTCTGATTAAGGAGAACGTAGACATAAACAGGAGCTGACTCCAATGGGCTTATCTGGGATCCATCCTTAGGTAGCATTGTGGGTCTAGAGTCAGAAAGGTCTGGGTTCAAATACTAGCTCTTATGTTTATAATCCTTAGAGGATTTTCTGTGAACCTTAGCATTCCCTAATAAAATGGATGGTCATAAGAATAAAAATATAAGACATTATCCAGACACATACCAGTTGTTCAATAAATAGGAATTATGTGATGATTGAAGTGTATGTGAAGCTCTGGGTTAGGCGTTCTATCCAGACACACACTTAGGGACATACCTTTATAACTGATTCGTCTAGCTGAGTAGATGAAATAAGTTCCATCATGGTAGCCCAATCTGGGTACATGGTCTCTTCAAACACTTGTTTTAATGTTTGAAGCTGTTCTGCACTAAAGTGTGTGCGGCTCCGGCGAGTATACCTTCGATCTGCAAGAGGAATAGACCAAAGCTTTCATTAAAGAGTACATTCAGAGGTAAACTTCTTACCTGAGCCTGAGCCGAGAGCCAAGAGCTTGGTCTAAAAAGCTGACTCGCGGAAGCCACTCTTCATCGTCTTGCTGGGATTGCTCTGCGCCACTGAAATTGTTTCCCCTATGAGATAATAGTTCAGTCCTGGTTTAGGGCAACTGACTGTCCTAAGTGTCCACCTGCTCTAGAGGAATATACTGGGTCTGGAAAACAGTGTGGAGGTTCCTCAAAAAATTAAAAATAGAACTAACCTATGACCCAGCAATTGCACTACTAGGTATTTATCCAAGGGATACAGGTGTGCTGTTTCGAAGGGGTACATGCACCCCAATGTTTATAGCAGTGCTATCGGCAATAGCCAAAGTATGGAAAGAGCCGAAATGTCCATTGACAGATGAATGGATAAGGAAGATGTGGTATAGGGGCATCTGGCTGGCTCGGTAGGTTAAGCGTCCGACTTCGGCTCAGGTCATGATCTCACGGTTCATGGGTTCGAGCTCCACGTCGGGCTACTGTGCTGACAGCTAGCTCAGAGCCTAGAGCCTGTCTTCGGATTCTGTGACTCCCTCTCTTTCTGACCCTCCCCTGCTCACGCTACCTCTATCTCTCTCTCAAAAATAATTTTAAAAAGAAGAAGATGTGGTATATATATATGTGATGGAGTATTACTTGGCAATCAAAAAGAATGAAATCTTGCCATTTGCAACTACATGGATCGAACTGGAGGGTATTATGCTAAACGAAATTAGTTAGAGAAAGACAAATATATGACTTCACTCATGAGGAATTTAAGATACAAAACAGATGAACATAAGCGAAGGGAAGCAAAAAATATAAAAACAGGGAAAGGGAAAAAACATAAAAGACTTAAATATAGAGAACAAACAGAGTTGCTGGAGGGGTTGTGGGAGGGGGATGGTCTAAATTGGTGAGGAGCATTAAGGGATCTACTCCTGAAATCATTGTTGCACCACATGCTAACTAACTTGGATGTAAGTTAAACAATAAATAAAATGGAAAAAAAACCCTAAACTAAAAAAATTTTTTTAAATAGAGGAATATCCTAGAAACTCATAGCTTAGAACAATGAACCAAACTAGTGGGAGAAAATATAACTGTCCTCAGGGGGATAACAGAGGGTACTGGCATGATATCAACATTGGATGCATTTGAGTTCATCATATGATTCATAGAATGAGACTCTGTTGCGCTAATCAGCCATAGACTCAGACCCACTGCCATCTACACTGGACAGCATGTGAGATCCTGAAGCTGATTTGGCCATTTATCAATGAGGCCAGTGAGGGGATCAGGTATGGAGCTTAGTGACCTAAGAATGACCTGAGATTCTCCCATTTATTAGCTTTTGTCACTCTGGGAGTATCACTACACTGGCATTTTTTGCCCCTTTTCTCTGCCAGTAAAATGGTCCCCTATAGTTCACTTGCTTTGGAGAAGAACTGAGTATCCAGAAAGCAAGTCTGTTTAATTACAGCCTTGGTGTATAATAGGTGCAGAGTAGGTTTTTTTTTTTATTGTTTAAAATATAAATGTAAAACCATGGCATCCAGCAATATTTGGTCCATTTTATTTATTTATTTATTTCTAGGAGAGAGAGAGAGAGAGAGAGAGAGAGAGAGAGACCGTGAGCAGGGGAGGTCAGAGAGAGAGGGAGACACAGACTCTGAAACAGGCTCCAGGCTCTGAGCTGGCAGTCAGCACAGAGCCCGACGCGGGGCTCGAACCTACGAACCGCGAGATCATGACCTAAGCGAAAGTCGGACGCTTAACCGACTAAGCCACCCAGGCGCCCCTTGATCCATTTTCTATGGGAGATTCTATTTATGTAGGAGGCCCTTATTCTTCATAGAGACCCATACACTCAAAAAAGCCATCCTGCTCCCCAACCACCCCACTGTTCAGACAAGAGGTCATTCAGATTTCTCATAGCTTTTCAACATCTATTGAAACACCAAGGGGGTGGGGGGAATTATAAGACCTTGGAGGAAGTCTTCAAACATCTGGGAGACAGAGAGAGACAAAAAAAATGAAGCAGGAGGAGGAGGAAGAGGCACAAGTTAACAAACAGAAACATTTTCCTTAAGAAAAGGAATAAAAGATGGGCACCTGGGTGGCGCAGTCAGTTGAGCATCTAACTTCAGCTCAGGTCATGATCTCACAGTTCATGAATTGGAGCCCTTCATTGGGTTCCCTGCTATCAGCACAGAGCCCACTTCGGATCCTTTATCCTTCTCTCTCTGCACCTCCCCCAGTTGTGCTCCCTCTCTCTCAAAAATAAATAAAACTTAAAAAAAAAAGAAAGTGGGGTGCCTGTGTGGCTCAGTCGGTTGAGCGTCTGACTTCGGCTCAGGTCATGATCTCAGGGTTCGTGGGTTCAAGCCCCAAGTCGGGCTCTNGAAGGAGGGAAGAAAGAAAGGAAAGAAAGGAAAGAAAGAAAGGAAAGAAGGAAAGAAGGAAAGAAAGGAAAGGAAAGGAAGAAAGGAAGAAAGGAAGAAAGAAGGAAGGAAGGAAGGAAGGAAGGAAGGAAGGAAGAAAGAAAGAAAGAAAGAAAGAAAGAAAGAAAGAAAGAAAGAAAGAAAGAAAGAAAAGAAAGAAAGAAAAAAGAAGAGAAAAGAAAGGAAGGAAGGAAAGGAAGGAAAGGGAAGAAGAAAGGGAAGAAAGGGAAGAAGAAAGGGAAGGAGGGAAGAAAGGAAGGAGGGAAGAAAGGAAGGAAAGGAAGAAAGGAAGAAAAGAAAGGAAGAAAGCAAGAAAGAAAGAAAGAAAGAAAGGAAAGAAAGAAAAAGAAAGAAAGATAGATAGATAGATAGATAGATAGATAGATAGATAGATAGATAGATAGATAGATAGATGGGGCGCCTGGGTGGCTTAGTTGGTTAAGCGTCCAACTTTCGCTTAGGTCATGATCTCGCGGTTCGTAGGTTCGAGCCCCGCGTCAGGCTCTGTGCTGACTGCCAGCTCAGCGCCTGGAGCCTGTTTCAGTCTGTGACTCCCTCTCTCTCTGACCTTCCCCTGCTCACGCTGTCTCTCTCTCTCTCTCCTAGAAATAAATAAAACATTTTTAAAATTTAAAAAAAAGAAAGAAAGAAAGAAAGAAAATACCTGGGGGCACCTGCGTGGCTCAGTCTGTTGAGCTTTTGCTCAGGTCATGATCTCATGGGTCGTGAGTTCGAGCCCCACATCAGGATCCACTTTGGATCCTCTGTCTCCCTCTCTCTCTGCACCTCCCCCACTCATGCTCTCTCTCTGTCTCTGTTTCTCTCCTCTCAAAAATAAATATTAAAAATTTTTAAACAAAAGAAAAATAGAAGAAAATTTCAAAACGTTAAAATCAATATTCTCAGATAAATAATAAAAGATATTGCACTCATACACAAAGAACGTCTTGAAAATAAAGAAAACCCAGGTTGGACAAGCTTTCTTGGACACTGGTAGCTAATAATAAGGCCTTATGGGGGCTCCTGTCTGGTTGACTAGGTCAAGCATGTGACTCTTGATCTTGGGGTTGGGTTGTAAGTTCAATCCTCAGGTTGGGTACGGAGATAACTTAAAAATAAAATTAGAAATATATACAAGCCTTTAAATAATAGAAGAATTGGAAAAGAAAGCCCAAGAAATATTCCAGAAAGTAGAATAAAATAAGGAAAGCATGGACAAAAAGAGTGGAAAGATTAAAAAAAATAAAGATCGGATCAAGGACGTCTAATATTTGACTATGACATATCAGCAATATTGGACTAAAAAGTATCTCTTCAACTAAACAAAATTCTAGAGAGTATATTGAAAGTATTGTAAAAGAAATAATTTATCATTTGAGAAATGAAATGCAAGAATCTCCAGATAGAGCCTACTCAGAGATGAGCACAATAAATGAAAAAGGAGCTCTTTGTTGCAAAATAGCAGAATACAAGAAATATAGAAAAGCCTAAAAGCTTATAAATGAAGACAAAATTTCCACACAAATTATAATTAAAATTCCATTGGTCTTCAGAAAAGCAACACTGGGTATCAGAAGACAATGAATCAAGGACCATACTTTTTTTTTTTTCAAGATGTTACTTCTAACTAATCTCTGTACCCAACGTGGGTTTCACACTTACCTCAAGATCAAGAGTCACATGCCCTACCGAGTGAGTTAGCCAGGCACCTCAAGGACCATAACATTCTTAAGGAAACTATTTTCAACATATAGAATATTCTAGTCAAATTTATCCTTCCACACGAGAATAAACGCAGCTTCGGACATTCTATACTCAGTCAATTTACCTGCCATATATTTATCTTTTTATTTTAGAGAGAGAGCGTGAGTGGAGAGGGGCAGAGAGATAGAAAGAATCTCAAACAGGCTCCATGCTCATGCTCAGCTCAACACAAGACTCAATCCCACGACCCTGGGATCATGACCTGAGCCAAAACCAAGAGTTGGTCACCCAATCGACTGTGCCTCTGCCTTGTACCCTTTCTTAAGGAACCATATGAGGGTGTGGTTCAATCAATCAAACAAAATAAAGGGGGGGAATGTGTGTGGGAGAAAGATCCACACAAGAGAGTGACAGAGTCCCAGATGGATGCCTACACGCCAGGTCTGGAAAACGATGTAGCTGATTCCAGGAGGATGACACAAGCACCTTTCAAGAGCTCCCCTTCGGGGCGCCTGGGTGGCTTAGTCGGTTGAGCGTCCGACTTTCACTTAGGTCATGATCTCGCGGTTCGTGGGTTCGAGCCCCGCGTGGGGATCTGTGCTGACTGCCAGCTCAGCGCCTGGAGCCTGTTTCAGTCTGTGACTCCCTCTCTCTCTGACCCTCCCCTGCTCACACTATCTCTCTCTCCAAAAATAAATAAAACATTTAAAAAAATATTAAAAAAAGAAAGAAAGAAAATTAAGCATGATGCATCTTGGGGTGCCTGGGTAGCTTAGTCGGTTGAACGTCCAACTCTTGATTTCAGCTCGGATCATGATTCCAGGGTCATAGGATCGAGTCCCATGTCAGGCTCTGCCCTGAGCATGAAGCCAGCTTAAGATTCTCTCTCACAGGACGCCTGGGTGGCTCAGTCAGTTAAGCATCTGACTTCAGCTCAGGTCATCTCACAGTTCGTGGGTTCAAGCCCCATGTCGGGCTCTGTGCTGACAGCTAGCTCAGAGCCTGGAGACTGCTTCAGATTCTGTGTCTCCCTCTTTCTCTCTGACCCTCCCCTGCTCACGCTGTCTCTATCTCTCTCAAAAATAAATAAAACATTAAAAATGTAAAAAAAAAAAAAAAAGATTGTCTCTCAGGGCACCTGTGGTTGGCTCAGTCAGTTGTGTGTCCCACTTCAGCTCAGGTCATGATCTCACGGCTAGTGAGTTTGAGCCCCATGTCTAGCTCTGGGCTGACAGTTCAGAACCTGGAGCCTGCTTTTAGTTCTGTGTCTCCCATTCTCTCTGTCCCTCTCTAGCTTGCACTCTGTCTCTTTCAAAATTGCAAAAATGTTAAAAAAAGATTCTCTCTCTCTCTCCCTCTACTCCTCTCCTCTCCCCAACTCACATTCTCTCTCTAAAATAAAAAAAGAAATATCATCTTAAGCATATGAGAGAAAAAAAGAAAATTGTTAACACCTCAAATTATGAAGTTTATGTTAAATGAATCATTCAGATATGGGCTAATTCTACAGTGAATGATATTTATATAAGTCTGAATAAAATTAATTGATACAGACTTAATAAAATTATTATAGCTGTATTTGTAAATTATAGAAAATGCAATTGAGGAAGGATACAGGTATTAGTCTGAAATCATCATCCTCCAATCTGAGAGGTCACTAGTTCAGTATTGAACATATGAACATGGAAATATGGAACATGTTTCAGAAGAGCCACTTTCAGGTTCTGGTAAGTGGGTGTGTTGAGATGCAATACTGCTCTTCCTATTATGAAAATGAAGTTGTTTTTAAAAAATCAGAGAAAATATTGGGGTGCCTGGGTGGCTCAGTTGGTGGAGCATGCGACTCTTGACCTAGGGATCATGAGTTCAAGCCCCACATTGAATGTAAAGATTACTAAAAACTAAATATAAGGAAATACACTTCTAAACTGGGCTTTCCAAATACAATAATAAAAGGAAAATATTGATAAATATCACAACATCAATATTTAAAATTTTTGGACAATAGAACTCATACGTATGCTTTAAAAATACAGGCCATGGACTGGGAGAACATATTTGCAACAAATAAGAGAGACGGTTAGTGTCTAAAACACAACAAAAATGTTCTAAGCCTCAAGAAAAAAAAACTACTATAAAATGAAAAAGGATAGAGAATTCACACAAGAGAAAAGCAGAATGGACTTTAAAATAGAGCAAAGAGGGGCACCTGGCTGGCTCAATTCCTAGAGCATGAGACTCTTGATCTCAGGGTCATGAGTTTGAGTCCCACGCTGGGTATAGAGATAACTTAAAAATAAAAATTTTAATTTAAACTTAAAAAATAAATAAATAAAATAGAGCAAAGAGTCTCAATTTCACTAGGTAATAAAGAAATGGAAAATGGATCAAATATTAAGCACTATCTTATATCCACTATTAAAAATAAGACAGTCAGGGTGCACCGAGGTGGTTCAGTCAGTTAAGCATCCGACTTTGGCTCAGGTCATGATTTCACAGTTCATGAGTTCCAGTCCCATGTCAGGCTCTGTGCTGACAACTCAGAACCTGGGGCCTGCTTCAGATTCTGTGTGTCTCTCTCTCTACCCCTTCCCAGCTTGTACTCTGTCTCTTTCTCTCTCTCTCAAAAATAAATAAACATTAAAAAAATTTTTTAATGTTCTTTTATTTTTTTATAGTTTAATTATTTTTGAGACAGAGATAGAGCATGATTGGGGGAGGGCAGAGAGAGAGGGAGACACAGAAGCAGGCTGCAGGCTCCAGGCTCTGAGCTAGCTGTCAGCCCAGAGCCCGACGCGGGGCTCAAACCCTTGAACCGTGAGATCATGACCTGAGCCAAAGTCAGACACTTTTTTAAAAAAAGGACATGGAAAAACAAAAACACAGTAATGGTGGAGTCCAGTTACAAAGTGTGTTCCATTGCTCCCTGTTGGTATAAGCCAGTGGTTCCCAAAACTGACCACTTGGTGTTGGCAAACCACTACCCCAGCCTCACCCTCTTGCCTTGGCCTGTCCACAACCCAGCTGCTCAATCTCTAGCACCACAAGCACTTGTTGCCCTTGCCCCAGCTTACCTGCCATATTATCCTTTTGAAATGCAAGGACTCCTTCTGTCGTGTGTTTTCCGAGCTCCTGAATTAGCTCTATGTATCTGCTGGGCTTAGAGGACTCCCATTTATACAAAATTTTGAGTAGTAAAGTCCCTGCCCCGCCCCACCCTAATGTCACACCCTCTGGTAATCCAGTCACCACGTGCTACTTGAGAACCTATTCTGTGCCCCATGCTGTGCAGGGCCCTGGGATAAAGCGATGATTCCACACTTCATCTCTGTCCTCAAATGGTGGAAGAAAACAAATGGAAGTCAAAATGGATAAAATGTTCAAAAATTTCACTCTGGGCAAAAGAGAAAACACACAGGGTACAGAGAGAAACAGTGAACTGGGAAGGCAATCGAATCCAGAAGGTGAAGGATAGGCTCCTTGCATGGGCAGCTGTCTGGTGAGACCCCGCAGGGTGGGCATGACATTCCAGGGGTGGGGCAGGAAGAGGGTGGGAGGTGCATGGGGAAGCCCTTCAAACAAAGCAGCCGCAGGTGAGGGTCAAGACGTTGGCAGAGCCTAAATCATAGACAATCCTGTAACTTCTGTTAAGGAGTTTGGATTTGGGACTGTTGAAAGCCCAGGGGGAATTCTGAGGAAGGGAACTTAATTGATACTCTGCATTAAAAAAAAAAAAAAAAAAAAAAA